>NW_026521828.1:10000000-10387500 GCF_021234435.1 Artibeus jamaicensis | reverse complement strand
TGTAGAGAAGAGCAGAAGTTGCAGCCTTTGCCACGTAGGAGTTCACACCCTCATCAGGAAGACATGAAGGAATGGAAGCATTTGGAGAACACTGAAACTTGGTCCTTACTTAGCAGGTCCTTGCTGGCTTATTTAGGGCAGCGCAGTCTCTGCTGGATGGGGGGACTGGTGTTATGGCCAAAGGCTTTGGCTTCTCTCTAGAACTTTCTACATATGCCATTTCAAAAACCTCCAAGTTTATCTGCCTCAGGCCTGGCTCAAACCTCCTCACAACGACTCATGCAGGCTCCACATTCTTGGAAGGGATGCTAGCTCAGAAACACAGAGCGAGTCCAGGACAGTCCCCAATTATACGGGAAGAGCAAGGGGGGAAATGTGAAAAAGAAAAAAACCTCCTTCTCCAGTAGCAAATAAGAAAACAGGTTAAGGAGAACAGATGAATGGGGGGACTCATCACCATAACAACAAGCCCAACAATTCTGAAAGATGAAATTTTTGTTTTTCTTTTCATCTGTCATTCTCAGTACTGTCACTCTCTTTCTCCCCCTCCTGGCGGAAGACAAGTTGTGACTTTTTCATTCCCACCAACAAGCTGCTTGGCTTTTGGGAATGCAGCTGCTATGGGATGGGAGGAAAATGTGGTCCCCCAGAGGGGTGCTCAGAAAATTCAAATTCCATCTTTCCCCTTTCCCCGGGCATGGCTGAGAAACTTATAGCTCGCCCATGAAACATGAACATAGATGTTTGCACTCAAGTCCACAAGGAAATTCCCTCTTGTAGGGACAAGATGGGCCAGAGGAGGAGTCAGAGCTCTGGTCTTTCAATAAAAGGGATTGTTGTCTGTGCCTTAGGATACCCCATAACATTCCAACAGAGTGAGTCAAAGAGAGTCACTAAAGGCAACTGAACAGAAGACCGTGCGTGACCTTGGGCCTTCTGTGAAAGAACTAAATTTGATGCTATCAAAAAGCTAATGTTATGCATAAGGGACATCACAAAACCTTGCCTACATGTAAACTCTTTAATTGCATGGGCAAAGAGGACACCACCACCAGCCCTTCATCCCATACCCTGTCAAATTATGCCAAATTCAGAGAGTTGTGCTACATCTAAGTGTGTCTTCCCTGAGTCTGCCCTGACCCCTGCTACTACAGAATTGCATTGGCATAGAGAAGGGTGAGAGGCACTGTGTGTTCTGTAAGAGGAGAGGTGGCAGTCCCAATACCATCTGTTTCCCTCTTCGTGTGTATGAGATGTGTCCTCACACACACATACACTGCCATCTCCCTGGGCCAGAGACCTCTTTCAGAAGTGAGAGATGTTCTCCGTATCTGGACATAATCAAATGCTCAGCCACTGGACCTTCCTCTTTCTGCAGTTATATAGAATATGTTCCCTACCCCCACTTCCATATGAATATCTAGCCCTGCTTCCTTCCCAGATATACCAGAAGTGGACCTTCCACCTTCTACAGCCAGGAAGGCAGATGCCCCCTTAGTTTTTTTTTTAATAGTAGCAAACAAAGACATCCATGACTCCCTTATCCTCGAAGGCAATCTACAACCATGGTGAACTTGCAAAGACCATGAGGAAGGAAACAGAAACAGCCTTGGTGGCCAAAGACACATGGCGTACTTCAGCTATTGAAAGGCTTGTCAGCTTTTGAAGTCAGCAGGACTTCTTCCTGTCCTTGCAGCCTCTTCTCTGCCACCTTCCCCTAGGCCTGCTCCCCCTCTGAGCATCATGGTCACCGCACTTCCAGCCTAAGGTGTGAGCTGATAATACATTAACATGCCTCCCCACCACACCCCAGACCTATCCATACAGAAATGTTTTACAGGAACTTCCACGAACCATGATTCCACTAACCAAGGACACTGAATTACTCTCCAGAAGCAGAATTATAGACCTCCTCCTGAACAACAAACAGGGAGACATTTTGGGTGTTCTAAAAAAATCATACCAAGTGGGAATTTCATTGTTCAACCAACTTTTGAGCCAACCACCATACTCATTGTTCCCCATTTTCTTTACTGGACCTTTATACCAGAGCAAGAGAAGTTCTATTCCTTTGAATAATCATTTCCACTACTTCCAAAGTGAGAATATGCCTTGCCAAGTGTAACCCACATTCAAGAAACATCTGCTTTAGAAATACAGGAAGCCATGAAAGGGGTATGCTTTAGATAATCCTACAGCTCTACTGGCCGAGGCTGCTTCTGGGGAAGGAAGGCATGCTGCTATTTGCCAGCTGCAGTCCCCATGCTCAGCCCTGCTGGATCCTGTACAATGCACCATGTAGAACTAGGGCAGAGGTCAATGACCTGGTCAACATGCCCACATTCCAACAGGCAGATGTTGAAAGAGTCCCTAGGGCAAGACAGTTCACCCTTTGTGCAACCCCACTTGAGAAAAAAAAGGAGAGGTGTAAAAGTGTTATCCTATCCAATGTCACCAACCAACCAGTCATGGTGTGTACCTGTGCCAGCTGAGGCATACGTTTTATTTTCATTCAATGAGAAACTTGCTGTACCTGAGCAAACAATACAAGTAAAGGTGGGAGGGCCATTATGGCATCTGAGGATGGGTATTCAGGACTTAAAGATGTTCTCATGTCAAGAACTGCACTAAGCAGTTTTCTGCTCTCCCTGGGTCACCACCTGCCACCATGACCACCAGTTTTGTTCAGTTGTTCTCACCACTTGGGAAGATACTGTCCCTCAGTCCCCTGAACCCTACTGGGGGTGATGGAACTTAGGGATCATATCTGATGGCCTTTCTACTTTGTGGCCTTACTCCACAAAGTAAGCTCTGTTGCCTCCTATCGGACATGGGTACTTGTCCCCAGACCCCTAGAAATTATGCACCCTGATCTATGACCCTCTCATCCCAAACCAGCACAAGATCTTTCACCTCAGGCAACAGATTTCTAAATTTAGCCACCTGAGTCTGCCTACAGTGTTTTTTAGCAAGCACCTCCAACAGAAAAATGATACCAATTAAGCATAATTATTAGGATTTAATAGAGCCATTTTTCTACCTCAGTGCCTTTTTACTATTCCAAGCCCCTAGTTTTTTTTCCTAAATTAGGACTCAGAGCAGTAAGTTAAAGGTATACATTGGTAGATCTCTATTTTATATGCAATAACTGTCTTATTAAATTGAAGTCAAATGCACATCTAGGGGAAAGTTCATTTTAAGTACCGACCCTCAGGAAAATGCTCAGAGACATAAACAGTAAGCAAAGCAAAAGTGTTTCTGAGCAACAGACACACAGGCAGGAACTGAGGGGGCAGGAACTGAGCTGAAAATGAAGGGGCACTTTTCTGAAAAAATGGGGTAAGCTCAAGGGTACAGATCTCGGTCAAAGCCATGCTAAATTTCCTGTGGCATTAGGGAGGAAGGAAATGTAATTATGAATTAAACATAATCAGGGAAGCTTGGAAAACTGTTATACACATACACACACACATACCCATTTGGTGGGGGGAGGGTGTTTAATACTTTGTCATTGACTATAAAGCCTTTCCAACTATTATCAATGTTAAAGAGGGTGATGGGGTCAAGTGTATGTGTGTAAAAATGCTGTTATTTAGATCATCTCTAGCCTCTCGGCTCACTTTACTCTGTCCCCTCCCCCCTTTCCCTGCTCCTCTTCCTAGGACAAGACAAGTGCTCTGAGCCTCAGCAATGTGGCAGGCGTGTTCTACATCCTGATCGGAGGACTTGGACTAGCCATGCTGGTTGCCTTAATCGAGTTCTGCTACAAATCCCGTAGCGAGTCCAAGCGGATGAAGGTGGCATCGTCTTCCCAGGCCTTTTCACTAACCTGTTGTTTTGCACAGCTGGGTTTCCTGGGAGTCCCTCTACTAGAAAGGGGGGAGTGACAGGAGGTTGAGTTCAGGCCAAGGCAGGGTGCAGCAAGCTGCTGTGAGGAAGGTGACAGGGAAAGAGGCAGCTGTGAAGAAGTAAGGAGGATGGGAAGGAAGGAAGACAATAAACATAAGGCCCAAGAAAATAACTACTTCAGCCAGAGACAGGGTAATGAGATTAAAAGTTAGGAGTTGAAGTTGACAGTGAACACAGCAGAGGCAAGAGTGAGCACTACAAAGGTAGATTCTGGCTGAGGTTGCATTAACAGAAATGTAGCTCCCAATATAGGGTAGAGGGTGTCTACCCCCTGCAAAATGGGGGACTTTGCCATGCTTGGTAAATTGGGCTGGGGGGTGGGGGCTGGGGCAAGTCACAAAGGCTCCCCTAAGAAAGTGATGTTTAACAGATACGCAGTGTGAAAGAAATGTACCACGGGAAGAGAGTTGGTGGCAAAGGCTGCACAACAGTGTGAGACCCAAAGACCAGAACTCTCTCCCAGAAATCAGAAAAAGGAGAGGGAGACCAGGATACAGGAAAACTGAGGGAAGAGAAAAATGTGAAAATTGGGGACTGCAAGAGGCATTCAGGCAACCAGAACATTAGTGTACAATTTAAATAGTCATACAGTAGCAAAAATATATAACAAAGACAAACTCCAAACTGAATAAAGTCTCAGATTCTCCACCTCTTCCCTCTGCCTGAAAAAACAGACAAGAACCTAAATTCTTAGCTGATGTGAAAAACAACCAGGGTCATTATTATTCACCACCTTGCTCCCAAAGGAAAATAATCCCTAGCCTCTCCCACCCCCTAGAAAGCCACTGACCTTTCGTAATTGCATGTGGCTGTGCTAACATGGGCCATGTTTAAGCTACAGCAATTGAGGCTTTGCTCATTTCCATGGAATTAATGAGCAGCTGAGAGACTTGATGATGCAGGGGTGGGGTAGAGGGGTGGTGCACCCACCACAGCAGGCAGCCACTCTCTCAGCACATGTGCTGGGATGAGGTCATTACTGAGGTTTGAGCTTTCCTTAGGGTGTTGTATCATGTGCAGAGGCTTCCCAGACTTTTTGTAGAAAAATAAGCAGCTGAGAACTTAGGATGCAATCACCATTCGAGAAATGGAAAGAGTCTCTAAAGAGCCAACTTTGGATTTTCATTGACACTTTTCTCCCTGAATATCAATTTTAAAACAACAATTCTAAGGATAAAATTTAAGAATGGCTAGTATTTCAAACATGAACAAGGGAGAACCACATTTCCCAGAAGAAATGGCATCTGCTTAGCTACAGGGGGATAGGAAGAACCACAGTTAAAAGGCTCTCACCCCTATAACTGTAAGCTTAAGCAAGTCTGTCATAAGTCTTCAGTTTTCTCTGTAAAGTGGATAAAATAAACTAGATCAGTGTGTTTCAGCCTGGTTTGTATAGTAGAATCCCCATGGGGAGTTTTTAGAACTCAAGGAGTCCAGGTCACACACCACACCTATCAAGTCATCATCTCTACAATTAGGTCTTAGGCTCCAGTGTTTTTTACCCCAAAACTCCCCAAGTCCTTGCAACATGCAGCCAAATTTGAGAACTAGTGATATAGTCATTTTTAGCATTGCTTTCTGCTCCAGAATTTTGACTCTGTTCATCTCTAAGATCCCATAACTATTATTAGAAAGGAAGCCAGTGAGCAGGCAGTGCCCACTACCACAGGTGTGTGGAGTCACTGACCTCTGAGGCGTGCTCAGCTTCCTTGAAAACCAGTTCTCAATGGCATGACATTGGAGGGTTTCAGTTACACCCTAGGCCAAGTTCTCTTACACTTCAATAGGCAGCAATGCTGACTGTGCCATCAATCTTCTCCTTTAAGATAAATTCAGCAAGGACCACCGACTTCAATGGAATATTATGGGAATGTGTGAGACATTTTGAGAAACAAAGCCCAAGGTCAACAGTGTGAACTTTAAGCTTTTTTTTTACTTAAAGGAATGAGGCAAAGAAAAATCACAGAAGATAGACATTTCAAGCTAATCAATAGAAGATTCCATATTTTACAGATACATACAAAGTAATTTTCTTTTCAACATTTTTAAGTGAGAATAAGTAACCATTAATTCCTTGTGTTTTTATTTCACATTTCCCCCATAGAGTAGTGGTCTGTATTCAGCCTTGACATAGAAGAATGCAATCCAGGTCAAACTTGTTCTTCAGTGGAGGAAAGCCAAGGCAGAATGTAAATAAATCAACTATGGCTTTGAGGAGGAGAGAGAACCAATGTGGGTAGAGCATCGTATGGGGCAAAGTTGCCTGGATTATTGATGTTAAAAAGAAATAACATTAAAAAACATTGCCAGAATCACCAGTAATAAGAGAATACTCCCATCAAAGTATTGCAGAAAGAACAAAAATGTGGTCAAAACCACCCTGTTAGGTCAGTCTGGCCACAGTAGGTAGACACTCTTTTCTGGTCACTAGAATCACGGTAATATGCAAAGGAGAAAGCCACAACATTTTTAAGAAGGATTCTAGGTGGCTGAGTTTTCTTAGACAAATTCAAGACTATCAATTAAGCATCTAACTCTAAGCTGGACACTGGGAGACTGTTCAGAAATAAGAAGACATGGCCCATGCTGCCCTCCAGGGAGTTAGCTCCCTTAAAGAAGATGAAACTTACATAGCTGCCACAGAGCTGTCACCAGAGAATGTGCAATGTATGAGTACGAAGGTGAGGGGGGGCTTCAAGAAGAAGGTGAGAACAGAATGCACCCTGAAGGAAGTAGGCTTGGTCTGAGAGAAAGAAACCTCTCAACTTACAAACAATTTTCATTTATGTAGATTCCTACCAAGAAACCAAGCCCCACCTCAAAAATTCTATGAGTATCCCTTAATAGGAAGTTAGAGTGACAGGAAGAGATAAGGGTTTGGATTTCAGGTAATAAAATTTCTTTGTTCAAAGGGACTCAGAACAGAACCCTCCCTCTCATCTGGTAGGGTATGGTTCTAGTCCCATATTAATCTGGTCCTGTAGTGATTGTTGGAGTTCTTTTCATATCTAGAATTCCAACATTCTAGAAATCACAAGTTTATACTAGCACTCATCTGAAGTGTCAGTCTAGAAGTGCAGGATTTATGTGCCAATGGAAAGCATTTCACAGATAATGATCTCTGCAATGCATCCACAGTTTTTTTTTGCACACACCCCTTTCCAACTACATTTTGCCTATTGTATTATTCAAACAAGTCCTGTATTTCCTTAACACATGCTGCTGGCAGTAGGATAGCATTTCCCTGAAGTAAATCAGAGGTAGGCTTTAATTTTAACCCAACAATAACACACCCTTAATTTTTAACATTTCAAATAATTTTTCACACAGTGGCATCACTTGCTTAAAAGCCTATATAGGCAAGGAGATAAACACATTTTATAAACATGGAGATTAAAAGGGTCTAGAGATGTAAGGAGATATGCACAAGGTCACACACTAGTTGATATCATGCCTGGAACTAAATTCCAAGTTTCCTAAACCCCATTTCCAGATCCTTTCCACTTGGTTCATGTTGCTACATCTATTATCATCAGTGTAACCATAGCACTATTCCAACTTTAGAAAACAGAATATAAGAACTGGAAAGAATCTTAGAGATCACCCACTCCGGCAAAGCTCATTACACAGAGAACATGAGGTTCAGAGAGGGGATCAGACTTGTGCAGAGCCCTGAAACAGTTTTGTGAGTTCTGGGGAAGTCAAAATTTGCATTGCAGATTAGGAAAGGAGTTGGATGGGGAAAAGGTTAGGGGTGCTATTTTAGGTCCAATGTTGATTCATTCTCCTTGCCAATCATTGCCAAGGACCCGGGGAAGAACCCCACGGTCCTCCTGAAAAGGGTTTCTGTTTGATCCCACAGCAATCCATCAATGAAGCCATACGGACATCGACACTCCCCCGAAACAGTGGGGCAGGAGCCAGTGGTGGCGGTAGTGGAGAGAATGGCCGAGTGGTCAGCCACGACTTCCCCAAGTCCATGCAATCGATTCCCTGCATGAGCCACAGTTCAGGGATGCCCTTGGGAGCCACAGGATTATAACTGGAGCAGATGGAGACCCCTTGGGGAGCAGGCTTGGGCTCCCTCAGCCCTACCCCAAACCCTTCAGTGCCAAAAACAACAAAATGAAACACAACCGCTACCAACCACTGCGACCACAAGGAGGATGATTCAACAGATTTTCCTGAAGAACTGGAAACCATTCTACTCTCCCATTTCCTTTTTTGATGTTCTTTCATGCTGTTCCATTGCTAAGTAAGGATGATAAATAACACTGCACTGCAATAAGGGGAAATAACCCTGTCTAATAGAGCCTGTGTCTCTGACAATGGAGTCACCAGAACACTAATGAGGAAACTGTACCATTTTCTTTGAATTTGGTTTTTAATGTGTCTTAGTTTGTGCGATTTTTTTCTTACTAATATTCATGGTTTGCAGGTTCTGTTAGGCCCCTTCCTTCCCCTTCTTATTCCCAACTCCCTACCTATCCCTCTTCAGTTTTTAGGTTGGAGATTCACAATTTATTGCACCTTAAAAGCAAGCAAAAGGAAAAAACATAAAAAGCAACCTTCAAATTAATTCGCCATGGGAGCTCTCCAAGTTACCCTCCACTCCACGGCCCTGAGCTCTGGATGGAGACAGAGGTCAATGAAGAAGTGAGCTGCTGACAGAGGACTGCCTGATTTAGTTGGGAATACATGTGAAAAGCACCTCAGTCCAAGGGTGGTGGAGAGGGCAAAGGCAGGTGTGCACTCAGAGGAGGACTCATCAAGTTATTGCTGGAAGCCCAGATAAAGCTTCTTTTAATAAGTAAGAGCCATCTCATCGGCCTTAGGTGGAATGGTATATTTTGTCCCAGAGTCAGCCTTAGCCCTGAGAAATATGCCCTCCTGACCACGCTCAAGCCCAACGGCACCCTGGTGGCTGAAGGGCAATTGGTCTCCTGAACCAAGTAGAGACTTGAGAACAGCTGACAGCCAGGAAGATAACATCTGTGATTTTTGCTTTTCATTTGTTTAACATCTGAGCAGGAGCCCTATTGTGAAAGAGACTCTCTTTCTTCAGAGCCTCTGATATGGGGAGAAATGCTATGCAAGCTAAGTGCAAAAGAAAGGTGATAAAAGAATTTTAGAAAAGGAAGTTTCGTCAAAGCCCACAAACAATAGGACCTTCCATGGTGTGCCCTCTCTTGGGTTTGAGAGGCTGACCCAAAGAACTTGGGTTTTTATGTCCATATAAAAGTGTTATTTTAGCATGTGGCCAGATAACATTCTATCATCTTTAGAAGGTAAAATACCCTAGGCTGAATTATTTGAAGGAGAAAAGGGAGATGGATTAAATTGAAAATGACACTGGGGTTCTTAAGGTCCCTGATCCCAACTTTTAAGCCAAGGAAGCAGCCCTTCCCTTTGGCTAAGACAGAATGGAAGTGTTATATTCCAGTGACCAGAATCAATACACCCAGGATTGTGACTACAAAGCTGAACTAAAGCAAGACTGGAGAGGTGACAGGGCTCGTGGAGAGAAGCCCAGGTTGACTGCAACTTTGGTTGGGAGAGTGCTGTTTCTAGCATATGGCCTCCTTGAAGATTCCAACTCTAGTTCTTGGGGCAACTGGCTTCCAGCTCTCCAGCTGCCACTCTCCTAGGTGCATGATTCAGTGTGTGCCATGTGTCATTAGCTTCTATTGATAACCATATTCTGGCTTGTTCCCTTACTCCCTACTTCTATCCAGTCTTCTCTGCTAGGGGTTATCATTAGCAATTGACAAAGGTTTTGGAGCCTGCCTCTAAGTAGGCACAGCATGATTGATTTCATCTGTGGATTCTCTCAGTGGACACCTACCATCTCTATGTCCCTCCCATTCTTCTTTCATCAGTCATATCAAAGAACCATCCCAAAATCAAACTCTTTGCCCTTGCAGCTCGAGTGTTGTTCAGTCTCTCACATGTCAGTGTGAGCATGGTACGTGAAGCAGGACCCTCAAGATGGATTATCACGTTCTACTACTGCCAGCTGATACGCTCCCAGCCCCTGCCTGCCCTCTCACCAGATTTTTCTCAGCTCTTAGCCTACCACTGCAGAATCTGGTACGACCTGCCATTAGGGAATCTGCATTTCAGAGGAGTTGGCAATAACCCTCTACTATCAACATGCTTCAAAGACCTTTTGCCTTTGGCCTGGTAGGATGCCTTTCCAGCTACTGAGCTCACCAGTAACCTGATCTGATAGGGAGAGGCCATTGAGGCTAGAAATGAGGGTCCATGCTCTGTGGGGGTCCAAGACTCCAGTGGAAAATGCCTTTCATCAATGGAGGAGTGACGGGAAAGACAAAAGCAAGAAAAAAGTTAACTTGTCTTATGTATTTTTACTACACTTTTCTTAAAAATAGAGCTATGGGAAAACTCTGAAAGAGATTGACATTTTTCTCAACAGGAATCCATACTTAACAGTTCTAGCTTTCATTAAATTTTGCTCTTTGGTACCTGGGCCTTTTATTTAACATCTATATTTGTTTTAATTCTCTTGGCAGATGTGTGAAAGGATTTTTGCTTGATCAAACACTAAATTTTTTTTTTTGGTTTCTGGGGTTTTTTTCTTCCCAGGTAGTCAGGTTTATTTTTTTTCTTTTGGTATTTGCATAAAGTAAAAATATCACCGAGAATTAAATCACTGTGGATCCATTATCTACTTTTCATATTTGTCCATTCCATTTCTGTGCCATTTCTGAAGCCATAGCTGTAGGGATTATGTAATTTTCTTACTGTGGAGCCTAAGTCCAGTACACTTTTTTAAATGGTGGCCACTATGCTTAACTCACAAGGAGATCGCTAACAAATTATTTCAGCTGAACTAGATCATTGTAAGTTATTCATCCAAATAGGAAAAAAAAGACTGGTACTTGGTTTTCAAGGGCTACAGTTTCCTAGCGTAAGGAGCCACTTGCAGTGGTCACAGTACCTCTAAGGAACTGGCTGGCTTACAATAACTGGAGTCCAGGTATACCTGTGATATTCACAGAGTCACAACAAAAAACAAATCTAGACCTGGTTTATAAGTAGATAATCGGTCCCCAGGCCACTCAAGAAAGATATGCTTTCTGTAAATAATCTGACATTTGTTGACACTTAAACACTGATGCTTATGAACAGCTTCAATTGTTTTTTCTTTCCCAAGGAACTTTACATATTAACAGGTGTTGGGGGTTAAAATAAATGAAAGAAGCTCCAACAGTGGCATTTCAGGCAGCAACAGAAGAAAAGGGTTGGGGAAGGGAAAGAAATTAGCAAACTTGCATGAAGCTTCAGGCACACCCACCTGCAGTCACCTTTCACATGTAGGGAGATGTGGAATGAAGGAACACTTAACACCAGCTGCCATGAGGAGAAACTGATTTCTGTCCCCTTACCATCAAATAGTTAGAATAATGACCATAATGGCTATAAGAGCACTACTGAGCACTTCCTATGTTAAGCACACTTAATACCTTTTATATCCCGACAATGGCTCTCTAAGGTAGGACCTTACAAATAAGGAACTCATTTGAAGAGAGGATATTAACTTGCTCAAAGTCCAATGACACAACTGAGATTTGAGCAAGATCTGCTTGAATCCAAAGCCTTTACATTATTCACCCCTCTGTTAACCTGGCCATGATGCATGATGGTAAGGAAAATAACAGGCAAATAGTTCTCTATCTTTCTGTTATGCCAAAGTAACTACAGTTAAAGCGACATTTCTCACACTTTGGGGAAAGTCAGCCTATCCTTTTGGGGCATGAGAGATCACTAATCCAGACAAAACTGCAAAAAGAAGAGTAAAAGAGAGAGAGTCCCTTTAGCTCCTTTGAAATAGATCCAGGCAAAGAGGCAGCAAGGAAGAACTGAAAAGCAGGCCTTCTGCAGAACAACTGACCCAACCTGGGGAAGATTCTCAGGGCTGTCCTCCTGAATAGGACTATTGTTCTGTGTGGACAAGACCAGGGTCAGTGCTAGATTTGGGACAAACTCCTATCAAGGAGGCACTGCAGGTGTGAGAGTTGAAATACACATCTATTTTTTCTGCTCTTGAATCTTTTATAGCCCTACTTAGGTTACCTGATCAGTAACACTCTGATAAGTACTAAGAGGGGGTTATCAAGGCCCTACAGAAATGGCAATAGATAACTTTCACTGAAATAATACCAAAAGTCAACTTACCCTAATTGAGAAACAAGAGGGCAAGTTCCCTTCTTACTAAATGACAATGTTCTTTCTAAGAAAGAATATCTGTGGAGTTCCACCACTATTTCACTTAAAAGATAAGAAAACTGAGATTCTTGAAAAAGAAGCTACTTTCCCCAGATCACAACATGCGTAAATAAGCAATGTGGTATCATGGAAAGGCCAGTAAATTAGGGTTCACATTACCTGGCTTCTCCTCCATTTCTAGACAAGAAAATTAACTATCCTCAGCCTCATTTTCCTTACCAAATAAATGGAACTTCTGATGTTCAAAACAGACAGTGATTCTCTACCCTAACTGCACACTGGAATCACCTAGGAAACTTTAAACAAAATCTCTAATGCCCAAGATGCATTTCCAAATATAATTTGTCTGAGTGCAGGCACAGTTGTTTTGTTTCATTGCTTTGTTTTGAACAATCGTGTTATTATGATGTGCAGCCAGGATTGAGAACAACTACAGCTGAGTCATCCAGAGGATCAAAGAAAATGCTCATGAAAACATCTTTGGAAATTACAAAGCACTATTATTAGTGTATTTGACCAACGCCAGAAACCAGGTTACCTGACAGCAGTCAAATCTCTATGGTCCCAAGGGAGAAAATGCTCTTAAATTCATTTGATAAAAGGAAAGAAAAAGACGCAGTCCCAACCTGGGCTCTAAATGCTCCTTTACCCTTTAGGTATGTTTGTAAATAACATTTTGTTGGGGGAAGACAGAGACACAGGATATTAGAGGTACATTACAATCATCATAGGTAACCCCTCAGGAAAGAGGGGGCTCAGCTTTGTCAAATGAATCAGCCAATTCAACACAGCCAGTTATTTTTCAAACTACTTGGCTTTTTCCATTAGAGACACCAAAGCCCATCACCTGCATTTTTAACATTCTACTAGAAAACACTGTCTATCAGCTCCATCTGCCATGGGCACTCAGTCCTGCTGGTGTCAGCTCTAAATTCTGCTCCTGGATACTATGCTAGGACTTCACATACCTGTCATTTAGTTCCCAAAACAACCCTGTGAGGTGGCAATTTATGTCTCTCATTTTACATAAGAGGAAATGAAAGCTCAGAGAGGTTCAGAACCCAAGTCAAGTAGCCAACCAAGAACTTGGCCTAGATATTAATCCAAATCTGTCTCTCTCCAGAGTCACCATCTTTCTATTTTTCTTGACCACCTCCAGAGGAGATTTCACCACGTTAAGGAAAAGCAGTGGACTAAGATTTAAAAGGCAGGAAGTCTATTGCCTACATCACTGCCAATTTGTAGTGTGACCTTGGGCGACTCATTTTCCTACTCTGGGCTTCAGAGACTTTATTGGTTGAAATGAAAGGAGGGGGTTAATCTAATTGATCTCTAAGATTTCTTCTGGGTGTAGCCTTATCTCAGTGGTTTTCATCTAGAGGCAATTTTGTCCCCCCAGACAGTTGGCAATAGCTGGAGATATTTTTTGTTGTCACAACTAGAAGGAGAGGATGTTACTGGCATTTAGTGGGTAGATATCCAATGACGCTGCTAAACATCCTTCAACACATGAGGCAGCCTCTCATAACAAGGAGTTAGCCAGCCTCAAGTGTCAATTGTGCTGAGCTTAAGAAACCCTGTTTTATATAATTATGGCATCATGAACGTATGTGGAGATGTGGGTAATGGCAGGGCAAGTCTTAATAGAAAAGGCAAGAGTCCTAAATCAGGTAAAACAACAGAGAAGATGGTTACCTGGATTTAGGCAAGGAAGAGGCTGTGCAGAGAAGTGAGCTGGGGTCAGAAGATTTTGGCTCCCAGCACAAATCTAGACAGGTCAGAGAAGCCAAAGCTGGGGATCCAGTCAGGCAGCTGGTCCAAGCCAACAGCATGTTGCTGAGGACCTAGCAGGGTGCTCTGCCTGCAGAAGTGGCTAACATTGCCCAGGATCTTTCTGCAGGTTGCTCTGCAGCCATATCCAGTCGAAAGATGTACAGAAGAGCCCTATCCATCCCCCAAAGGTCTGGCTGAGCTTCATTTTTATCACGGAATATACACTCTTCTTTCTAACAAACACAGGCAATGAGCACCCATGTCCATAGATGGATGTCATGGGGGAAAAGGAAACAAGTGACAGTCCTATCTCTTATAGAATTGATAGTCACAAAGAAAAAATAAGGCACATAAACACCAATAAGTGTAACACAAGGTTGAAGGAGATGGGGAAAAAAGGCAAAGTACCTCAGTCCAGTCTTCCACATGCTTCTCATCGCCCTATGCCCAGCTTCTAAAAAGGAGATTCTGAATAGATGACATTTCATACCCTTCCCCACTTGATCACTATTTTCCAGCTAACCCAGCTTTTGTCACGTTTTTCAAACATGCGATACTTAGTTCATCCCAAGGCCCTTGCATCTGGCTGTTTCCTGGCCTCGAAATCCTCTTCCACCAGATCTTTGTGAGACTGGTTCTTTATCATCTACGTGTCAACTCCAGGTGCCATCTGCCCCGAACAGCCTTCCCTCTCTACCCTATCCAGATAAGCTCTAAATTCACTCTCTCACATTACTCCTCACCACTTAATAATATCTTGTTTACTTGCTTACAGTCTGCCTCTTCTTGTCTAGAACATACACTTACAACACCAGGGAGCCTGTCTGCACCAAGCACAATGCCTGGTCATAACAGATCCTCAATCAATATTTGCTGACTGACTTGATGAATGAGAAAAGTAGAATGCTCCTTGGTGTTCATGGGAGGCAGAGGTCATTTCTGCCTGGGGAAATAAGGGAAAGAGGTAATGACATTTGTATGTTGCCTCAAGGGCATGTAGAAATTACACTGCTGGAGAAGTAAAGGCATTTGAAGAAGGGGAAACAGAGTAAGCCAGGGTGAGAAGGACAGAACAGGTAGGGCAATGTAATTGGCACCACATTGGTCAGGCAAATCAGTAAAGAGAAGGCTGGACTGGGCATGGGAAGCAATTGACCCATCCTGGAATAGGGAGTTGAGGGGTTTGGGGAGAAAGGCTGTGCTAAGAAAGAAATCCATTCAGGTATTATGAATGAAAAAGAAATAAAAAGTATAAAAGAAAAAGAATTTAGCAAGAAAGTGGTATTTTAGGCACCAACTATGTGCCAGGCATTATCATAAGCACTTTATACCAGTCCTATCTAATCTTCATGGCAATAACCTGTGAGGCAGAACTGCCACCCAATTTTATACCTTAGCAAACTGAGGCTCAGAGGTGGAAATAGAGCATTAGCCACCTAGAGTTTGTCCATTCCTACAACAAAGAAATTCCCATAACAGACCAGAGGAAGCCCGCTACCCTCATGGTAGATTCTGATACAAAGCCCCAGGACACTCCCAAGAGGGCACACACCTGCCACCTATGAGTGGCACTTGCTTGAATATACAAAACGTCACCAAAGAAGGAGCCAGTAGGTACCAATGGGTACTGTAGCACCAGAGACACTATGACAAAAAGACTTCTGGGCTCTGTCTATACTCAATAAAAGGGAACATGATGGGCTCATAAGTCAAGTCACGGGCACAAGATAAAAAAGGAGAGGTGCTCTGTGACATCCTCTCCATTCCTGCTATGGTAAAGCATTCTCCTCCATTCCTGAAGGACTGTGGGCTTGTGGCCCATAGGAAATGTTAACAAGAGTATTATATATGTATCTCATGACAAAAGATCCTTGGATGTACATAAGGAGTCTACATAGGGGTGTGTGTGTGTGTGTGTGTGTGTGTGTGTGTGTGTGTGTGTGTGTGTGTAGACTTGCCACAGTAAAGCTGCTATCACCAAAAAAGAAAAAAGAAGAAAAACAGCACACAAAATCAGTTTATAAACATCAAATTACAGAAACCGTGTAGTGTAATCAATAACATTATTACAAATAAGCATTACCACTGACATTTGTAAATATCTGCTCAGTGTTGGGCATTATATACACATTGTCTGATTTCATATTCACATACCCTTGGGGAGAGATAGTTGCATTTCCACTGGATAAGTGCTCTACATAAGTGAATGAAAATAAAAATTTAATAAGAGTTGGTAGAAACCTTAGAAATCATCAAATAGTTTTACTCATTTTATTTATATATATGAACTTGAGGCCCTAGAGAATAAGTGACTTGTCCAAGGTCATGTAAGTTTCTGGCTAAACTAAAACTAGTTTGAAGCTAGCTCTCCTGGCTCAGAATCCCAAAATCTCCCTATACTTAAACAACCCTAAAACTCAATGTCTAGTTTTATTCCTAGCCCTGTAGAGCTAGTTAAGTATATCTGAATAAACTGGACAATGCCCTGGGAAGATTTTTTAAAATTTTTTATTGTTATTCAAGTATAGTTGTCTCCATTTTCCCCCCTCTAGTGTCCCCCATCCCACCCACCCCTACCTCCTACCCTCAATCCTAGCCCCCTTTAGCTTTGTCCGTGGGTCCTCTATAGATGTTCCTTAATGACCCTTTGCCTTCTTTACCCTGTTATCCCCCTCTCTCTCCCCTCTGGTTACTGTCAGTTTGTTCTTTATTTCCAAGTCTCTGGCTCTGTTTTGCTCAGTTGTTTATTTTGTTGATTAGGTTCCACTTAATGGGTGAAATCATATGGGGAAGATTAAGATAGCTAAAAACTTTAATCAAGACTAGTCTGGAATCTAAATAAAGTATTCAATTGCCTAGATAATAGGACTTCAGACCTAGGATAAAATTTTCCCCCAACCCCAGCAAAAATAAAAGAGATTAAGAAGTATCTATTGCCAGTTATAAAAATCATCATAAGTACAGCATAGGGAATATAGTCAGTAATGTTGTAATAACTATGTATGGTGTCAGATGGGTACTAGACTTACCAGGGTGATCACCCCATAAGTTGTATAAATGCTGAACCACTATGTTATACACCTGAAACTAATATAAAACTAATATAACATGATATAATATGCCAACTATAATTGAAAAAAATACCCCCAAACAAAAAAATTTCCTTGATGTGACCTATATTCCCAAAATTCCTTATCCAGGAAAAAGCCTCTGATTCCATAAAGATGTTAAATTTCTTTGTAAATGCTCTTGGTAGACAAAAATATCTGACAAGCTCAAACTGTGAGTAAGCACCTGTAACCAGATGTTTTCCTGATAACAGCATGGATAGCAAGAGTAGAGAGGCACTTGAAGAAAGGTGAAGGAGGCACACAAGGAGGTAAGCAAAGAATTCTGAATGGAAACTTAGGGAATACTGAAGACCAATGTCATGATTTTACAATTACAAAGCCTTTGTTTTAATGTACATCCCTAAAATATGTGATGAGATAGCAGAAATTCATTATTCAATATAGAAGCCTGATGTCCGATGTATATGAGTTTAAAGTAGAGGTTATCTAAGCAATTCTGGGAGAAAAAATTACTTTAATTTTTTTTAATTATCTAAATATTTTAGACAAAAAAAAACACCTCATTATCCTTTTCTTTATCTTGCCTTGAAACCATAATCAGAAAAAAATCACTTTGGTTTTTCTTTCAAAAAAATCTGCAATGATCTAGAAATCTTGTCTTCACACACAAACTCATTTTGTAAGGGGGTAAAAAGAGGCCATTCATTTAATTTGGTTGAGTAATCAGCTTAATCAACTTCAGAAACCACTTAGCAATCATATATATATATTTTTAAAAAGCTTCCCAGCCATTGGAAACCCATTAGGAAAAAAAAAAAAAAAACAGTACAGTATGTGGTAGCAGACATATGCTGGCCTTTGACTCCCTAGCCTCCATTCCTTTGGGGAGCTGCCCTTACCACCCTGTCACCTTGCGTTCCTGGTTTGTACTGCTAGTCTTAGCACCCTGCCCTTCCTCACACCCATTTTTGCCCTGGCCGCAATGATTGTGCTAAACATAATCTTGTGACCCAAGGCAGGCCAATTGGAATTCTTCCCTAGAATTTTTTCGATCTGGAGTCTGAGTAAGAAAGGGGTCTATAGTTTGACTCCAACCTAAAATTATCCAAGGGCTATCTATCTGTTGACTCATGGAGAGAAATGAAAGTTTTTTCTTCAGTTGAAGAGAATAAAGCCAACTCACCCAAATTAAGGTACATGATGGAGGGAAGGGTCTTAATGTGATCTGAGTCCCTGAACCCAGTTCCAAAAGCCAGACTTTACCCAAGACCTCCCAGTGGTAGGAGCTAATCAATTGCCTCTTTTGCCTAAGCCACTTTCAATTAGATTTCCACCTCTAATGACTAAAGGATTTCTAATTCATCAATCAGGGACCAACTAAGAGCCATATAATAATTAAGGAACAAAAAAGTCAGTAATTGAGTGCTAACCAGTTGTTTCTATGGCTAACCACTGGTCTCAAACTGGTTTAACCAAATTCAAATATTTCCTGTCCAAGCCCATTTGCACGTATTATTGAGGCACTAATGTTACCATCCTGACATCTGTCAGCTGTTTTCTCCTCTACTGTCAAGGGAAAGAATACTTTTTACTAACCTGTCAGTTGGGAGGTTGGAGGGAGCTATGGTGTTACGGGAGTAATAAATAACACTTCAAAGGGGTTCATTTCTGTCCATAAAGTTTTATTTTCCTTACCCTTGGAAAAGAGTATATTGATAGAGGGTCTCTCCCTTCTCTCCTCTCTCTCCTCTCTCTCTTCCTTTGCATCCTTTCAGGGAGAGAAAGGAAGCTTTTACTGTTCATGTTTACTCTTGTTCTGCAGCAGAGAATGGACACCTGCAGTTAGCTGTAACTTTGCATTAAATATGTTGCTTTGGATAAAAAGAAACATACTAAATGTATAAATTCCATGAGGACCTGAGGGAGGCTGCATAGAGAAATAAGAGTATATAAAAAGAAGAATGATAGAAGAAAACCATACTGATACACAAGCTAGCAAGGGCAACAGCAGTATGGTGCCTTCAGAAGTTCCTGAAATATCTATTCCCACCCTGTGGGCTCATACACAAAATTCCACTCACTATATTGGATTCTTTTAACTTAGAGTGATCATTACTCTGAAATAATAATCTTTCACATTGCCACAGAATTCTGCTTCTGCAAAGGTCTTTCATAACTATGGTCTGTCTTGATCTACAACAATATCCTGAATGGTGGTGGACAGATTATCATTCCCATTTTATAAATTAAAACCTCAGGTTTAGGAAGATCAAGAGACTTGCCCAATATCACATAAGCAAAAGTGGGTAACTGGGACTGGAATACGAACCGCCTAACTCATGATCGCTATCAAATGAGAACCCTAGACAGTTGCTGGTCATGTGATACTCCTGATGAGGAGGGAGAAAGGAAGAGCATGTATCCACTAATTTGAGGATGTAACTGGCCAAGGACTGGCCTTTACACAAAAGAATGAGAAGAGTAAACTAATATTGTTTGCAGGCAGAGCCAAACTAAAGGGAAGTCTGATAGGATAGATGGTTTTTTCCCATCACAAGAATGTTTAGGATGTAGGGAAAAATCTGCTCACCAGAATATCTATATCACATATACATTCTTCTCCCCCCCCCCACCAATGCCCATTTTAAAAAGTGGTTTATGAGGCAGGCATTATTATCTCCGTTTTCACTTGTAATGCTCAGAGAGGTTAAGCAACAAGTCTGTCACAGAACTACCAGTTGGTGGAGCCAGGTTTGCACTTCAGAGTTGACTGGCTCCAAACTTCCCCTTATACCAGGCTAGCAGAAAGATAAATGCTGTGTCTCCATTAAGAACCCAGAATCCTTGTCAACTAGCTCCCAGTTTGTTTTACAGAGATGCAGACTTGGAATGAAAACCAGTTACTTATCATACTCTCCTTTCTTCCACACCCACTGAAGAAAGGGTTGCTGCAGGACCAATTTGCAAAAATGGTTGCCACACATGTGCATCATTCTAGTCTCACTACACTCTGAGAGATACAGGGCAGGCAACAGTACCCCCATTTCACAGATGAATAAACAGAGGCTCAGAAAGATTTGATGAGTGGCCCCCAAGGCCAATCTGAGTCTTTTAACTACAGATCCAGAAATCTTCCCTTTCTACTACCTCACCAAGCCAAGCATGTATTAAGTACTCAACAAATTAATGAATTAATGTATTATATAATTAATTAGTTAATAATACTCAAGGACTGTATTTCAAAAGGATTATGCTTTCGAATTCTCTACATGCAGCTCTGCTTGTTTCCGTGCCACAGAAAATCAAGACTCATTAAATGGTCAATCTGCAGAAGCTCTTTCTCCCTGGGTCGCCCAAGACACGTATTAACAGGGACATTTCCTTTAAATGTGCCCCCTCCCTGGCCCCCAGAGCACCATCAGCCTGCCCACAGGTACAATTCCATTTGCACCTTTCTCACCTGTCCTACCACTTTCCCCTACCCCACTGGCTGGCATTCTGCCAGAGTCCACACTTTCCTTTGCCCCCTGTCTATGGCATCAGCACAGTGAGCCATCCCTGCCCACCCCTTCCCCAGTACAATGCAGCAGCACCAGCAGTGGTAAGGAACATATGTGGAATTCCAGTCATAAGACTGCTGGCAGACCGGACTCACTGCCCAACCTCACAGATGGGACATTCCTGCTGTTCTAATCTTTTTATGAAAGCTTAGCCATGCCTGTGCCAAGGAGGGAAAGGGGAAGAGAGGTCACAGCTGTCCAAGACTCTTCAAATTATCATTTGCTACCTGCTTAGTTAATCATATGCAATTTCACAGAATCCTGGACTCTCAACAATTAAAATAGCTTGTGGGCTAGGTGGATGGTCACTATCTGACAGATGCCTCTTGCTTGCATACTTCCAGGAAGTGGGTACTCATCACCTCCTCCAGGTAGCTGTGTTCACACTTAGCCTATTCTGACTTCCTAAATGCAGTATATGAACTAGAGACATGTTGCTAACCATTACACTCCCAAGTGTCCCCCCACTTCCTAGATATCAAAGGTAATTTTTACCTCCTCCTATCCTGTACCCCTCAAGATAAACATGTGCAAGATCTTCAATGATACATCATATAATATGGTTTTCTTACTCCCCAGAGCCATGTCAATGATCAACTAAGGTTCTATAGGTTTATGTGTATTATGTGCATTTCTTCAACTATAGTGTGCTCTCCTAGTTGTAAAGAGATATTACTGTTACCACTACATCCATGCTTTGTGTTCCTTCTCTGCATTCTAGTGATACCCCAGTTTACCACTTTGCCTCAAAGGTATAGCCCCAAACATCCCAATATCACCAACTCCCTTAACTTCAGTATGAGAAAGATAGCAACTCAAGTTCAATGAGCACAGTGTTGAGCATTTCGCATTATTACGCCATTTAATCCTCATGAGAACCCTGTATTCTACAGAGATTGTGATTGTCCTATTATAAATGAGGAAACTGGGGCCACAAGAAAAATAGGTAACTTGCCAAGAACTGAAAAATTATAAACAGCAGAGTCAAAGCTAGGGCCCAAGTGCTTGGGACCCTAGAGCCTAACTGTCTAACCATGATCCTAAAGATGATATCCAACATCAAAGGCCATGGGACATGGGGAAGAAGGAGAGGAGGTGGTCACAGGGTGCCTCTGTCACTATTGTCCTGAGGGACTGGACCTCAGCCAGGGCACACAGTGCTGAGGTCCAGATGTTCTGCAGGTGGTCCAGATGTTCTTTTGAGGGATTAGGAGTTGGTGATCAGTTGGTGAAAGTATAAAGGCCTGACATCCACTCTGCTGAGTCTCAGCTCTTCTCCAAGGTATCTTGGAGATACTATCTCCATGGCAGATAAGAATGGGGAATATGCATCTTGTGTTCAAATCTTGGCAGTCAGATAACATTGGGCAGTTAGTTACCCTCTCTTTGCCTCTACTCTCTCATCTGTAAAACAAGGATAATGATGTCAACCACAAGTAGTGGACTAGATGACCTCAAACACGTAACACAGCACAATGCCAGGAGTACTCTAGACCTCATATATAACAAAGGTTACTTATGACAAAGGAGGAGTTAAGTAACTCCAGCATGGCTTTTGATCCCTAAAACTCTTCCTAACTGGTTCTTTGAGAACCAACTGCCTAACTGGTAAAGAAAGAAAAGAAAGAAAAGAAAGGAAAGAAAGGAAGAAAGAAAAGAAAGAAAAGAAAGAAAAGAAAGAAAAGAAGGAAGGAAGGAAGGAAGGAAGGAAGGAAGGAAGGAAGGAAGGAAGGAAGGAAGGAAGGAAGGAAGGAAGGAAGGGGAGGGGAGGGGAGAGGAGGGGAGGGGAGGGGAGGGGAGGGGAGGGGAGGGAGGGGAGGGAAGGGAAGGGAAGGGAAGGGAAGGGAAGGGAAGGGAAGGGAAGGGAAGGGAAGGGAAGGGAAGGAAAGGAAGAAAGAAAAGGAAAGAAAAGGGAAGGAAGGGAAGGGAGGAGAAAGGAAAGGAAGGAAAAGGAAGGAAGGAAGGGAGGGGAGGGGAGGGGAGGGGAGGGGAGGGGAGGGGAGGGGAGGGGAGGGGAGGGGAGGGGAGGGAGGGGAGGGGAGGGGAGGGGAGGGGAGGGGAGGGGAGGGGAGGGGAGAAAGAAAAGGAAGGAAGGAAGGAAGGAAGGAAGGAAGGAAGGAAGGAAGGAAGAGAGAGAGAGAGAGAGAGAGGGAGGGAGGAAGGGAAGGAGGGAGGGAGGGAGGGAGGGAAGAAAAAGAAGAACAAAGCCAAAAACACTAATTAGCTCTTATTTTGTCTAAATTCCATTTCACAAATAAAGAGCTGAGTCCCAGAGAAGGAACAGGACCTACCCAATGTCACAGAGCCAAGCTGATGGCAGAGTCTAGAACTGCTATGTCCTTCTCTGATATCTGTTTCCAAGGCCCAAGATCCTTGAGGGGAATAAGGAAAAAAAGAAAGGCAGGAAATCAACCCCCTTCCCCATGACAACCAGGGCAGCTGGATCTGCTCACATAGGCTGTTCCTGCAGTGGCAGAAGGTCCCTCATCAAGGCCACCAGGTAAATGGATATTGGAGTTCAGGGTGCAGAGACTGTTCTCTCTCCTCCCAAGTCACTCAGACTAACATCAAAAAGTTTGTATCAATCCTCAAATGGTAACATGAGTTTTGGGCTAAAGCCAGATAAAATTCAGATTTTTTAAATAGTCTAATCAAGAGATTTAGCAACCTAGACTGTTGTTCTGTTTTTACATTTTTAAAGGCTTCATTTTTTAGAGCAGTTTTTTAGGTTCACAGCAAAATTGAATGGAAGATACAGAGATTTCCCATATAGCCATTTCTCATAGACTCCACCATTATCAATATCTCTTACCAGAGTGGTACATTTGTTACAACAGATGAACCTACAACGACATGTCATAATCAGCATAAGTCCACAGTTTCCCCTAACGTTCACTCTTGGTGTTGTACATCCTATGGGTTTGGACAAATGGTAATAGCATGCATCTACCATTATACTATCATACAAAATAGTTTCACTGTCCTAAATATTTTCTTTGCTTTGTCTCTCTATTTATTCCTCCCTCCCTCACCACACCCCCCCCAACCCATGGCAACCACTAATCTTTTTACTGTTTCCATAACTTTGCTTTTCCAGAACACCATATAGTTAGAATCACACAGAGTGTAGACTTTTCAGAATGGCTTTGGCTGCTCTGCTTTTATTGCTGCATAACACACTGCACCAAAGTCTAGTGACTTAAAACAACCAGATTCTGTGGACCTGGAATTACACAAGGCAGAGGGATAGCTCTTCTGCGCTCCACAACGTCTGGAAACTCTGCTAGGAAGACTCATAGCTAGGGGCCTGGAATCATCCAGAGGTTCCTTTAACCTCCTATCCAACACCTGCATTGTGTCTGCCACTTACAGAGCCTACACATGGCCTCTCCACAGGGTTTGGGCTTCCTCATGGCATGCTGGTCCCAGGTAGTCATGGAAGTTCAGGCTCCAAGCATGAGCATTCTGGTAAATAAACATCTCTTTTGTATAGCATTCCCTCAGAAATCACATGGTATCACTCCCACCATTCTCTACCAGCCAAAGCACTTACAACATAACCCAGTCAAGAAGGGGAGGGAAACACAGATATCACATGTAAATGGATGTCAAAGAATTTGCAGGCAGTTTTTTAATGGCACATTTGCCTCTTTTGTTTATGCCCAAAAGTGTTCTTCAGCTCCCTGAGCTCAGGACAACCTCCTCTCTCTCCAACTCTAAGCAAGGAGCAGAAAGGGACTCTATGCTTAAATAAAATTAACATATTTATCTGAGCCCCACCTTTGACTGTGGCTCCCTGGTGGGGCTCTGGTCAGTTTGACTTAGTTCTTTTCTTTTTTTTTTTTATTGTTATTCAAGTACAATTGTCTCCATTTTCCCCTCACCACTCCCTCTCCCCATCCATCCCCACCTCCCACCCTGCTTTGGCTTTGTCCATGTGTCCTTTATACATGTTCTTTGGTGACCCTTCTCCTCCCCCCTACCCCCGTTATCCCTTCCCCTCTCCCCTCTGGTTATTGTCAGCTTGTTCTTTATTTCAATTTGACTGCTTAGTTCTATAACATCATTCCCATTCCCCTTATCTACTCCACTGAAGTTCTTTCAAATATATTGGGAGTCCTTTCCCCTCTTCCCATCTCCACTGATGACAGCCTCATCAGAATACATCACTCTCTTGCTAAAAATCTGTCACCAATACTCACCAGCTTAGAGTAAAATCTAAGTTTCAGACCCACAAGATGCATACTCTGCCAGACCTGACTTGCCTTCCCCTCTGACCTCACTCATCTCACCACCCCTTCATTCACCAGCCTCACAGCCTCCTTTCTCTCCCTCAGTACACTAAGCCCTTCCCACCTCCAGACCTTTCTAATTGCCCCTCACTGCAGAATGCCCTTCCCAGGCTACTTGCACACCTGCTCATCCTCATCCTCCAGGTGTCAGCTCCAATGTCTGTTCTTCAGAAAGGCTACCTGAGCACCCTCTTTGCATATACCTTTGGCCCCTTTATGACAATCATTCTAACCTCTGATGACTGCAATATTTTTTATCTTCTTGTTTGTTTTCTGCTTTGCTTCTGGAGAGTGCAAAAGGCCTCATCACTCTTGCTCATTGCTCTGCCTTCCACACCTAGAATCTTCTCCGGCCCACTGTATGTGCTCCATAAGTATCCGGGAAATGAGTGATCTGATGCAATGTTGCATCACTTCTGGGAGCAGAAGAAATTGAACCTGTAACTTTATTTACTTTTGAAAAGCAAATTACAGTGGTCTCTGACCCTTGCCAGTAATCTGCTGGTTGACATGGGCTGCACTTCGTTATACAGAATAGAAAGAATTGTAGAATATTAGTGCTTTGGCAGGCTATTAGAGATCATTTAATTCCTCATTTTGTAAATGAGGAAACCAGAACCCAGAGAGGCCACGGTATTTTACCCAAGACCATATCTATTTCTCCATAATACAATATTTCTTGGTGTTTAATTTCTCTAATTAAACAAGCAATTGTCCATTGGAAAAAATGAGAACTGCACAGAAATATGTCTCATAAAGACTAGAGTTCCCCTATTCCCATTCCCTTCTCCAGGAAAGACCACTGTTTCTACTTTGAAGTGAATCTTTCCAGGTCTTTTTGAATGTGCTTAATAAACACATGGGCATATTTATATATCTATAGGTTCACCATAACACCTAATTACCTCAAAAATTAACTTAGAAGTAAAAAAATCTTATTTATGACTGCATTTTTAAAATACCACCAACCATGGAGGTTTCAAGGAAAGGAATTCCCTTCTGTGCTACCCAGCAATGGGTAGCCTTCAGCCTTCAGTGGCTGAAGGGGCCCTGAGCAGTTGACCACATGGGAGTCAGAGGACATATAAACTTTGCTCTCTTCAACTACTCAGAACTAGCTGTTTTGGATGGTAAGTGAAATTCTAAACCTTTTTGGTAACCAAGCACTGACTGATGAACAGGAATTGATTCAAGAGCTGAATAATCTGCTATGCCTTTAATTGTGAGAGTTCAAACTGGAAAAAGGGAAAATTGTTTCAAAAGAAAGAGGGGAACCAGAAAGGGGAAAGCAAAGGGTTTACCAGTTAAGATTAGGAGAGTTGCCCTGGCCAGTGTGACTCAGTTGGTCAGAGTGTCATCCCATAAACTGAAAGGTCTTGGGTTCAATTCCCAATCAGGGCACATGCCTGGGTTGCAGGCCAGTTCCCAGCAGGGAGCACACAAGAGGCAACCATACATTGATATTTCTCTCCCTCTCTCCTTCCCTTCCCCTCTAAAGATAAACAAATAAAATCTTTTCAGAAAAAAAAAAAAGATGCTACAGAGAAGACTCCTGGAGCTAAGGTCAGTGTGCATCCCTTTCCAGTGCCAATAGCCTGTGAGTCTTAATAGTTGTTGAATCTGTGTCTTATTAACTACCACACCCAAATCCCAATGTTTTCCAACTAGATGTTCATTCTGCATGGAGGGTAAAATGGCAGAAAGCCCAACAAAAGATTGAAGTATTTTCAGAATATTTCATTGGGCCTCATCTGTAAATAAAGGGCAATGGAATTTTAGGATTTTTTCACCTCTGAAATCCTTTGACTTAAAAGAAGAAGAGAAAAAGAAAATGAGCTAGATGAAGGTGTAGAAAATAAGGGGTTACTTTATAGAATAGTGTCTCCCATATTTTAGAAAATGGAATATCTTTTATATTGCAATATATCAGTAAGCAAAATCTTAATTTCTAGATTCCTATTTCAAAAAAAAATGTAGAGACTAAAAGCTGCTCACAAAAATCCATTTTCTCTTCATCCTAGGCACATTTCTAGACCACATCTCCCAGCACTCCTAGTATACATCCTAGGTGTGGCCATGTGACTGAGCCTAGTCATGAAAGATGAGAGGAGATGAGAGAGAGAAGAGTACTTGTAAAGGAGACAACCTTGGGATAGGGTGTGTGGTACATCATTTTAGAGACAGTATGGTGAAGTGGAAGGAAACTATCAAGAAATTCATTGAGCACCATTTAGCATCCATTGGCTATTTCAATTCCCTCTACATTTATTAGGGTAGGGATGATGTTCCACACGTATACACCAGTATAGCAGAGTCCATTCTAATAGTTCAGTGTACATACCATACCAGTTGTTAAGTATTTTGAGTATCATCCTTTCATTAGAGCCAACAATGTGATAAGCACAGAATTATACATCAGTGCAGGCAAGGAAGGAGAGAGGCATAACAAACTTCGCTTATCCTCCTCAGTCCACAATCAAGTTAGGTAATAAAGACATAAAGGAATAGCTTAATTATGGCACATCAAAGCATTTCTTGTAGTAGCAAGAAAAATAAAGTGCTTTAAAAACAAGGGGAAGGAAACATGAGGAATGGGGAAAGGAATCTAGGCAAGATCTAACCTGGTACTCGAAGCTGGGATGACATAATGTAGAGGAGAAAACAAGCAGAGAAAAAAAAGCCTGAGCAAAAATATAGAGTCTATACCCAGCAATTCCACTTCTGGGAATAAATCCAAAGACAAATACCATGAGATTTCACTCATATGTGGAATCTAATGAACAAAATAAACTAACGAGCAAAAATAGAAGTGCACTCAAATACAAAGAACAGACTGACAGCTGTCAGAAGGGGCTGGGTGAAAAAGGTGAAGGAATTAGAGCAAAAATAAAAATCTCATAGACAAGCCCTGGCTGGTGTAGCTCCATGGATTAAGCATGGGCTGCAAACCAAAGGGTCGCCAGTTCAATTCTCGGTCAGGGCACATGCCTAGGTTGCAGGCCAGATTCCCAGTGGTGGCTATGTGAGAGGCATCCACACATTGATGTTTCTCTCTTTCTCCTTCCCTTCCCCTCTCTCTAAAAATAAATAAATATATATTTTTAAATCTCATAGACACAGACAACAGTATGGCATTCACCAGAGGAAGAGGGAGAGTGGGAAGAGGTAAAAAGGACAAAGGGAAAATAAATAGTGATGCAAGGAGACTTGACTATGGGTGGTGAACACAATATAATATACAAATGATATATTATAGAACTGTACAGTTGAAACCTAAGTAATTTTATTAACCAATGTCACACCAATAAATTCAATACATTTTTAAAAAAATATATATATAGGGTCATATATCGGGGTGCATGTGGAGAACAGTGAAAGAACTGGCCTTGAGGTACAGTGGGAGGGGCAAGAAATGGAGTATGAGAGGAGAGATAAGGCTAGAAGTCTAAACTGAGTCAAGATGATGAGGGCTATGAATGTCTGCCTCAACTCCCAGTTCCATCAGCAACACCAACATCTGAGAAAGGACACGGCATTGTAGATAAGTATAGACTGACCTTCACCACTTTCCAAATGTGTGAGGTGGGGAAAATCTTTAGATCTGAGTCACGGTTTCTTCATCAGTAAAACTAACAAAATACCAAACTTCACAGGGCTGATGAGATGACAAATGTAAGTGCTTAGCATATGGTCAATAATAAATACTGGTAGTTTTTACTGTTGTGGAAGATTTCTGATGAGAGAACTGACATAGGTCACGTTTTAGAAGTTAAGTTACTAGTTGAAAGGAGGATGGACTCAAGAGGTGAGCAGCAGGAAGATCATATTTAAATAATAATCCCCAGAACTGATGAGAATCCCAAGTGCCATCTAATTTAACCCTCTCATTTAACAGATAAAAAAAGTAAGGTTCAAAGAGAGGATATTACTTGCTAGATCCCAGGCATCTTGACTCCCAATGCAATGCTCTTTTCCTCACAGATTGATTCCCTGACCTTTATGTACCCATTAGCTAGACAATAACTCAGGTCCAAAACAGAACAAAATTTACAACACACACTGGTTTCAATGATTTCAGACCTGGAGTTTAAGCCAAACTAGAAATGGATGCCATTGTGTTGCTTCAAATCAGGGTGACTAGCACTACAAGCCATCTTTACCCCAAAACTAACATTTGTGAACCTTGAGGTTCATGATTCATTTATATCTGAACCTAAGTCCAAGGGAGGGCATCATGAAGAACAGCCCCTGGACCTGCAAAGGCTCATCCTCCTTTGATGCTAATCACATGTGAATGCTTGAGTTAAGAAGACATCATTAAAAGCACATTAAGTTTAATTATGCCAGCAGCATCAGGCAGGGAGAGGTGCAGCTTAATGCAGAATGCGTAATTAGATAAGACTTAACCATTAGATTCTTATTTGTTAAGAAAATGTGTCTCATCCGTAAGTGTCACCACAAGTAATGTCTGGGAAACCACCTCCCAGGTGAGTATGCTTCCACCACCCATGAGACCTTTGGTGACACGCAGGGTCTGGCAGAAATAAAGCCATTGAGTGTGGATGGTAGGGTACATGAAGGTCTCACACAAGATGGACAGCAATGTGAACATTTCACCTAAAATGTCATACAGTGTGCTTGAGTGTGATATTGTTATGTCACAGAATTACATGCTTACAATTTTGTAATAAAAGGTTTCTAAGTAATAAAAGGGGGCATTATATGCCGGACTCTGTATATACTGCCATGAGATACTGACATCATAATATTACCAAACTCTTCAAGTGAGAAATCAACAGGAGTAGGCTTCAGGATGCCAGGGGACAGGGGCCTCGCTTCCTTCTGACCTTTGTGTGGTATGACAAGAGTCCTGGCACAGAAGTCAAGAAATGCGGGCTCTATTACCACCTCATTCACTCCCTAGCTGCATGATATCTGAGAAAGCTATTTAACCGTTATGTACTTGGTTTCCTCATCTATAAAATAAAATAAAGTTAACAAGGGTCTGAGGGATAGGAACCCTTGTGCACTATTGGTAGCAGCCATGGTAGGAAATAGTATGGAAGTTCCTCAAGAAATCAAAAATAGAACTCCGAAATGATTCAGCAATTTCACCTCTGGGACTATATCCCAAGAAAACATAACCAGTATCTCACAGAGAATAATGTTCATAGCAGAAGAGCCAAGGTATAGGAACAGTTTAAGTTTCTGTCTTATAACGGAATGTTATTCAGCCTTTAAGAAGAAGGAAATGCTGTCGACTGTGACAACATGGATAAAATTGGAGAGCATTATGTTAAGTGAAATAAGCCACAAAGAAAAAGACAAATACTGCATTGTATCACTTATATGTGGAATTCAAAATAAAAAAGAAGTCATACTCATAGAAACAGAGAGTAGAAGAGTGGCTGTCAGGGGCTAGGAGTAGGGGAAATAGCAACAAGTTTGTAAAAGGCACAAACTTTCAGTTATAACATGAATAAGGTCTGAGTCTCTAATGTATAAGATGGTGTCTATAGTTAATAACACTGTACTATGTAATTGAAATTTGCTAAGGGAGTAGAACTTAAATGTTCTCACCAAAAAACAAAAAAGGGTAAATGTGTGAGGAGATGGATGTGCTAATTAATTAACTCAATGGTGGGGGGGATTCTTTCATAATGTATGCCTACATCAAATCATCATATTGTACACTTTAAATATCTTACAAGTTTATTTGTCAATTATACCTCAATAAAGTTGAAAAATAAAAAACAGTTCATTGTAATTGCCTCATTGGGTTGATAGGAGAATTAAATGAGACAATCCACATAAGGTGCTCAGAGCAATGCTTTGAATGTGTTACATCCTCACTAAACTGTAGTTTCTACTGCCATCATCATCACCATCATCAATACCATTAAAATTCCATCACCGGCACTGTGTGAGAGCCCTCCTTCTCTGCCCATCCTATCAGTGTTGATGGCCTTAGTCCTGAGTCTTTTAACTATATTCTCGCTCCCTGATTGATCTCAAATAATCCTATACCTTTAAGTGTCACTACAAGATGACATTTAAACTCTACCTACAGCTCTCAGCTCTAGCTGCAGATCTGATATCAAATTAGCAGGCCCATCACTTCTCTGTCTTACTCATTGACTCCTCACATATAAACCAGTCCAAAGCAAGACTCATGATCCCACCTTCCATCACCATCCATTTTCTCCCAAGCCTTCCCCATCTCATGAAGTGGCACGACCACTTCTCGGTTTTTCAAGGCATTATTTGAGGGCCATTCTCTTTTTCCCTTGAACATTTACAACCAATCTATTTGTAAACTTGTAAGATTTTGCCTCCAAAATGTATCTTAATTATATTACTTCTCTCTATCTCCACTGCTACCCTACTTCATCTCATCCACACCATTATCTCCTCCCTACAGCCTCTTCAAAGGCCTTCCGGATCATACTCTTACTCCACTCCAATCTACTCTCTACACAGCATCAAAGTGGTGAAACAAAAATGTGAATCAATCTTCTGTTCAAAACTTTCAATACCTCTCCAGCGCACTCAAGATAAGTATACAATACACCAGTAACAGGAGGCCTCAAGGACATTCATCTTCATCCTTCCATGACTGTGCTGAATTGTCCAAAACCTATGTTTCCAGTTCTCAAACTAGCACTGCTAAGCATGCAAAGAATCTTGGAACCAGGGACCCAAAGGTCTACTTGTGGTAGGGGTCTCATGGTGAGTGGTCAGATGAGCACATTACAGCTGCATGTTCAACCTCTACTGTCAACCCTCCCAGGTGCCACCAAAACCAGGTGCAAACCATAAACCCAATTTTTATTGGTATGCAAAGCTAACAGGCTGGTATATTCTGCTTCAAAACCACTCATATACACATGGTTGTAAAACATCATTTACCTGCAATTATTACATCTTCTAGCTTTGGCCAAGAGTTAACATTATCCTCCAAGCAACCCTGGAGATAAGCATGTGATCAGTCTGGCTAAGATTAATTTGTGTTATACATGAACAATTAAAAGAAACAGCCTACTGATATACAATGATGAATCTCAAAACAACTGCATTATGTTGAGCAAAAGATATCAGGCACAAAGGTGCATACTGTAAGCTTTCCTTCCTAGGAAATTCTAGAATAGGCAAAACTAAAGTATGGTGATGAAAATTACAAAGTGATTGCCTCTGTTGAAGGGAGAGTGGGAGCAGGAGTGGGGAACTGAATAGAAGAGCACATCAGGGAACTTGTGGAAGTGATGGAAAAGTCCTGCCTCTTGATGGAATATACATGTCGTGGGTAAATACACTGGTATCTCTCCTCTGTCTTCTGCCATGATGACCACAGAGACCACATGCTCCAGATGGTACAATATAAGATGGTAGCATCTCCATAGCCTGTGGCACTGAGTGACAGTGTAGAGAAGAGGTTGCCACTGATCCATGTTAGACAAGTAGCATGATAAATAAATTGTATGTTAAGCCAATATTTTATCATTGTCATTCCAACATAGTCTAGTTTATCCTAAATAATGTTATTTTTCTCTATGCCCTCACAGCATTTCATACACTGTCCAAAAACAATAGTTCTTCATGAATAGCTGTTGAGTGAAATTAAGCAAATCACTATTCTGTTTCTGAAGAAAAAATGTTACACTTGGGGCAAAGAAAATGGAAGAATCTAATGGAAAAGGCTTTAAAACTATTTCAAGAAGCTATTCCAATCATGTCTTTCAAATAAAATGAAAGGCTGTAGACTAGGAATGAGTAAAAGACCAAGGTTTAATTTTTTTTAAATTTTAATCGTTATTCAACTACAAGACCAGAGTTTAGAATCAGGTCTGGGTTCAATTCCTAGCTTCTCCACTAACTAGCTTTGTATGCTGGACAAATTAGATAACTTCTCTGCTAAACTCAAGTTCTTTGTCTGTAAAACACAACTAATAATTAGATGAAAAAAAGTGCAAAATATTTTGCACACTGTTTGGCACAAATGGGTGATTAATAAATATTAGTCTCGGTTATGGACTGAATTGTGTCCCCTCCAAAAATAAACTCAGATGTTGAAACCCTAACTGCCAATGTTAGTGAACTTGGAGACAGAGTCTTCAAGGAGGTGATTAAGGGTGAATGAGGTCATAAGGGTAGAATTCTGATTCGATAGGACTGGTGTACTTATTAGAGGAAAGAGGCACCAGATTCTCTCTCTGTTTCTTTACACATGCACACAAAGAAAAGGCCACATATAGGATACAACAAGAAGCTTCATCTTCAAGCCAAGAAGAGAGGTCTCATGGGAATCCAGCCTTGACCTTGGACTTCTTACCTCACAACTGTGAGAAAATAATTTTCTGTTGTTTAAGCCACCCAGTCTGTGATATTCTATAATAGCAGCCAGAGCAGACTAAGGTGGCCTCGGATATCATTATCATCATCACTGAACATCCAATAAATATTTTTGGTTAGAGGAATGTTTCATTCTTTCATTCACTGTTCAACAAATGGGTGTACCTATTCTGTTCTTGACACCCCACAGGGCAGCATGGCTTGAATAGTGAATAAGACAATGTCACTGCCCTCATGGAGGTTACGTTCTCATGGGAGAGATAATAACTAAGTGAAAAATGATCCTATAGCATTGGGTACTGATGAAGGAACAGTGAGTGACGGGAGCCAATGATTTACACTGAATGGTAGAGAAATATCTCTGCTAAGTCCCTGAGCAGAGACCTGAATGACATAAAGGAGACATGAAAATAGGCAGAGGAAGAACTCCCAGGCAGAGATTTCGGCCAAGATGGAGGCATAGAGAGACACACTGTGACTCCTCACACAATCAAAATAAGGTCAACAAAAATATAGAAACAAACAAACAAAAAAAACCCAGAACTGACAGAAAATTGAACTGTACAGCAGTCAAACAACCAAGGAGTTAAAATAGACACATTTATCCAGACCGGTAGGAAGGGTAGAGTCGGGCGGCTTGGCACAGCAAAAAAAGCAGTGACTCAGACCCCGGGCACACAGGCAGCAGCTGATGGACCCCAGGCGTACAAGCCGGCAGCAGGCAGACCCTGGGCGTGCAGGCGATGCCTGGCAGACCCCAGGCACAGGGTGCCAATGGGCAGACCCAGCAAGGGGCACAAGGTAGCTGGCTGACCCAGTGGTCACACATTCACACACAGATAAACCAGGCAAAATTGGGGAGCAACACAGACACAGACCGTGCAACCCAAGGCTCCAGCTCAGGGAAATAAAGCCTCAAAACACTGATTGAAAACACTTGTGGGAGTTGAGGTGCCAGAAGAGACTCCCAGCCTCACAGGAGAGTTTGTTGGAGGGGCCCAGAGGGTCCTAGAATGTACATAAGTCCACCCACACAGAAATCAGCACCAGAAGGGCCCAGTTTGTTTGGGGGAAGCAACAGAAGGAACTGAAATCCAGCAGGGAGTGGAGCAAGGGCCACTGTCCCCCCTAGGACCAACCCCCACATACAGTGTCACAACACAGTTGCATGGGTTGCCCCACCCTGGTGAACACCTAAGAATCCTCCCCTCACAGGTTAACAGGTGAGTCAAGACCAAAAAATAAAAATAAAAGGCCCAAACGGAAGAATAGATCAAAGCTCCTGAGCAAAAATACAACCGAGGAACAAAGAGAGAGCCAACCTACCAGATACACAGTTCAGAGCACTGGTGATCAGGATGCTCACAGAACGGGTTGAATTTGGGCACAAATTACATGAAAAAATGAAGGCTATGCAAGTGAAATAAAGAAAAATGAACAGGGAACCAACAGTGATGGGAAGACAACTGGGCCTCAAATCAATGCAGTGGACCAGAAGGAAGAAAGAAACAACCAAACAGAAAAGAAGAATGAAAGAAATGACCGAACAGAAAAGAAGGAAGGAACAAGAATTCAAAAAAATTCTTGTTCCTAAGACAACAGGCTTAAGAACCTCCAGGACATCTTTAAATGTCCCAACATCCTATTTATAGAGGTACCAGAAGGGGAAGAAGGAGAGCAACAAGTGGAAAACTTATTGGAACAAATAATAAAGGAGAACTTCCCCAATCTGGCAAAGGCAATAGAGTTCCAGGAAGTCCAGAAAGCTCAGAGAGTCCCAAAAAAGATGGACCCAAAGAGGAATACACCAAGGCACATCATAATTACATTAACCAAGATAAAAATGAAGGAGAGAATCCAGAAGCAGCAAGAGACAAGGAGACAGTTACCTACAAAGGAGTTACCATTAGACTGTCAGCTGATTTCTCAAAAGAGACCTTGCAGGCAAGAAGGGGCTGGAAAGACGTATTCCAAGTCATGAAAGACAAGGATCTACACCCAAGATTGCTCTATCCGGCAAAGCTTTCATTTAGAATGGAAGGACAGATAAAGTGCTTCTCAGATAAGGTCAAGTTCAAGGAGTTCATTATCACTAAGCCCTTATTTTATGAAATGTTAAAGAGACCTATCTAAGAAAAAGAAGATAAAAAACATGTACCATAAAATGACAGCAAACTCACAATTATTAATAACCACACCTAAAACAAAAACAAGCAAACTAAGCAAACAACTAGAACAGGAACAGAAACACAGAAATGGAGATCACATGGAGGGTTAGTAACAGGGGAGTGGGAGGAGGAGAGAGGGGGAAAAGGTACAGAGAATAAGTAGCATAGATGGTAGGAAGAAAATAGACAGGGGTAGGGCAAAAATAGTATGGGAAATGTAGAAGCTAAAGAACTTACGACACATGAACATGAACTAACGGTGGGGGGGGGGTGTGGGGGGGAGAGGGTTACAGGGTAAAGGGAAATGAAGGGGGAAATGGGACAACTGTAATAGCATAATCAATAATATATATATATATTTTTAAGGGGGAAAAAAGAACTCCCAGGCAGGGAGAAGAGCAAGCACTGAGGCTCTGAAATGGCAATGTATTTGTCCTATTCAAGGAATAGCAGAAGCCAATGTAGCTAAAGCAGAGGAAACAGAGGGAAATTAGATGAAAAGGGTAACAAGAGGTGAGACCATTTAGGGCCTTATGGGCCAAGAGAAGAACTTTTGCTCTTATTCTAAGAGATGAAAAGCTAGCAGGCAATTGTTGGGGAGGGGTTATACAGAGAATAACTTGATTTGACTTACATTTAAAAGACTCACTCATAGCTGCTGGGCTGCTGAGTGAAGGACCAGGAGTTGAGGGGTAGATCACAGCAGGGAGGCCAGTTAGCAGTTTATTGCAACAGTCCATGCAAGAGATAATGGTGGGCTGAAGGAGGGTGGTCAGGGTGGGATGTGAGAAAGGTCAGATTCTAGATAGATTCCAAAAAGAAGAATTTGCTGCCAGGTTGAATATAAAGAAAAGAAAGAAGACAGGGATGAAATCAAGAATGTGGATGGAGGAGGAAGGACTCTTACAAAGAGACTGGAGAATCTGGATTTTAATCCTTGGCCCTGCTTCTAACCTGCCATTTGACCTCACACTCCTCTATATATTGGAACATAAACTTTTAAAGTGGGATTAACCATACCTACCATGTATCTAAAAACCATGTGAAGATTAAGTCAAGCTCAAATGCTTTGAAAAAGCAACGGCACAGACCACCGAAAGGTTATCATTGATTCATCCCAAAACACAGTATTTTCATGAACCACTGCTGCTGCCTCTTTGCCTGCCCTGTCTTCCCTCCTCCCCTGGATGCAGTGATGAGTAGTCATAAACGATGCTGACACAGAGACCACCACCATCTCAGACAGTGGACAGCACGTGGCACTCTGTGAGTGGTGATGGCCTGGCAATCAGCTTCAGAAGAACAACTTGCTCACCGTCCTGGCTCAGACATTGGTGAAAGTGACCAAGGAAGGAGGATCAGGGGCTTTCTGAAGACACCGTCTCTACCTCTTGCTGTCCCCTCATAAAATGACTATAGCACAGCATGTTGTGTCCCTTTCTTGTAGTATGCTCCTAAACTTCAGGGCAAGGAGTCTTGGCTCCCATGAGAAATTTTAATTTCAGTTCAAGTAAAGCAGAAATGGTCCTCTGCATTCCCTGTGCCTGCTTTATTTTTCTCCATGCGCCTATCATCACCTTGACCTATAACACCTTTTACTTGTTTATTGTCTACCAGCCCTAACTATAAAATATAAGCTCCTTGAGAGCAGGGACTCCTGCCTGCTATGTTTACTGCTCCATTCTAAGTGCCTGAAAAAGGGCCTGACATGCAGCAGAGGCATAGTAAGTCTTTGTTCAATTAATGGATGGATGGCTTTTTGAAAAGTCCTTAGTCATTTCTGGAAATCACATTAAAGATTTTCTTTCTTTTTAAAAAAATGTACAGAACTTCACAAATTTTGGCATACAAAATTCACAGGGTTACAGAAACTTTAAAATTCATTCATAAATCAATCCCCTCAATTAAAAAGCCATACGAAGATGGAGAGAACTTGACCAGAGGCCTAGATTCTAGATTCTAATTCAAGCTTCAGAAATACCTTGCTGTGTGGCTTCCCCCCCCAAAAAAAATTTTGTTTGTTTGTTTGTTTGTTTGTTTATTTATTGTTCAAGTACAGTTTTCTGTTTTTTACTCCCACCCCAGCCCACCCCCCCCCAAGTGCTCCCCCCTCCCTCTCATTTCAACCCCCCTTAGTTGGTGTCCATGTGTCCTTGGTGGCTTTTGAAAAGTCATTTCTACCATCTGGCCCTTCAGATCAGTAAGGCAGCTAGAAATAGGCAAGGTGATCTATAAGTGTTCCTTTTAAATCTAACATTCATTTGACCCAATTCCAGAGCCATGGAAAGTCAGCCACTTACGGTTGATGGGGAAGAAAGGAAAGGCATGGCCATCCCTTCATGAATTCAGCTATCCTCATCAGCCCACTTTTAAAAAATAATTTCTTATTCAACTGGCTCATCCAGCAGGTATAGATTCAAGGTCATGTCCAGATAAGAAAGGTTGAACTTATATAGAAGAAGGTATCTTGGAAAAGAGAAAATCTAAAAGTCAATCCTGGATATTACAGGATGAGCACCTCATCTCAAGATTCTTTACTTAATGATGTCTGCAAAGAACTTTTTTCCAAATAAAGGCACATTTATGGGTTCCAGTAATTAGAATGTGGATATATCTTTAGGAGGGTATTTTTTAGCCTACCACAGCTACATTTAGAGATGCTCACGCAGGACAACTGGCTTAGAAAGTGACACCCCTGTCCCCACTGTTACCCAGGTATAAAGGTAGATCCTTCCTATTTTATTATTCTCCTTGAATGCTGTTTTGGAAAGTTACTTCCAAAACATTTATCATCATCATCACCATCATTATTATAATTACTACTACTACTATTATTTCAGAAGTAGAACAGAGAAGAGAATGAAGAGGGTCCCCTTCCTCCCTGCTGGTGGAGGGGCAAACTAATTCATTCTAGCTAAAGTCATTAGAAGTCAGATCCACAGATAGGAAGTCTGACAATCTGTATAAATTACAACTAAAATAAAGTCTGTAGCAGAGCTTGACAGGAGAGGCATGAGCCATTATCCTCATAGTTCAAGGTAAGAGGCCCAAGTAGTCACTGGGCAAAAGCAGAAATAAAATAATAGTGAAGGCCCTTGGAACCAATTTTTTAGAGAATTTCTGTAGCTTTTCATAATATGCCCATTTTTCATGGTCAACCTCTCTACACATAAAGAAATCCCAAATGTTAGGCCAGGCTCCTTCCGTCATAAGACAAATTACCAACTAAGAAGGCTAATCAAAGCACCCATACCACCTTCTCCAGCCCCACCTCTTCTTGGCCCAGCTCAGTGGCCTGGCTATGGAACTACAATGAGAATCCACCAAGTTGCCCTGCACTTGCCTCTCAGGAAGCAGGATGGAGACAGAAGTGTGAAAGAAAGATGCCTTAGAGTCTGCCCTGATGCCACCATACGTCCCTGGAAGTGAGGACAGTAAAAAAGAAATCACAGATGAAACAAGAAAACCTTGAAAGTGGAAAGTTGCCCCAGATTTGTGGCCTTGCATTAAATGCACTGCATTTGCTGTGCAAGTTCCCATAATTGGCTAAGAAATCACACAGCTGGGGCTTTCGCTCAGCCTAGGGAGATGGAAATGACTTGCAGTCCCTGCAAACAGATGTTTTTCATGTCTCTCCCCAGGGTAACCTGAATATTTGCTGCCACACAGAGTGTATTACTGCCCCAATTTGTTCTTTTTATATTCCCCAGGAGACATGAGGCCATTGGAAAACATTCCTCTCATACAGATGCCATATAAGTCCTCCTACTGGCCTCTTACGAAGACTTGTTGCCACTTTCTCTCAGCTGTCCCCTCTTCCCAAGTCTTACTACCAAGAGCCAAGAAGGCCCACTTCTCAATGAGAAATAAGCTTCTCATTGATCTCCCTGCTCCATCCTCACCTCTGATTCATTTTGCATTTCCTAAGATTATACAATATATCACTTTTACCAAGTCACAGCCCTACAAGAGATTCCCCCACTGCCAACCACTACGGCTCTGCGGTCATTTCCATCAATTGTCAGGTTTAGCACTAAGTATCATCACACAGAAAACACACAAGCTACTGAAAATCGCAAACAATATATTCATTTATAATTAACTAAATTCAAGGGTATCTTTATAATAAAGTCACTGTCACCAACTCATCCTGATATATTTTCTCAAGTTAGAAAAAACATGTAGATTTTTTAGGAGGGGGTGGTGTCATATGACTCATGACTTCCTACCTGTACTCTTCATTTTGTGATAATTATGAATTATTGAAATGGTATGGATTTGATTTTACAGTGACTTTCATTTTTCTAGAGTTTTACTCACAGGTTAAGCCATATTATTGTTTGTTACCTCATCTTGCAAGAACAGCTTGATGAACTTTCACCTAATTTAACTGTATGTACTAGCTGGCCTTAAAATACAGAAAAGGACAGGAGTCAAAAGTCAATTCAGATACAAGATAACTGGCTAAAGCTACCTCACTGGATGATCAGGAGGACATGCACCCCCATTAAGCTGCCAGTGACAGAGAATACTCAGAGTAGTTTTGAATGTGAAGCTCAAGCCAGAGGTCACAAGAACAAAACGCAGGTGTAAACAACTGAGCTGCTTCTCACTCCAGCCACTCTACACAGCAGGCTCAACAGGAGGGGTTATGGATTTTCCAACAGCTAAGAAATCACCTGAGGAGACCAGCTAACATTTAATATATTAGAAAAAAAGCAGGAATAGATGGAGAGTAACGAGCAGTTTCTCTCTCTCTTCATTGTACATGGATAAGAATATTATAAGAAACATCCACAGCATCAACACAGCCATTACTACTTCAAATGCAAAGTAATGATAGAAGCAAATTTGGTAGTAGCATATACATATCAATGACATGTCTAATATCACTGCCATCATATTGATACCAATCAAACCTGGTAAGTCGGATAGATTTTATTATTTAACAATATAAAATAACAGGATTTATTTATGCCTATTTTTTCATAGAACATTCTCCCTTTTATGGAAGTAGAGTATATATCTAAGAAAGAAGACCCTAAAACCTATTTTCTAAGATAAAATTTACCTGTGAAAGGATTAAAAAAGTCAACTTAGTTTCCTTATAAACGGCAATGTTTTAAGAACTTAAGGTGGTTCATTTTGTTGTCTGTATGCTTCTTAAATTTTTTTATGAGTGTTGGAACCGCCCTGCCTGGTTTCAGAAACTGTAACCCCTCGTGGCTAAGGCTGAGTAAAAAGACTGTGGGACCATAAGCCACTTAGGAAACAAAGCTTATCTTCCTTGTAGCGCCTCTGCCCCCTTTCACCTCACCCTACTTGGCCCTGGGCAGATGACAGGTTAGCCAATGATTGGTAAGATTCCTCAAAGCAGGGACAATTTAAGACAAGCACAGTCTCACAAGGGCCCTCAGGGAAGAACTTGGGGGGATACAGAAAAAGGGGGTGATGGACCCTCACTCATTGGCTTTGACATAGCCTGAGTCCTCATTCTGTCTGAAAGAAGTCTCCTAATCTCTTGGCTGCCTTACTTTTCCTGCCTGACTTAAACCTGAAACAATGCCTTAAGCCCAAAACAATGGTGGAAGTGGGTGTGGCCCTGTGCTGGAAAGGGTGGGTTCCCTAGGGCATCGGGCCTAAAAAAGAATGCATAAAATCCTATGAAACCTACTTTGCTAATGCCCTCAATTTAAATAATAAGGGTTCAACCATTAAGTGACTTTGTTCCCCAAAGTTTTATGGCCCTTTAACTATCTGACCCTGACTCAGAATAAGCCCTCAGAGTTCTCTGAAAGTCATCTATTGTTTGATCATTACTGTCTGACAATGATTGATGAGCTTTATGTGTATGCCCTGTATTCCTATGCAAATTAAATCCAATAAAAGCCCACTGAGGAACAGGCTCCTGGTCCTTCTCCTTTGAGAGATCAACCACCATTTCTCCCCAAGCAGATCATGTCTCTCATTCAAGTTGAATGGGGGGCTCTGCAGGCAAAGCTCCCCCACATATGAGTACTAAAACAGAAATAAGAATGTGACATTAATTGCTTTATTTCCCTGGTAATGTATTTGTGTCTATTGGATAGAGGGCGAGTTGGGAGGTGGTATCAAAATCTACACATACTTATGACAGTGTGATATTTGATATAAATATCAAACTCATATATAGCTCATCAAACAAACCTTTTAAAGTAGAGAACTCTTAGGTTTTTGTTCTCATGTCTCAGTCGCTCTTTTCAGTCTTATCATCATCCACATTCTCCATCTGGTACCATCACTCTATCCAAGTTACATTTCTCACTGCCCACAGATGAGCCTTGATTCATGTCTCTCTGCCTTGGGCTCTTCTCTACCTGGAAAGTCCTTAATGCTCCTCTCCACCTTTCCATCCCAGGCTCAGTTCCTGCTTCTTCATGAAGCTTCCCCTGGAGACCTTCTGCCAACACGTTTCAGACCTTAGTGCATGTAAGGGGGGCAGGAACATATTTAAGATGCTGAGCCACTCCCAGACATTGACTCTGGAACCCAAGAATCAGCATCTTAACATGCCAATGAGCTGAAAAGCAGTACACGTGATCCACAAACCATTTAAGCATCACTACAGTTATTTGCCTGCAGTGATCTTGCCCTGTAACACTTCTGAACACTGATTCAGTGAAACCTCATTCCCAGCCACGTCTCTATTGTGTTCCCAACCAGACTGTCTTCCTTTCTTTTAATCTTGCTGCACAAGGAAACTGTACAATAAACCTAAGTTGATTTTTATGATACTTGACATTGACAGGCTTTCTGAATTCAAATGCAGGACCCTCAGATGTCACACCACATTTAATAGAGAATCTCAGGCTCCGAGACACCTCTTCCCACACATGGCACTTCTTCTTCCTTCCTCATGATCTAGGTCTGGTTCATTCCCTACTGCAGATCACCATAGCAACCCTGCAGGGTGTGTAGAAAAGAGACAGACCACCCTGCTGGAGAAGGCTGAGGCTAGATGTAATATAACCACATTGTGGTGGCTGAAAGATAATGTTCTGTTGATTTCCCCAAAGTTAGAGCACACACAAAAAAGTGTAAAGCTTTCCAGAAAGAGTGATTTAAATTAAACACGCCAAATACACCCCTGACTGGAATGGTAATCAGGTCGGATGCGATGCGGAGGTACAGCCCATCTCTGGAGGATCAGAGGCTGTTAGAGCTGGAGGCAATGTAGCAGTGTATCCCTGTCCACACACAGCAGTCCTCTTGCTGCAGGGGAACATGTTACCTGCCAGTCCTCTAGGTGCCCCAGACCCACACTTCTATAAACTTGCTCAACCAATAATATCCTTATTCATTATTTTTGAAAATTGAAATACTTTGATTATGCTTATTCTTCTGCATGGGATGACCGTCTGCCTTTTTATACATGGTGGATATATGCTGAATGTTGAAGCAGCAGCTCAAATGTAAGCATTTTGGGGTATTCCTCCCTGATTTCTATAGGCAGTTGCTCTTTATGTGTTCTCACAGCACCATTTACCCTCAAAATAATTTAAATGAAACATATTTCAAATATAAGGCCAGCTTTTATTTGTAAGACTAATTCTTTGATCAGTTCTTCTTAATTATCTAAGTAACATTCATGAATCTTCAACACTCCATAAGTGCTAGAATTCTGACAAACTCTGCTTCTAACCACATGGATACCATCTCCTCCCTCTTCTCCAACCCAAGGTAACCATTATCCTAAATCTCATGTTCAACCTTCCCTTGATCTCCTATTCTATTGCTTTATTGCAATCTGTATATATTACTAAAAAGTATTTATTTACTTATTTATTTTAAATATTGTATTTATTTATTTTTGGACAGAGGGGAAAGAAGGGAGAAAGAGAGGGAGAGAAACATCAATGTATTATTGCCTCTCATGCACCCTGTACTAGGGACCTAGCCTGCAACCCAGGCATGTGCTGTGACTGGGAATCAAACCAGTGACCCCTTGGTTGGCAGGCTAGAGCTCAATCCATTGAGCCACACCAGCCAGGGCAAAAACTATTTATCTTTATTTTGATTTTTTAAAGATTTCATTTTTGTTTTTTAGAGAGAGGGGAAGGGAGGGAGAGAAAGACAGAGAGAAACATCAATGTGCGAGAGAAATGCCAATTAGTTACCTCTCGTACACTCTCAACCAGGGATGTGGTCCACAACCCAGAAACATGCCCCAATGGTTAATGGAACCTGCCATCTTTCAGTTTGCCAGCCAGCACTCAACCTGCTGAGCCATACCAGCCAGGGACTGACTGCTCTTAACATCATAAAAAGAACAACCATACCATAGGTGACTAGTTAGAACATTCCTTCCTTAATATTGTAATTAACATTTATCCTCATTGCTTAAGTCGCTGTATTTATTTCATCTGTATGTCCATCATGTCAAGCTTATTAATTTGGTAGTTCTGATCGTCTATCCCCTTGTTGATGTTTTCGTGTCCTCATCAATGAAAACAGAGGATATTAAAATCTCCCATGATTATATTTATCAATGTCTCCTTGAAGTTTAATAATTTTATATCAAATATATATATCAACATATATATATTGGTTGATTTATATATAACTCTTGGTGAATTGACTCTTTTATCATTATGGAGTAACCTTCTTTATTCCTGATAAACTTTTGTTTTTATTTTTTATTTTGAATTTTAGTATAAAATGTTGAATTTAGCACATTCTCACACTATTCAATTTTGCCTCTGTGCACCTATCACATTGATATTATCCATACTTTAATTCTAAGCTACTAAGGACACACTCTTATGCTTTCATTCTCTACCTCTTTTTTAAAAAGTACTTTTAAATACTTATTGGTCCCTAAATCTAGGATTCTATTGAAAAGTCTGTCTTATACTAACTCCTTTGAATATGATCTCTCCCTCTCTGTAAATGTTTAGAATTTTTCTTTGTCTTCGATATTCTTAAATATCAACATAATATTCCCAAATGCAGTATTTTTTATTCTTCTTTGTCATTCCATGCACCTTTTCAATATGACATATTTACACCTTTTTTAATTGAAAGTTTTGTTGAGATAATTATAAATACACATATACCTGTAAAACAAATACAGAGAGATCTCTATGTACTTGTATAGTTCCCCCAATCATGGTATTTTTACATACAGAAGATTTCTGCTTGGTTAGTTTTGTTATTGCTTATACCTATTTTATACCTTTCATTACTTCCCTAACATCTTTTTAGGTTAGTTGAGGATTCTTGGTCATCTGGTTTATTGACTTTTCTAGTGCTTCCGCTTCTGATGGCATTGCCAATTCATGTCTTGTTATGTTGTTCTGGCCCAGATAATCAGATCCTCTGCCAGGTTTTGAACAGAGGAAAAGCTTGATTTCTCTCTGTGTTTGCTGAAAGAAGCTTGGGGATAGAAGGAGGAGGTCTAGAGTCCCTGGCACCAGATCACCCAGTCAATCTCCCATACCCCACAAAACCACTGCTTGTGAATGGGCTTTAACTTTTACCCACAAAGTGAATCATAATATTAGTAGGAAATACTCCTTAGACTGTAACTGGCCAGTCTTAGGATTAGAGAAGGTGGGGAAGTCACTGCCCTAATAGTTAAGCTCCCACTGATTTTTCTCAGCTGCTTACAAGAATGAAACTTCTCCTGAGACACCTGGACCAGAAGTCTGGGCCACTGCAGATGTGGTGGCAACACAACTAGGATCAAGGTAATGGAGTTGGGAAAAGAGCAGAACTTCAACATTTGGGGAAACTGAAGTTACCTGATGCCACCTGGAGAGTTTTAAACATGACAGAAATGTAGGGACTGGCATTCTGTATGGCTACTGGATGGGCTACAAATTTAGAAGGAGCAATGAAATGGAATTAGGCTCATTATAAATAAGACTTTACATCCAAGTGAATCTAACTCCCCAGAATAGGTAACCCTCAATTTGTTGGTAATGCCCGAGGGAAGGCAAGAAAAGAAATAACTTAGAAATCTCAGGTTTATGTAAGAGCCCACTAGAAGCAGAAAGAACCATGAAAACCTTGGGAAAATAACTGCCTGCTCCCTTCCTTCTTCATTAACTCTCATATCCTTAAGAGATCATACTGAGCTTAGCAAAGAAAATGAGGAGATTAGTGCCTAATGCAAGGAAGGGGCCATAGAATGTTTTTCAAATTGTGAGCATAAACATGTCTAACTGTCCTTCTCGTGACCATTTCTGATTAGCCCTCTGGAGAATAGGCTCTTGTCTTTCTACAAACAATTTCACCTTCCAGAATGTTTCTCTGAACTTCTTCAAACCAAGTCTTATTATCCTCCACACTCAGTAATGACAGTTACTTGTAATTTTTAAACTGATAATAAGAATTACAGAAAGTCTATACGGAGGAAGGCATTGTGTTAAACATTCATATGGATAAATTTCTTACAATAATCATATTAATTATATACTATTATTATCTCCATTTTACAAATAAGGAACAAAGATTAGAAGGGTAAGTAACTTGCTGAAGGTCATTAAGTCAGAAAGCAGTGGTGCTGGGCTTCTCATTCAGACAGGTCAACTGTGGAGAATGACCACTGAAAGTTCTCCTTACCTTTCCTGAATGTCCAAAACCAAAGTGTATGTGCCACATGTTTTCTTCTTGTCTATGTTTAATACATCCCCTGATCTATTCACTTCTATTATGTAGAGAACCACTTCATGTGGCATGGAAATGTAGCTCAGCCTCCACATGGAAAACCAGTGGGGAGTGAGTGGCATTCAGGACTACTCCCACAGAGAGGTTTTCCCATGGGAAATCAGGCCTGCATTGTACCTAGACTGCTATGAGACTTGCTTTTGCTAAAACTCCCTCACCCTGGATTGAGGCAGAAAGTGCTTATTGCAACTTCCTAAAGCTTGTGCTAAACTTCCCAAGTATGGAGTATGACCAGTTCAACCATTGGTCTGCAACATCCTTCTCTTTGAAGTAATTAGCAACATTCTTTCCTTTGTTATCTCTAAAAGGTAATCACCTGCAGCAAGCCTGTGCACAGTAAATGAGGACTACCCTCCATGTAATGTACCCAGAGAAGCAATAAAAGCCTGTCCAGGCAGGGGCCAGGGCCCTCTCACCCTCTCTCTCTCTCACTTAGAGAGCAGCCGTGATGTCCCTTTTTTCCCACAGGATTTTTGTAGTCCATGTGTATTTGTTCACTAGAAGCCACAACATACACGGATCCTGCAAGCCAGGATCCACATCACTATTATACTGTAAAATTCTCAGGCATGTAACATTTATTTCTCTAATGAGATTATTAGACATAGACAGAAGCTGTGCCACCAACATTTGTCTCCCCTGAAGTACTAGGCAAATAGAAGCTGCTGAATGCATATTTGTTGGAATTGAGTCAGATATAATCAAAATTAGTGAAATTTCAGTGTGCAGAGAAAAACGTAAGTCTACTTTTGGGTCAATAATGCTGTAGCAGAGTTGAAAAACTATCCATACTTATGTCTATGAAATGCCATGTGCCTTTACATTGTCTCCCCACACATGATTTCCTTTACAAATCAAACAACATCATTAGCTATCCAAATAATAACTGGTATTTACATTTTACAAATCAGAATGTCAGAACTCAAAGAAGTGATTGGCTAAATTCAAGTACCTAGTAACTAATTTTTAGTATGAGGGTAGTGGATGGTAGAATAATTTGAAGCTCAAAAGAGTTGATTTCAGACCTATACATGGCCATTTATGTTCTCGATACCCTTGAAAAAGTGACTTAAACTCTGAGCTTGGTTTTCACAGCTGTAAAATAAAAATAGCATCTCCTCTTTGATAGGATTTTAGTAAAGAAAAGAGATATTATTTGGAAAGCAACTGACATTGCCTGGCACCTAATAGGCACTCAATACATAGTCACTATTATGATAAGAATGTAGTAAGTATACAGAATAAGAACAAAAACTTAGGAGTCAGAACCACCTAGGTTTAAATCCCACCTCTGCTATTTACAGACTCTTTGATCTTGGGCAATTTACACTATTTCTCTAAACTTTAATTTCTTCACTTAAAACTGAGATTAAAAAAAAAAAAAAACTTCCAAGCCCTGTCATGATAGAGTAGTATCTTCTGAATTAGCTCTCCTGCCAAATACAACTATAAAAGCTGCACAAAATAAATTTTAAAAATGTTTGAAGCCAATGTAGATCAATACTGGCAGGACATGATTTTGGAGATTCTAGAAAGAGGTTATTTATTCTGGCTTTTTGCTCTAAGAGTATTTTTCAAATTGTAGCATAGGTCAATAGGGCCCGAAACCAAAATGATAGCCTTACTGAATTGAACAGAAAAAAGGTAGCATTTAGGGCTGAAGAACCAGCTGGGACTTGAGGGCAAAATCCCAGAGCAAATAGAACCTGGGCACTAGGCAAAAATTCCTCTCAAATTATTGGCCACTTCCTAAGATGTATCATGCAGACAAAGACTCCAAGACACCCAGACAAGAAAAAAAAAGTGCCTAGAAGCCCCAAAATCTGAGCAAATATTTCAGTCATTACATAATGCTAAAAAGATGGAGTTTGGGGTTCAAATCCAATCAAGGGAGACAGATCATTATAAAGATCCTGAAGTACCATAAGGGTCATACTTTAGGAGTAAAGGCAAAATTGAAATAGGCCAATCACAAGAGAGCCTATGACAAGATCAATCTGATTCACCTGTGCTCTAGCTGCTTGCCAGGAGAAAATGCAACATCTATGGAGAAAAACAACTTCATCTAGAGCTTCTACAACATTTTACCCACAATATGCATTCATCAAAAACAAAAACACAAACACAAAATATACATACAATGACATCTGGTTCAATTCCCTATCAGGGCACTTGCCTGGGTTGCAGGTTCAGTTTCAGCTGGGGCACATACCAGAGGCAACCAGTCAATGTTTCCCTCTCACATCAATATTTTTCACCCTCTCCTTCTCCCTTCCTTCCCCCCTCTCTAAAAACTAAATAATTTTTTAAGAATCACACTGAATGACTAAAAGTCTAGAGAAAAGGGTCAATAAAAACAGATGACTGAGGTTGTCAAGGTATCAAATAAGAACTTTAAAGTACCTATTATTAATATGTTCAAAATAATAAATAAAACACGGATATTCACCAAAGACGTGAAATCTATTTTAAAAATCAAATGAAATTCTTAGAACTGAAAATGCCATAACTAACATTATGAATGTAAAATATACAGGAACTAGTATAAAGGACACATGGACAACAACTAAGGGGGGGTGGAAATGGGAGGGAGATGGGGGCCCGGGAGGGCTGGGATGGGAGTAAAAGAGAATACTGTAGTTGAAAAATAATTAAATTTTAAAAAGTAATTATAGCACACACACAAAAAGAATGTAAAATACACGTTTAATAGAAGATTAGAAAAGGGAGAAAAGCATAGTGGTTTTGTGTGGGTTTAAAAAATACATGTAGACTTCCTTGCTTCCAAATTAAAATAACATAAAGTGTATGTAGACTCAACATATAGGATAATAATTACACAAAAGGTGTGAGGGTAAATGGAGCTAAACCATAAGGTCTTTGTATCATTTGGGAAGTGGTAAAAGTAGTAATTTAAGAGAGTCTACAATATATCCAAGAAAAGTAATGTAGCTTTTAGGGAAAACACTAAAGGAATAACAAAACAATGTCTAATAAAAAAGCTAATAGAAACAAAAAAAATAATAATGAAAATAATTGATTAATTTGAAAAAGGAACAAAGATAAATTAAATAGAAAACATATAACAAGGTATCATTGGCAAACACGTTTTTCCATACAGTTGGTTCTCTTTTCATTTTAATGCTGTTTTCTTCAGCCATGCAAAAGCTTTTTAATTCAATGAGGTCCTATTTGTTTATTCTTTCCTTTATGTCCCTTTCTAGGGGGCATATCCATTAAGATGTTGCTGCGTGGAATGTCTGAGATTTTCCTGCCAATGTTTTCCTCTAGGACTTTTATGGTGTTATGACTTATATTTAAGTCTTTTATCCACCTTGAATTTATTTTTGTGTATGGTGTAAATTGGTGATTGAGTTTCATTTTTTTGCATGTAGCTGTCCAGATCTCCCAACATCTTTTTTTAAACAGGCTACTTTTACTCCATTTTATGCTTCTGCCCCCTTTGTCATATATGAACTGACCATAGAAACGTGGGTTTATTTCTGGTCTCTCTACTCTGTTCCACTGGTCTATGTGTCTGTTCTTATGCCAGTACCAGGCTGTTTTGATTACAGTGACTCGGACAAGGGTTTGATCTCCAAAATATATAAAGAACTCACAGGACTCCACTCCAGGAAGACAAACAAAACAAAAAATGAGCAAAAGATTTGAACAGACACTTCTCCAAGGAGGACATACAGAGGGCCCAGAGGAATATGAACAGATGCTCAGCATCACTAGCCATCAGAGAGATGCAAATTAAAACCACAGTGAGATACCATTTCACACCAGTGAAAATGGTCATCATAAAAAATCAACAAACAAGTGTTGGAGAGGATGTAGAGGAAAGGGAAACCTAGTGCACAGTTGGTGGGAATGAAGACTGGTGGAGCCACTGTGGAAAACAGAATGGAATATCCTCAGAAAACTAAATATGGAACTATATGGAAATTTCCTTTATGGAAATTGCCTTTTGACCTAGCAATTGCCTTCAAATATGGAAATTGCCTTTTGACCTAGCAATTTCACTGCTAGGATTACATCCTAGAACCAGTCCAAAAGAACCTATTCACCCCAATGTTTATAGCAGCACAATTTACAATAGCCAAGTGCTTCAATCAATCCCTATTAAAGTACCATCAAAACAACCTAAGTGCCAATCAGTAAATGAGTGGATCAAAAAACTATGCTACATTTACACAATGGAATACTACACAGCAGAGAGAAAGAAGGGAGCTCCTACCCTTTGCAACAGCATGGATGAAACTGGAGAGCATTATGCTAAGTGAAATAAGCCAGGTGGTGAGGGAAAAATACCACAGGATCTCACTTTTAACTGGAGTATAATCAACAAAAGAAAAAAACAAGCAAAATATAACCAGAGACACTGAAATGAAGAACAATCTGACAGTAATCAGAGGGAAGGTGGGAGGGGATAGTGGGGTAAGGGTTTTCAGGAACAACTATAAAGGACACATGGAAAAAACTAAGGCAGGGGTTGGGAGCATGGGAGGAAGGTGGATGTGGCTGGGGTTGAGGGGATTGGTGGGGGTAAATGCAGACAACTGTAATTGAACAATAAAATAATTATTTAAAATATAAATAAATAAATAAAACATATAGCAAGACAGTAATTAAACTCAACTATCTCAGTAATTAAATGTTAATTGAATAAATATTCCAATTAAGAGACAATGATTGTCAGACTGGATTTTTAAAAAGTAAAGTCTAATTATATACTGTTTACAAGACATACTATTTATATATAGGGACATGAAATGTGTATAGTAAAGTATGCATAAAATATATCTTCAAAAGCAATAAAGCAAAAGCTAACAAACTAAAAGAAAATATAAAAATTCAGTCGTAGTTCGAAATTACAGCATAGTTTTCTCAAGAAATTCATAAACTAAGCTGATATAAAAATAATGATACAGAAGTCAATGACATGACAGTCAAAATTAACATATGTAGAATACGATGTTTAATAACTACAAAATACACATTGTTTTCAAGTGCACATAGAATATTTACCAAAACAGGCCCAATAAACTATGGAAATGATGCTTCTGAGGTCCAGCACTGTCCGGCCAACCACATCCATTCATGTGGTTTGGACAGTGCCACTGCTCAGATGCTCCTGGACCTTGGTGTCCTCAGACCTCCCTCTCTTTCTTCTCTAGTTTATGGCAGACTCTTAGCTGGCTTATCTGTCTCCCTTTCTCTTCAACTCAGTCCACTTCCCACACTTATTTCTAGCACATCATGTTTAACTGTTGGCTGAAGACTTACCAGTAACATAAACAGTCAATTAACACAAAATTTGTATGCTGTATGTATTATTTACTGTATTCTTACAAAAAGTAAGCTAGAGAAAAGTAGAAAAGATTATTAAGAAAATTATAAAAGAGGAGAAATGGAATACAAGGGAGAGAAAATACATTTACAATACAGAGCACATGTAAGCGGACTTACACAGTTCATACCCATATTGTTTAAGGGTCAACTGTACATGTAAAAATAATAGTTGGAAAAATATTATTTTCAACATGTTCTTTTTAAACAAGAGTCAAGAACCACTAACACAACAAAAGAGATAATGAAGACAAATGGTAAGGGACCCTAACCAGATGGTATAAACCAAAGGAACCAAGAACACAGAGTGCTCAGAATTAGTAGCAGTGAGGTGTTAAGGGGACAATTAACACTTTTATTCTAAATAGCAGCTGAATATAAATGAGAACAGATGGGGCTCAATAGCTATGAAAAGACCTAGGGCAGTACAAAGATGGAAGTAAAGATAAACAAGAAAATATTTAGAGAAAAGATATTTTATAATTAGTAACACTATGCTCAATTTGTATTAGGGGTTTCATTTTCTTTAACACTTGCTCCAACTCAGTTACTCCAGGATTGGAGACAAGAATGTACTTTATGTATGGTATATATGGCTCCTTAACATATAATGTATATTATATGTTTAATATATGCCATATAGATTATTTAATTTAATCCTCTTTGATGTAGATACTATTATCAGCCCTATTATATAGGTCAGATTGTTGATGCTCAGAGTGGCCAGTATCTTATTCAAATTTGCATGGGTAGGAAAAGATTAAGTTAAAATCTGAACTGTTCTGACTCCAGAACCTGATTGCCATACCACTATGTTATCATGTCAGCCAATAAATGTTTATGGAATAATAAATATTATACTGTACACATTACCTAGTTGTATGTGTCCTATTGTCAAGATAAATGCTTTAAAAATTAAACATAAGGTAATATTCAGAGTGCTATCAATTCCTCCTCATTCTTTGTTACCCATGAAGTGTAAGCACTGTTGGTCAGAAACAAATGCAATTATTGAATGGGTATCTTCAATGAAAGGCAAATCAGAGCCTCACAGAGGACAGAAGAGAGAAAACCTGGGGCTTGGCGCTCTGGACAGATGGTAAGTTAGATCGATGTGTTTTCAGGGTTCAGAGTTAGTGAGCCCCAATGAGGGATCACCTATCACTTAATGGACATGATGAGAATTGCCTAGAAGGGATTTAAAGATCTCAGCCTACAACTCAAGCCCTGTTTATTGATGAGTATGAGTTCAGGAGTAAATTGAACTAGACCAAGAGAAACTGGAATAAAAGAGTATGTGCCTTTTTGGGGAAGCAGCTTAAGGAAGAGTGAGGATGGGACATCCAGCTGAGATCGAGTCATAGGTAGACATACTGTGCCTCCTCGCACAACCAAAAGAAGAATAACAACAAATTTAAAAACAAAAACCAGAACTGACAGAAAATTGAATTGTATGGAAGTCCAACAACCAAGGAGTTAAAGAAGAAACATTCGTCCAGAACCGTAGGAAGGGCGGAGACTGGCAGCCGGGTGGAAAAGACTCACAGCAAGACAGTGGCTGGAGAACCAGGTGATCCCACATTCACGTGCAGATAAACCGGAAGGAATAACTGGGGAGTGAGACAGATCTTGCAACCCAAAGTTCCAGTGCAGGGAAATAAAGCCTTGAAGCTTCTGACTGAAAATACCTGTGGGAGTTGAGACAAAAGCGGGAGAAACTCCCAGCCTCACAGGAGAGTTTGTTGGAGAGACCCAAGGGTTCTAAAAGGTACACAAGCCCACCCACCAGGAATCAGCACCAGAAGGGCCCCAATTTGATTTCAGGTAGTGGGGAAAGTGACTGAAAACAGCACAGTAAGTGGCATTGTTCCCTCTCTGGCCCCTCCCCCACATACTTCAACACAACGCAGCATTGTGGGTTGCCCCACCCAGGTGAATACCCTTAGGTATTCACCGCCTTACTCTCCGCCCCTTACTATGCAACAGGTGCACCGAGACAAAAAACAATGGCCCAAATGAAAGAACAATTCGAAGTTCCAGAAAAAATACAACTAAGTGACAAAGAGATAGCCAACCTATCAGATGCAGTTCAAAACACTGGTTATCAAGATGCCCCAGGAACTCACTGAACACTTCAACAGCATAAAAAAGACCCAGGCAGCAATGAAGGTTGCATTATGTGAAATAAAGAAAAATCTACAGGAAACCAACAGTGACAGGAAGGAAACCAGGACTCAAATTAACAGTTTGGAGCAGAAGGAAGAAAGAAACACTCAACCAGAATAGAATGAAGAAACAAGAATTCAAAAAAAAATTAGGAGAGGCTTAGGAACCTCCAGGATATCTTTAAATGTTCCAACATCTGAATCATAGGGGTACCAGAAGGAGAAGATGAAGAGCAACAAATTGAAAACTTCTTTGAACAAATAGTGAAGGAGAATTTCCCCAATTTGGCAAAGGAAATAGAATTTCAGAAGTCCAGGAAGCTCAGAGAGTCCCAAAGAAGGTGGACCCAAGAAGGAATACACCAAGGCACATCATAATTACATTACCCAAGAATATAGATAAGGAGAGAATCTTAAAAGCAGCAAAACAAAACCAGACCGTTACCTACAAAGGAGTTTCCATTAGACTATTAGCTGATTGCTGAAAAGAAACCTGACAGGCAAGACGATGCTGGAAAGAAGTATTCCAAGTCATGAAAGACGAGGACCTACATCCAAGATTGCTGTATCCAGCAAAACTATCATTTATGATAGAAGGGCAGATAAAGTACTTCTCAGATAAGGTCAAGTTAAAGGAGTTCATCTTCACCAAGCCCTTATTATATGAAATGTTAAAGGGACTTATCTAAGAAAAAGAAGATTAAAAAATATGAACACCAAAATGACAACTCACAGCTATTAACCTAAGAAAAAAAACAAAAAACAAACTAAGCAAACAACTAGAACAGGAACAGAATCACAGAAATGGAGATCACAGGGAGGCTTATCAGTGGGGCAGTGGAAAGGGAAGCAAGGGGGGAAAGGTACAGAGAATAAGTGGCATAAATGGTAGATAGAAAATCGACAGAGGGAGGTTAAGGACAGTATAGGAAATGTAGAAGCCAAAGAACTTATATGTAGGACCCACTGACATGAACTAAATGGGGGGAATGCAGGTGACCTGACAGAGCATGCAGAGTGGAGGGGAATAAAGCAGAGGGCAGGGGGGTGGAATGGGACAACTGTAATAGCATAATCAATAAATATATTACAAAAAAAAGAAAAAGGATGAATGGGGTGAACAGAAACATCATGTACTGCTTCCTGTCTCAATGCAGTTGCTCCCAGACAGCTCCTTTCCAAGGAATCAGATTTTGAATGTGCTCAAGATGAAACATGCACCACCCAAAGAAAAAGAATGGAGCGTTCTAGAGACTACACAAAGCTCAGAATGGACTAATGCATCCCAGACCCCATCTTCTTATTTCTATTGAATTAACTGGCTGCCTTCTTCTAACACACCCTCAGCCTGGAGGTCAGCACCAGGGAGGGGAAAGCCTGGCCAGAGGAGACTTCCTATTCCCACTGTTGCTACTCTCAAAGGCAATCATATGGATGACTCACAGCACAACCAGGTCCCCTGGCTCCAGCAAAGGTGGTGCTTGGAACAGCATCCACTATAATTGTTAATGAAAGCTACTTGTAGACAGAGCTTGCTCTTGGCTGAGACATGCAGAGAAGAAGCAGGGTGGAGAAGAACTTCATTGGTAGGGAAATGAAAAAGTGGCTTAGGGACTATGGAAGGAAGCTGGCTTTTAAACAATTAAGCTCGCTTGGGAAAAGAGAAGTTCTAGCTTCCTATACTTGCTACCATTGTATTTAGTTCTAGCTGAGGTTTTCTGAGTTTCCATTTGGTGCTGGATTTGGCTCTAAAGTATAACAATATTTGAAGACATATTGTGCCATTTAAGAGATTTTGTGATCAAGACACCTCTAGAACTGAGAGGGAACAAATGGACAATTCCATCTACTTTACTGGATTATAACTCAAAATTACAAAGACGCGGTGTATAGTCCCACTAAGTAAATATGTATACCTACCACTGTAAACTCATCACTGAGCCTGACGCAGAGTAGGTAATAAATGAAGGATAAATGAATGAATGAATGAATGAATGAATGAATACTAACTTTCTAAAAATACCTTAGAATCTCAGCATGAAAAATGTGATCTGAGAAAACAAATACTCCAGCCCCCATAAAACTAGAGACCTCCTTTAACAACATTCTTGATAAGAATACATCTCATGTCAGTCAATTCACTACTTCTCTACTTCACTCTAAGAAATCTATTTTCAAATGTATGTGTTCTTTTGTTTATCCTTACCCTAAACAAAAATCTTTTTCTTCCTAAAAATTAAATTAGAGTCATTGGCCCTCATTCTACTTTCTAAGATACCTTCTCCTGCCCCCCGCCCAATAAGTCAAATCATTTAAATAAGACATTCCTTTAAATATCAAACTCTGTCTTGGCTCTACTTCAGGTTAGATATCCTCAGTTCTTTCAATAATATTCAATATTGTTCCAAGTTCCCTGGCCATACAATTTTCAACCTTCCTCAAAGCGTGACCTAAGGAATATTTGTCTCTACATATCACAACCAGTGTAGAATGGAGCATAACTCTCTGATCCTTGGTTTGAATAACCTATTGATATAATTCCTCTCCCAAATGAGATCATCATTTAACCAACAGAAGAGACTTCTTAGAAAGTACTTGTGAATGGGCCTCCACCTTCTGAAATATGCATTCATTCATTCAGAAAGCATTTCCCGAGTACCTCATGCATGCCAGGTCTGAGCCAGGTGGTAAGTACACACAAGTCATTCCTAACCCTGCAAATTTCAGTATAGTGTGCAACGGGACGTGCAACGGGACGCCATGGAGGATTTCAGAAAAAATAGATGAAAATTATATTAGCATTCTCCAATTTTTTTCCCACCATTTGGTGGGGGAAATCCAGTGTGCCTAGGATCCTCTTGGCTGCTCCCTTTTGATGGCCTTTATACCCTGGTCCAAGAAGCCTCATTTAGAGTGGGCTAGTGGAAAAATCACAAGCCTGGATGTGAGCACTTAATTCTGGTCTTGACTCTGCCACTAATTTGCTTTGCAGCCTTAGTTTTGTCTATTACCTATTGACTTATCTGTTCATTAAAAGATAGTCCCAGGTCCCTAAGACCTCTTTCTGGTAACATGTATGTATTCTTTCCTAAAGCTGTTATGTCTTTAAGCATGTCCATGTGAAAAATAAAATCTCTCCCAAGAATAGGATGCCCCCACTCTTTTTGTCAAGTGTAGTTGATTTTTTCTCTCCTTTCTCACTATTTCAGTATGCTCAAATGTACCATGGACTGGATGGCTTCATCAACAAATATTTATTACAGGTCTGGAGGCTGGGAAGAGCAAGATTGAAATGCTAGCAGATTCACTGGTGAGGGTCTGCCTCCTGACCCTCTCTATGCCCTCACACGATGAAAGAGACCAGGGAGCTCCTTGGGATTTCTTTTACATTGGCACTAACCCCGTTTATGAGGACTTCTCTATCATGATCTAATCACTTCCCAAAGGCCCGAACTCCTAATACAAGTATATTGATGGTTAGTATTGCAATATGTGAATTTTGAGGGGACAACGCATTAAGTCTACGGCACCCATACACAGATACCTGTGATATTTTTTCAGAGCCCCAGCAATAGAGAGAGGACCCCCTTTTCTTCACCCAGAATGCCTGATTTGTCACTGAGCCCTGGTGTTTCTGCCTCCGAACACATAGATGAAATCCATCCTCTCAGCTATGACCTAGGTTCCACCATAGCTTCTCACTGGCCCTCCCACTATGCCCTTTCCACTCTGCAATCCATGCTCCACACATAACCAGAGTGCTCTCATAAAAGTTAAATCTTGTCACCAACCCCCTCCTAGAATCCTCCAGTCACTTTCTACTGCAGCTGGGATGAAATCCAAGCTCCTTTCCGTGGTTTGCAAGGCCTTTCAGGGCTGGCCCCGCCTCCTTCTTCATAACTATCTTTCACCAGTCTCTCCATCGCTCCCTAACCTTCTGCCTCGTGGGCTCTTCCTAGAAATAGGAAGAAACACCTATTTCTTCCTGTCATAATGCCTTTGTACTTCTTGTTCCTGCTACTGAGAAAGTTCTCCCCACAATCCCTTTCACAGCCTACTTCCTACTCTTTTAGATTTAGGTTCAAACATCACCTCCCAAAGAAGCTTTCCCTGACCACTAAATCAATCAATGCCAATGTCTGTCTGTCTCACTGTCTGTCTGTCTCTCTCTCTCTCTCTCTCTTTCACACACACAACACACACACACACACACAAAGGTTCTCATGATCATTTCTCCTTGTTTATTTCCAGCAAAACTCTTGTCACTCTATAATTACCTGTTGGTTTATTTGTTTCTCATCTGTCTACTTTATTAGCAAAAGTTCCTGAGAGTAGGAGCCTAATCTGTCATTCTATTCCCAATACTTTGAATAATATCTGACAAATATTGACACTTCATAACTGTTTGTTGAATAAATAGTAAATTAGTGAAAGAATAAATTTGTCACTGCCACTCTCATTTCCCTTTTAAAACTTGTATGGGGGGCGGGGAAGAAAAGGCCAAAAAGAAACAGGACACTGAAGAGTGAAGGCCATGATGAGAGTTAGGAAAATATGGCAAGGAGTCTCCATCAGCCCTCAAAGTTGTACTCAACATAAAAAAGGAAGTTCTGAATGTCTAGCAGCCAGAGGTGTCCAACCAAGAAATGAGCTGCTTTGTGATCTGAATTGTTCCCTGTACGTGTGCAGAAGAGGCTCATGTCCACTGCCAGGGCTATTGCAAAGGGGATTTGTGCACCCTAAGGGAGGCTAGACTGGATGTCTTTAAATGATGAGCTCATGGCTGGAGTGGCCCCAAACCAGTGAGCATGGGAACACTAAAACCCTGATGAGGTGCTTCCTCCTCCCATAAATGCACAACATACATTCAATTAGTTTCTTTGCTCCTGAAGAACTGTCTCTCAGAGCTCTCAGCAATGAGATCTTGCTAATTGAAAACACATCCCTCTGTCTTCCTGAGAGGATTGGACTAAACTAGGCTACTGAAATGTAGCACATGGGGAGGGAGGGAGCCTAACTGGGCCAGGGGAGACACAGTGAGCAAAAGCACAGAGGTCTAGTCTGGGGCTGGGGGAGCAGTGGAAGATGTGTGTCATTTCAGCCACTCTTCAGAGACGCTGGAACTTCTAGTTTTGGAGAATGTATTTTATCAGACAATTAGTCTGCCCAGGTTAGGGGTGATTTTTTCCCCTTGACCTTGAAATGATTCATTCTAGTGCAGCAGCAATTATAAAAATAGGACCCCTTCACCTGTTTATAAAGTCACCAGGTATTGACCCAACGGTCTTGTTTCTGAAAGAGGCATCCATTGGCATGTGAACTGTGGGTGGTACTTTTAAGGTCCAGACCAGATGAGAGGAGTATACAACAGAATTCAAGGCAGCAGCAGTGGCAGAAACCAACAGCAAGTGACACAGCTATTATTTATTAAACACCCTGGGCCAAGCTGTGTATGAGCAATGCCTCCTTTGACACTCATAATCCCATGAACAAGAAATTACAATCCTATTTTACAGATTAGAAAATGGAGGCCCCGGAGTTAAAAGGCTTACCTAAGATCACTAAGCTACTAAGTGACAGAGCAGAATGGGCCCCTGGTCTGCACTCAGAGCCAGGGCTCTAAGCCATCGAGCCAGGGAGAGGCCAACCAGGCAACCCCCGGAGCCTACTGAGACTACTGCTCCTTCTAAGACCTCTTCCCTCTAAACCTGCATTTGGATTTTATTTTAAATCCCAAACCCAGAATTCAGGCATTGATTCTTTGATGGAAAATACAAATCTTTGGAAATAATGTCCGCTGGTGATCCTGCACGATAGCTTTTTCCCCCCTGGTCTCTTCCCAGCTGTGATGGTTACTTTTATGTGTCAGCTTGGCTGGGCCATAATGCCAATATTTGGTTAAACACTATTCTGGATGTTTCTATAAGGTTGTTTGCAAATAAGATTTATATTTACTTATTTTAGTTGGTTGATTTGGGGGGTACAGAGAAACATCTATTTGTTGTTCCACTTATTTATGCATTCATTACTTGATTCCTGTATGTGCCCTGACTGGAATCAAACCCACAACCTTAGTGTAACAGGATAACATTCTAACCAACTGAGCTACATGGCCAGGACCCCAAATTTTACATAAAAACTGGACTTTTAGTAGAACAAACTGGATAAGCCTCATCCAATTAATTGAAGCCCTGAATAGAACAAAAGGCTGATTTCCCCCAAGAAAGAGAGAATTCTGCCAGCAAAATGCCTTTGGACTTCATTAGTGTTATAGACTGAACATTTCTGTCCTTCAAAAGACTCGTATCTTAAAACCCTACCCCTCAATATAATGGTATTAAAAGGTAGAGTCTTTGGAGGTCATTAGGATTAGATAAAACCAACAAGGTAGAGCCCTTAAAAGACTTGGAAGAGAGCTTGCTTCTCCTTTCTGCTATCTGTCAAATGAGGATAAAATGAGAAATTCTGGGCTTACCAGAACTTGACCATATGAGGCACCTGATCTTGGACTTCCAGTCTCAAGAACTGTGAGAAAGAAATTTTGTTGTTTGTAACTCACCCAGCCTGTGGCATTATGTTATAGCTGTCTGAACTGAGTTGATCTACAATTGGCTTTTCCTGGCTTGCCAACAGGCTGCCTTTAGACACAGACAGGACCGCAACTCTTTCCTAAGTGTCCAGCCAGCCAGCAGCCCCCATCAAATTTTGGATGAAATATGGGACTTCTTCAGCAATCAAGAAGTTAGGTTTGCGTATTAATCAGGGTTCACCAGAGAAATTGAGCTGACAGGATATACAATAGGGTACACACACATGACACATAATTACATGTGTGTGTACTCAACAATCACCCACAGAACTTCTAAAAATGTAGATTCAGATGCAGCAGGTCTAAGGGAGGGCCTGAGATTCTGTATTTCTACTGTGTTCTAAGGTAATGCTTATGTAATGTATGTAATGCTTGCCCATGAACCACATTTTGAATAGCAAGAATACAGGGATAAAAGAAAAGACAACACCTGAATGTGCCCATGAATTTTCTTAATCTACCACTAAGGCAGAGGAATTTTTTAAAAACCTTGTTTGAACTTCAGGCCAAGATGGAGGCACAGGTAGACACACTCTGCCTCTCTGCACAACCAAAATAAACACAACAACAATTTAGAAATAAAATAACCAGAACTGACAGAAAATTGAACTGTATGGAAGTTTGACAACCAAGGAGATAAAACAGACATATTCATCCACACCAGTAGGCGGGGCAAGTCAGGCAGCCATGTGGAGAGGGGTTTCAGCACAAAAAGTGGTGGCACTGAGTACTCCAGGCACCCTGGGCGCACAAGACTGCACCTGGCAGTGCCAGGCAGACCCTGGGTGAACAGGGGGCAGCTGGCAGATCCTGGGCGTGTAGCAGGTAGCAACGGCAGACCCAGTGAGGTGGCGATTCTAAAGCCAGGCACTGCGTGCAAGGCAGCTGGCTGACCCAGTGGTCACACATTCACACACAGATAAACCAGGTGAATTGGGGAGCAAGACAAACCATGCAACCCAGGGTCCCAGCGTGGGGAAATAAAGCCTCAAAACACTGACTGAAAACACCTGTGGGGGGTTGAGGTGCCAGAAGAGACTCCCAGCCTCATAGGAGAGTTTATTGGAGGGACCCGCAGGGTCCTAGAATATACACAATCCACCCATACAGAAATCAGCACCAGAAGGGCCCAGTTTGCTTGGGGGAAGCAACAGAAGGGACTGAAATCCAGCAGGGAGTAGAGCAAGCACCATTGTTCCCTCTCGGACCCCACCCCCACACACAGCATCACAACACAGTTGGGTGGGTTTCCCCACCCTGGCTAACACCTAAGGGTCCTCCCCTCACACGTAACATGTGAGTCAAGACCAAAAGGCCCCCAAAAAAAACCAAAAGGCCCAAACAGAAAATAGATCAAAGCTCCTGAGAAAATGAACACTAAGCAACAAAGAGATAACCAACCTATCAGATGCACAGTTCAAAGCACTGATGATCAGGATGCCAACAGAACTGGTTGAATTTGGTCACAAATTACATGAAAAAAATGAAGGCCACACTGAGTGAAATGAAGCGAAGTGCACAGGGAACCAGTAGGGATGGAAAGGAAACTGGGACTCAAATCAAAGGAGTGGAACAGAAGAAAGAAACAACAAACAGAAAGGAAGGAAGAAATAATCATTTTTCAAAATAATGAGGAGAGGCTTAGGAACCTCCAGGACATCTTTAAATGTCCCAACATCCGAATTATGGTGGTACCAGAAGGGGAAGAGGTAGAACAAGTGGAAAACTTATTTGAACAAATAATAAAGAAGAACTTCCCCAGTCTGGCAAACGAAATAGACTTCCAGGAACCTCAGAGAGTCCCAAAGCAGGTGGACCCAAGGAGGAACACACCAAGGCACATCATAATTACATTAGAGCCAGAATTAAAATGAAGGAGAATCCTAAAAGCATCAAGAGATAAGGAGACAGTTACTTACAAAGGAGTTACCATTAGACTGTCAGCTGATTTCTGAAAAGAGACCTTGCATGCAAGAAGGGGCTGGAAAGAAGTATTCCAAGTCATGAAATCCAAAGACCTACATCCAAGATTGCTCTATCCAGCAAAGCTTTCATTAGAATGGAAGGGCAGATAAAGTGCTTCTCAGATAAGGTCAAGTTCAAGGAGTTCATTATCACCAAGCCCTTATTTTATGAAATGTTAAAGGGACTTATCTAAGAAAAAGAAGATAAAAAACATGTATAATAAAATGACTGCAAACTCACAATTATTAACAACCACACCTAAAACAAAAACAAACTAACAAACAATAGGACAGGAACAGAACCACAGAAATGGAGATCACATGGAGGGTTAGCAACAGGAGAGTGGGAGGAGGAGAGAGAGGGGAAAGGTACAGAGAATAAGTAGCATAGACAGTAGGTAGAAAATAGACAGGGGTAGGGCAAAATTAGTATGGGAAATGTAGAGCTAAAGAACTTATGACACATGGACATGAACTAAAGGAGGGAATGTGGGTAGGAGAGGGTGTGCAGGGTGGAGGGGAATGAAGGGGGAAAATGGGACAACTTTAATAGCATAATTAATAAAATATATTTTTAAAAATCTTGTTTGTTTCTGGTTCAATCCTCTGTCTTGGAGACATTAGCTCTCAAATGCTATAACCTATCATTCACCTTAGCCCTGAAAAGCTCTGTCATACTGTTCTTCAACCCTACCCTCTGCTTCCGCTTTAAAAGAGACCAGCACTTGACAATACATAGAAAAAAAACACAATTAAACCCCAAAGAATAAAACCCCATAGACCTTCCATTTCAATCAGAGTCAGCGGCTGCTGGAAATGGGCAAATTTAAAGCTGTAATACCAGTGGAAACAGCGAATTCTCAATTGTGATCAAAGGCTTCATTTAGCAGGCTGAAAGCAAGCATGAGCTTAATTGAACAAGAGAGAGATTGCCTCTAAAGCATCCAGGCATCATAATCAAATAGCCTTGAAAAATATAATGCATCAGACGGAGGGAAATAAGTCCTGGGCTCCATAGGCCCTCACCTGCCTTACAGACCCCCCACCATCAGCAAGGAGTGACCTCAAAGGTCACCTGGATCCACTCCCCATGTGATAGGAATTCACTTCACATGGGGACTTAAAAAATCTCTGGCTAACGCACAGAAATACATTCATATGCAACCCAGTGTGCACACAGCATAGGAAAATCTTCACAAAATAATACATGTCATTTCCACATGTAAAGTATTCCAATATGTGCTCTTCTTTTCATGTTTTTAAATGCTGTCAAAAGTCACAAAATTGATTTCAAGACCCACTAAGGGGTCATGATCCACAGTTTGAAAAATGCTACTCTACATTCCTCAACATAATAAAGGCCATATATAAGAAACCTACAGCCAACATTATACTCAATGGGTAAAAACTAATATCTTTTCCACTAAGATCAAGAACAAAACAAGGTTGTCCACTTTCACCACTTCTATTCAATATAGTATTAGAAGTTTTAGCCACAGCGATTAGACAAAAAAAAAGAAATAAAAGGCATCCAAATCAGAAAGAAGGAAACAAAACTGTCACTGTTTGCAGATGACATGAATAGTGTACATGCAAAATCCTATAGACTCCACCCAAAAACTGCTCGACCTAATAAATGAATTTGGCAAAACAGCAGGATACAAAGTCAATATCCAGGAATCAAAGGCATTTTTATACACCAACAATGAAACAGCAGAAGCAGAAATCAAGAAAAAAATCCCATTCACTATAGCAAAAAGAAAAATAAAATACCTAGGAATAAACCTAAACCAAGGGGGACTTCCGCCAAGATGGAGGCATAGGTGGAAGCACTGTAACTTCTTCCACAACCAAGTTTAAAAACAACAAAGTTTTAGCAACAAAAACGCAGCCAAACCACTGAAAACTGAACTACACAAAAGTCTGACAACAATGAACCCTTCAGCCAAACCGGTAAAAGGGGCAGAGCCAGCAGCAGAGCGGGGTTGGGCAGGAAAGATCCACCAGACCAACCTGGGCATGCGACCCAGGCACACCAGCAGCCATGGACGGATCCCAGGTGTGGAGTAGCGGGCGGACCCACTGAGGGTGTAAGGCAGTGAACTCACTGAGGGCTGACCACAGTCACACATTTGCATGCAGATAAACCGGTAAAGAAGCAAGCAGTGAGACAGACCGTGCAGGACCCAGTGGCGGGAAGCAGCAGAGGGGACTGCTATTGTTCCTCTCTGACTCCGCCCCCACATACAGTGTCACAAACCAGTGACCTGGGTGGCCCCACCCTGGTGAACAACTAAGGCTCCTCTCTTCATACGTAACAGGCATGAACAGATCAAAACATGGCTCAAGAACAACTCAGAGCCCCAGAGCTGATAAATCTAAGCGAACAAGAAATTGCCAACCTATCAGAGGCACAGTTCAAAACACTGGTGATCAGGATGCTCACAGAACTGGTTGATTTTAGTCACAAATTAGAGGAACATATGAAGGCTAAACTAATTGAAATGAAGGGAAATGCACAGGAAACCAATAGTGATGGAAAGGAAACTGGGACTCAGATCAATGGAGTGGACCAGAAAGAGGAAAAAAATGACCGAAGAGAAAAGAATTCAAAAGAATGAGGAGAGGCTTAGGAACCCCCAGGACATCTTTAAACGCTCCAACATCCGAATTATAGGGGTACCAGAAGGGGAAGAGGAAGAGCCACGAGTGGAAAACTTATTTGAACAAATAATAAAGGAGAACTTCCCCAATCTGGCAAAGGAAATACACTTCCAGGAAATCCAAGAAGCTCAGAGAGTCCCAAGGAAGTTGGACCCAAGAAGGAACACACCAAGGCACATCATAATTACATTAGCCAAGATTAAAATGAAGGAGAGAATCCTAGAAGCAGTAAGACATAAGGGGACAGTCACCTACAAAGGAGTCCCCATCAGACTGTCAGCAGATTTCTCAAAAGAGACCTTATAGGCAAGAAGGGGCTGGAAAGAAGTATCCCAAGTCATGAAATCCAAATCCTTTCTTTCCAGCAGAAAGACCTACATCCAAGATTGATCTATCCAGCAAAGTTCTCATTTAGAATGGAAGGGCAGATAAAGTGCTTCTCAGATAAGATCAAGTTAAAGGAGTTCATCATCACCAAGCTCTTATTTTATGAGATGTTAAAAGGACTTTTCTAAGAAGAAGGAGATAAAAACATGAACAGTGAAAGAACAACAAACTCACAATTATTAACGACCACACCTAAAACAAAAGCAAACTAAGCAGACAGCTAGATCAGGAGTGGAGCCACAGAAATGGAGATCACATGGAGGGTTAGCAACAGGGGAGTGGGAGGAGGAGAGAGGGGGGAGAAGGTACAGAGAATAAGTAGCATAGATGATAAATAGAAAATAGACAGGGGGGAGGGCAAGAATAGTACGGGAAATGTAGAAGCTAAAGAATTTGTGACACATGGACATGAACTAAAGAGGGGAATGGGGGAGAGGGAGTGTGCAGGGTGGAGGGGAATGAAGGGGGAAATGGGACAACTGTAATGGCATAATCAATAAAATATATATATATTTTTAAAGTGGGCAAAGGACTTGAACAGACACTTCTCCAAGGAGGACATACAGAAGATCGAAAGACACATGAAAAGATGCTCAATATCACTAGCTATCAGAGAGATGCAAATTAAAACCACAATGAGATACCACTTTACACCAGTCAGGATGGCTATCATAAACAAAGCAACAAACAAGTGTTGGAGAGGTTGTGGAGAAAAGGAGACCCCCACTTCACTGATGGGATTGCAGACTGGTACAACCACTATGGAAAACATGGAATTTTCTAAGAAAACTAAAAATATCTGCCTTTTGACCCAGCAATTCCACTGCTAGGATTATACCCTAAGAACCCTGAAACACCAATCCAAAAGAACCTATGCACCCCAATGTTCATAGCAGCATAGTTTATAATAGCCAAGTGTTGGAAGCAACCTAGGTGCCCATCAGTAAATGAATGGATCAAAAAAACTATGATACATTTACACAATGGAATTCTATGCAGCAGAAAGAAAGAAGGAGCTCCTACCCTTTGCAACAGCATGGATGGAACTGGAAAGCATTATGCTGAGTGAAATAAGCCAGGCATTGAAGGACAAATACCATATGATCTCACCTTTAACAGGAACCTAAACAACAAAACAAACAAGCAAGCAAAATATAACCAAAGACATTGAAATACAGAACAGGCTGACAGCGACCAGAGGGGAGAGGAGAGGGAATTTCAGGGGGAAATGGAAAGGGTTTACAGGAACAAGTATAAAGGACACATGGGCAAAAACTAAGGGGGGTAGAAATGGGAGGGAGGTGGGGAGCACTGGGGGCAGTGGGCTAGGATGGGAGTAAAAGACAGAAAACTGTACTTGAACAACAATTAAAAGATATAATTTTTTTTAAAAAAAAGAAAAATGCTACTCTAGGGTTTCCTGGTTAAGTAATCAACCAACTTCTTGGTCTAACAATTGAGTGCTCACCACCATCTTTCAGGTTCTGGGGACACAGTATCAAACTTACCAACAGGTAGAGCAGACAGGTGTTAAACAAATGATCACACAAATATGTATTTAATACTGCAAATTGAGGCAAATGTGAAAAAAAGAACAGGATACAAAGAAAAACCATAATGAGGGCACCTATTTTGGACCAGGAGGATGCCTGGCATGGATGAGGCAAAGCATCTTTTCAAAGAACTTTAAGTGGGACTAAAGGACATTCACAGTATAGCCATGCAAGGCAGGGAGGTAGTCTACTTACACATCTCTTCTGCTGGAAAATGCACAGTTATCTATGGCACCCTCAAGTGGTAAAAACAGCAGTCTGCCCAAGCCAGGTTCATCAAGCTATCGCCATTTGCCAGACTCTGTGCCAGGCAGTTCACAGAACTACTAGAGCTTAATGGAATCCAACTGTGTGGGTACAGAATTCCAGCTCCACCTCTTATAAGCTCTGTGATTTGAGGCAAGTTAGTTCCCTTCCTCATGTGTAGAGAAGGGATTATTCATGGTACCCACCTCGTCACATTGCTGCTAGAATTACGTGAGCTAACACAATGAAAGGGCTTAGGAAAATGCCTGGTACATGGTAAGCACAAAACAAATTGCAAAATAAAGAGATAGGGACTCAAAATCCTTTACAACTTGCTTCAGGCAAGCACCATCTGTCTATTGACACATGAAAAGAAACCCATTTACCATCCTGAACTAGCTGAATTCCAAGAAGGTGAATTTTGTTTTCCACGCTAATATTCTAAATGTAGTGGGACATACAGCTGAAGTCCTCCACTTCACAGGGCCCTGCAGACAAAGGAGATGGAAAGATAACCAGTCTCACTCCCTGCCCCCCTAAACGCCACCTCTGGGTCTGCATTCACCACCACTCTCTCCTGGCTGATAAATTTTCCAGTTCAGCACCCAGGATAGAGTTGATTTCTCCAGAGAGCTATAATAATAGAATTACAGTATGTTTACTTGATGCAGAAAACCTCTGGCTAGATAGTAAATTAAGGGCTTCACAATGCTGACAAATCTTCAAGCTTTTAAGAGCTCTAAACAGATCCAAAATGCCAGGTTCACATCACATCAATAATTAAAATGAAATTATTGTGCTGAACAGAAAGTCATCTCCAATACAACATGTTTAAAATGGTCCTCCAAAGATAAACTGAATCTTGGCTTCAGGGAGGCATCTATCATAAACCCAGAGAATCCAAGACAGAAAAGCAAACTGTTTCCATTGTGTGCGTGCTGCATCTAACTCCCCAGGATGGGTGACACCGGGGAGGCCTGGCTGGGTGCTCCAAAACAGCCATTGCTAGGGAAAGGTGATGAAAATGAGGGCAGGCTGGTATTTGTAGGACTCATGGTAGTTTACTATTCCATTCGTCTTCTCAATGTGTGAGATTTCTCTGTAAGGTAAGCAGGGCAGGGATTTTCAGCCCCATTGCACAAATGAGAAAACTAAGGTTTAGAGCCAAAGTGACTACAGTCACAATATGTGGTCAGTAGATAAAAATTCAGGTTTCCATGAGCAGAGAAAGGAGAGAATGTAAAGCAGTAGGGAAATTGGAGATATAGCAGAAAAGTGATGTAAAATTTAAAAGCAAAACACCTGTTGGGAAAAACACTGACCAATGGACACAAAGAATGGCTGTTAAAATTATGCTTGTTCCTATGCACTCTCAGAAGATGCTAGTGATATTATTAACTGTTATTAATATAAAAATAGCTACCAATAGCCAGCAATTTTCCATGGGCAAAGGGTTTGTCTACATACCTCAAATGAATGATAATCCCCAGTCAATCCTCGAAATAACTTTTCAAAGTAGAAACTGTCATTTCACAGTTGAGAAACTTGGGTTCAGAGAAGTAGATTATTTGCTGATGCTCACACAGCTACTAAAAAGTACATACCAGACTTGACCCTGGAATAACTGCCAAGCCCAAATCTGTAATCACTTCAACATGCCACCACCATGGATGCCCAATGAAAAAAAAGCCAAGAATGATTTAGATCAAGCCGTAGGAAATAAGTGAAGCCATATCAGCTAAGGATTAAACTGAATGCTACACAGTTCCTGTGTAGCAGATGTGGGCTAATGAAATTGTAACTTCTGTTATTCACTTGACAAATACTTATTAAGCACTCATTATGTGTCAAGCACTGTGCTTAAATTAATACTGGGATCATAGCAGTGAATAAATAAATAAAAATCCCTGTCCTCATTAAACATACATTTGGTGCAGGAATGTGCAAAAAAAAACCAAAAGTAATATAAATATATTATTTGTTGGTAGTAAGTTCTGCAGAGAAAATCAAATCAGGCAAAGGATGTGGGATGCATTTTTTAGAAGAATAACATAGACCCTGACCAGTGCGGCTCAGTAGCTTTGGCATCACCCAGAAAAGTGAAATGTCACTGGTTAGATTCCAGGTCAGGGCATACACCTGGGTTGCAGGTTTGGTACCTGGTCAGGGCACGTCAACCAATCAATATTTCTCACTCACACTGATGTTTCTTTCCCTCTCTCCCTCCATTCTGCTCTCTCTAAAAATAAGTAAATAAATAAAAAACATCTTTTTATTTGGGCTTAGAGTGAGATGGAAGCATGGGGGAGTTAGCAGAGAAGTGACAAGATCTAAGATCAATTCACATTTATAGGAAAGCTCTGGCCATCTAGACAAGCAGTGGGCAACGGTGGAAGTAGGAAGGCCACTTAGGAAGGAAGAGGTAACAGTGGCTTACTACTAATAATTATGCTGTTACTATGGTCTCTCACTCTTTTCCAATGCCTTTGCATAAATTATTTCACTTAATCTTCACATACACACGCACACAAAAAAAACCCTAAGAGTAGGTTTATTGTCCTATTTTAGATAAAGAAACAGAGATTTTGGCTTGCTTAAGTGGCTTCTTTAAAGTCCCTCAGCAAACTGGTGGCAGTTAAACCCAGGATGTTTTTCATCCTTGTCCAGGGTTCCAGTCCTCTCCCACACAACTGCCTTGCCTCTCTGACTCCCAAATATCAGATGATATCCATGGGACCATCATGGCCACATGGTCTGACTGTAAATGACACTGACATGTATCTGATAATCCAGATCACAGACAACACAGGAAACAAAAAACAACAAAAGGAAAGCTATCAAGAGCCATCCGCAGAGCAGCATAAGCCTCTTGAACAATGTGTAATGGGAAGGGAGGGTTGGGGGCAGGGGGAGTCTTAGGATGTAAATTGAATGTTTATTCAGCCTGTCTAGGTGCCCAGAACAATATTAGGTGCCATGTGGGAAAAAGTAAGAAATAAAATTCTCTGTTGTCAAGGAGATTACAATGCAGTGGGGAAAGAAGTCATGGCCTGTGGCAGCAAAGACAATGTAAGTAGAGGATGTGGGGTAACACGGCCTGAGTGTCCAGGGCTCCACAAGGATTGAGGAGATTAGACAAGTCCTTGGGGAAGGGAGCTTGAGAAATGAGCCTCTGGACGCTTTCCAAAAGCGGTCTCAGATTCTGAAATCTTTTCTGTATTTTTAGAGTTTTCTTTATGACCATCTCAGGAAAGCTTTCAAATGGTTATAATCTTTGGCATGACATGCAGCCCTCATGAGTCTATATTCCTTTCCACATTAATTTCTCTTTGAGAGTCCCAAATATATGTGCTGCCAGAAATGGGGTTTTCATCTTTAAAGCCAAGAAACCAAGCCAAACAAGACTCCATAGAAGAAGACCAATGAGCCCTGGCTGGTGTGGCCCAGTGGATTGATTGCCAGCCTGGGAACCAAAGAAGACAACCAATGACGGATTTAAAATATCCAAGCTGTGAAGGTCTCTAGTGGCCTTCCAGGCCAGAGGTTAGTAACCATGGCTGGCCCCTGATTTTGCAAAAAGAGTTTATTAGAACACAATGCGCCCTTTGGTTTATACGTTGTCTCTGGCTGCTTTCAAACTACAACAGCAAAGTTGAGTAGCTGTGACAAAGACCACATGACACACAAAGCCTAAAATTCTCTCTGAAAAAACTTGCTGATCCTGTTCTCTTCCAACATCCTCATCTAGAGGTAGGAAAACTGAGGCCCAAAGAGGTTCAGAAAATTGGCCAAGGTTTCAATATCACCCAGCCAGGAACAGAGCAAGTCACATGAGGGTTGGCCCTCCTTCGGCCATTTGGTTCTTTCTTCAACAAGTATTATTTATCATTATCATGTGCCAGGCAGTGGGAGAAGATACTGCCACACAGAAAACATATAAAGCCCCTGCCTACACTTGAGGGAAGAGGGGAATCTGTGACATTAAAAAAATGAAGAGAATTACAAAGTGTGCAGACTGCTATGAAAAAAAGAAAGAATAATGAGACAGAATGTGGCTTTGGGGAGAGGGGAAAATATTTAGGACAGGGAGTCAGAAAAAGCCTTTCCAAGGAGGTAAGAGTTGAACTGGGCCACGAGGCATGAGGCCTATAGAGTGGGCAAGAGAGCATTCATGCAAAAGGAACTATAGGAGACCATTCAGCTTGGTGTGGGCCCAGCTCCCACTCGAAAAGGCCAGTGGAAAGCGAGGTCTGGTACACAGGACCCATGCCCATGGATAGGTTCTCCCATGGGGAATCAGGCCTGCATTGTACCTAGGATGCTTTGAGACTTGCTTTTTGCTAAAACTCCCTCACCCTGAACTGAGGCAGCAAATGTTTACTGCATATCTTTAAAGTAACTTCCTAAAATCTATGCTAAACCTTCCAAGGATGAGTGTAACCAGTTCAACCACTTTTCCCTTTACATTTGCAAATATCCTTCTTTTTGATATAATTAGCAATATCCTCTCCTTTGTTTTCTGTAAAAGGTAACCACCTAAAGCATAGTAAATGAGGACCATCCTCAATGTAATGTGCCCAGAAAAGCAATAAAAGCTTCTCAAGGCAAGGGCCAGCATGCTCATCTCTTGAGAGAGCGGCCAAGGCACTCTCCCCTTGAGTGAGTGGCCGTGCCATCCTTTTTCCTCCACAGGACTTGGTAATCTGTGTGAATTTGTCTCATATCTCATCCATAATGCTGCAGACACTGTAAGCCGGTGTCTGCATCAGGGGACAGCAACTGCAAAGTCCTTGAGGTGGCAATAAGCTTAGCATGTGCTTGGAACAACAAGAAGGTGCATGTGGCCAGAGCACAGCAGAAGAAGACAGTGCATGAGCCAAGGTCAGAGATGAGCCAGTACCTGCAGGCTCATGGTAATATGTGTGAATGACAACTCTCCCTTGAACATATTTTCCTTGTAGTTACATCATCATCCCCATAATGGATTTAAATCCTGTCTCTACCACTGTGACCTCACATGAATTACTCACATGTTTCTGAGCCCCTAAGAAATGGGGATAATTATATATACCTCCTTGGGTTGGGAGAATTAGATAAAACAAGGTGAGTACACCTTAGGCTTTGTACACGTGCTGAGCAATTTGATAATTAATCATTATTAAAAAGATACATGAAGGCAGAACTTGCTACAGTCTCAATCCTTGTCTGTCAAAGACACATCAAGTTGTCGATGCACCATAGAAAACTAACATCTAGAGAAGCGAAATGACTAACCCATGGTCACAGAGCAATTTAAGGAGAAGCACTGCACAATAACACAGCCCTTCAGTGCCTACCTGGCTGCCCATTACATTTTACCAACATGGCAGCCTCACTGATGCTTTGACCATTAACCTCTAGGGAAATTCATTGCACTTTGAAACCAGGGATAGAAAGGGAATGAAAGAGATTCTTCAAGAGTCCCTGCAGAATTCAATTCAAAGGAAGTACCTGCTACATATGGGTACAAAGTGGAATCATCTATGCTCACTGTAGCCCTAAGGACCTCACAGACTTGTGGGAAAGATAGTTATGCAAGCAACCATAATCTTGAGGGATACAAGCTTTATAGAGGCCCCAGAAGATGAGGGAATTATTTATTGTGCACAGAGGGGTCAGAGAAGGCTTCGAAGAGGATGTGCCACCAGAAATAAGTTGGGTTAGGCTAAGCAGAGAGGGTCAGAGGCAAATGGCAAGGTTGGAATGATGGCACAGCTCATGCAGGGTCCAAGACCCCGGGTTCAAGAAACTTGGACTTGATGGGCAAAGGAGGGGTATCGGCTCAGAGTAACATGCAACAAGAACACCCTGGTCAGGGGAAGAAGTATTTGAATCAGGATGACCAGTTTGGAGCCTCCAATCTGAGTCCAAATCTAAGCCATGACAACACTGAATGGGAAGAAAGTAGGAGACATTTATGGAGCTGGAGAGGTGGAGATGAGACTCAGCAACATGTAATGACAGATGAGATATTGGGACAAGGGAGAAACAGAAAAGCCACATTTAACCAAGAAGGGGGAATCCAGAGAAGGCACAGACAGAAGAGGGAGGGACAATGAGTTCAGCTCACAGCAATAGCAGCCATAAAACTCAGGGTTTTCCCCACTTTGTGAGAATGTCTTTTCAAACCTATGTAACATTATCAGATGAAATCAGAGCCACTCCAGGTGGCAGGACAGGTGCAGGGGAGCACAGAGGGGAGAAAAGAACAGAGACTGTTCAACTCCCCATCACCCCACAGAAGTGAGATCCTTCACCCCATGAGTCTCTGACCCAATGACACGGGAGAGTGAGCCTCTATGACCAGGCAAATGCAGTCTGAAAGCCACTGCTGTGACATGCCAGCCAGCAGGAGGCCAGAGAGAGATGGGCGTGGAGCCAAGGCCCACTGCAGGTGCAGCAAGACCAGGTTAGATGCAGGGCCTCGGGTGCTCTTCTACATCCTCCCCCCTATAGTATACTGTTTATCTGCTCCTATCCCTCCCCCAAAACTTATGAAGTGGTAAGAATTCAAATCTACACTTGGAAGGAGACTGGAGTCCAGATTCAGAGTGCTGGCTCTCTCTACCCACCAGCAGGGCCTGGGAGCAGTGGTGCTTCTCACTCAGGCTGCACCAGGCTGCCTTCCTTTCTTCCCCAGGCCTGATTATTTTAAGCCGCCTTAGAGGCCCCACTGGGCTGTGCCTAGTGTTATCTCCTAAGCACAGTCGCCGCCTTGTTAAAAGGCAATCAGAGGAGCTGACTTTAATAAATGTTAACACCCTCAGTGTGAAGCCTGGCAATTAAAACTCCTCACCAAGACCTCTGCAACAGGCCTGTGGAATATCCCCCGTCTTAATAAGCTCCTGTCATCAGAGGACACTGAGAGAAAGGAGAGATGAAAAGGAGGCATTAAAACTTTCAAACAGGAGAAAAGCAACCAGGAAAGTCTTTTCCCCCAGTTCTCACCCCTCTCTCTGAGAATCCAACATCAGGTTAATATCATCCAACAGGACTTCTAAGCAAACACAGGCAGTCAAGGCTGAAAGACATTCAAGACCTTCAGGATCCCCTTTGTTTCAGGCCCTAGGGTGCATAAGACTTGCCTGGAGGGTTTGCTGAAACACAGACTGCCTGGGAACAGCCCTAGAGTTCCAGATTCGTGGGCCTGGAGGCAGGGGTAAGGGAGAACTTGCATGGCTAGCAAGTTCCCAGGCGATGCCCACACTGCTGGTCCAGAGACCACAGCTTGAAACCACAGATCTAGCCCCCAAAAAACACCACACATCACAGATGGGGAAACCAGAAAGAAGAGGGACTAACCCAAGACCTCACAACTAGTTAGTGTAGCCCTATTCAAAAACACCTAAACAAGCCTCTTAGAGCGAGCCCCAAATATACGTTTTAAATGCACTTTCCCCCCAGCTACATAATGCTTATTAATAGCCATCATCACTGTCATCGTCATCATCATCCTAAAATGAGAGAACTCCAGAAGTCAAGGGAAGAAACAGCTGGTGGCTGACACATTGAGACAGTGTGTCAATGGGACAGCCTGTCTTGTCAAAACACATGAAACCAAGTTGGAAAGGAGCTCTCCTAAGTGAGTCCTTTGATTTCTGCAAATGACAAGATTTCCTTTGTTTCTTCTTCCATTAGATCAGTTAGAGATTTTCGGAGCCCTTAGACATTATCTAATCATACCTTCTTTGTAAGGCCCTGAGAGAGCAGGAGGTCTCCCACAGTCACACAGAAGAGTGAGTGGCACAGTAGCTGCCCGGTTCTCAGTCCAGTACTTTCTCATCTCCTTGGTGCTCCTGGGATTCTCAACCATCAGAATTCCCCAGTCTAACCAGCAGCCCAAGCTCAGCCTCTCCAGAGTGAGGGAGTAGGAGCTGTCTGCCCCACAGCAGCAGGCGTCAATCACGTTAGCTGAGATACATGGCGCTCTCTTTCCGCCCTCACCCAGCCAGCAACACCCCTGCTGGAATGTCTACTTGGCCTTTCTCACCTGTTAGCTGGCACAGTGGAATTCACAGGGGGGTTGTTATTTCTTCTCTCTGGAACGCAGAATTAAAATCCTCTCTGGGTATGAACTAAGCTCTAGGAAACAGAGGCGGTGTCATGGAGTCATTAAGAACACGGTCTTGCCCTGGTCGGTGGTGCAGTCAGTTGATGTTGTGGACTGCTCTACCTGGTTCTAGGAATTGTAACTCTTTACCCCCGGTGGCCTAAGGATGAGTGAGCGACGACCTCTGGAATGAGAGCCACAGGGGACAAAGTTTGTCTCTGGTAGCAAACGCTGTCTCAGTTTCCTCCCTGCCCCCAAAGCATGGTCGGAAGTCCTTAACAAGTAAGACCCCTCAGAGGAGGGGCAACCTAGGCCAGACATGACCACTTGAGAGGCCTTCATAGAAGGACTTGGGAGGCTGCAACAAAAAGCAATGGACTCTTGCCCTCCGCCTTTGACAAAGCCCGAGTCCCATGTCCTCTGGGAGAAGAACTTCCTGGCTCTAATCCCCTTAAGCCTGAATACCTGTTGGGGAGAGGTGCAGCACCTTGCTTTGCTAGAGTGTGTCTGGGGAAAAATCTGGCATCACAAAAACTTGCTGATAAACCTGTGAAATCTGCTCTGCTAAGAGTGCTTGCATTCATATGTTAAGGGTTCAAGCAAACCCCTAAAACTCTTCCTGACAGACTCTGACTCCGACTAAGCCCTCAGATTTCTTTGAATCTACTGTTTGATCCTTGCTGCCCTGTATTCCTGTGTATTACAACCCAATAAAAGCCCTTGGAGGAAGGGGCTCAACGCCTTTTTCCTCTGAGAAACTGGCTACCTCTCCTCCCCAAGCAGATCACATCATGTCTCTGTCATGTTTACTCTCATCCGTGGCACACAGGGGGACTTGTGAGGAAAGTCACTTTTACAGGTTGGAGCATTGTTCCATGTACCAAAAGGTTAAGGGTTTGATTCCCACTCAGGGTGCATGCAGAGGGCAACCAATGTTTCTCTCATCTGGATGTTTCTCTCTCCTTCTCTCAGGTCAATGAACATATTCTTGGGTGAGGATCAAAAAATAAAACAAAAGAACATGGGTTTGTGTGTTAATTTCCTAGGGTTGCCACAAACTGGGTGGTTTAACCATGGGAAAATCACTGTCCCACAGTTCTGGAAGCTCCGAGTCTGAAATCAAGGTGTTGGCAGGACCCATTCTTTCTCAAGGCTGTGAGGGAGTGCCTCTCTCCTTGCTTCTGGGGGTTTTCTGGCCGTCCTTGGCTGTGGAAGCACCACCCCAGTCTCTGCCTTCACCGTCACAGGGGGTTCTCCCTGAGTGCCTGCGTCAGGGAGATTTCCACTCAGATCTCCCTTCTATGGGAACATCAGTCACATTGGATTATAGCCCTCCCTATCTAGTATGACCCATTTCAATTTAACTAATTACCTCTGCAATGATCCTATTCCCAAATAAGGTCACATTCTGAGGGACTGCAGGCTAGGACTTCAACATAGGAATTTGGGGAGACACAGTTTAATCCACAACAGCTTGGATCACCACACCAGAGTCTGCCTGCCCGCTCTCTCACCAGCCAGCTCAGAGACCCAGATGACATTCCAACCCCTCTGAGCCTCATTCTCCTCAGCAACAAAAACAGAGGATTGTTTAAGGAACAAATAGTCACAAGACGGCAGCTACTGTACCAAACTGGCCAATCTGGAGGAAGGATAAAGACCACAGCTTGAACTCCAATCCCACTGCTTGCTAGTTTTGTGCCCATGGGTGTTTTAATGCATCTTTAACATCAGAGTACAATTTTTCTCATTTGAAAAATGGGAATTACAGTAATCTGAATCCACAGAACAACATATGAAATGTTTCATGAAAAAGCACTTGGAAAACTATTGGGTGGGGCAACCACTATTGGAAGTGATTACAGACAATGACGTACAATCTTTGTGAAGGGTAGCAAGCGGGTGCCATGAGGAGGGCCACGTGACTCAGGCAGGATGTTGAATGGGAAATTTGCAACTGGAAGTCAACAGCCCTGGGGGCTTGCATGAAGCAAGACAGCCATGCCCTCTGTGGGTTCTGAGGCCCAGAACTCTGGCAGAGACACACCCTGAAGGAAGTTCATTCACCCAGATCCGGGGTCCCAGGTGCTGCAGGAGAGGCCCGATGGTCTCCACAGGACAGTGGTTTAAGTTCTCTGAGGCTGGGATGGATGAGTAGAACACCCCAGAGGCAGCCCGACTCCACCTCCCTGCCCCTCCCCCAATCTCAGCAGCCTCCACCAGTCTATCTGGTCTACAGGCCAGTGAAGAGGAAAGAGAAACTAGGGCAGGACTGGGAGATAAACAGACTGGGGTTAGAATCCTGACATTGTCCCAGCTATGTGACCTTCACAAAGATACTTCCCCTCTCTGAGTCTCAGCTTCTTATCTGCAAGGTACGAATAATTGCCATACCTGCCTCATTCACAGAGGGCTAATGCATGTAGTGAGTGGAAAGTGTTTAATACAGTACCTACTCTATAGAAAGTATATTTTTTAAAAGAAAGAAAGGATAAGAGAAAGAAAATAACATTTCCAATGGTGGAAAGAGCTCTGGTTTGAAGAAACTGCCACCAACTTCCTGTGTAATATTGAGCAACTCATTCAACCTCTCTAGGCCTCAAGCTTCTTCTGTAAATGAAATAGTGTGCTTGAGTGGCTTTCCGCTCTGACCCCTGAACCTGTTACCTCAGACTTAATTTAGTCTCTGTGGAAGGGGGAAGGACCCAAGGAGTCAAGGATGGCAGAGGAGGGGCAGCTGTAGCTGTTCTCATGCTCACAGACCGATGGTTCCATCCAGCACGGCCCTGCCCCCAGAGCCCATGGGTGAAGAGCCCTTGCCCCACACCTCCCCTGCCTACTTCACATCAGTTTAGTCTGCTCCATCCACGATCACCTTTTTATGTTCCTGAAATACCCAGAGCCACTTCCCACCTGAGAGATTTGCACACAGAGCTGCTCATGCACTCTCTCTCTCTCCACATATGCATACACATACCCCACTTCATCTGCGGCTGCCATGCCCACTCCCTGCCAGAGAAAGCTGCCATCATCTGCTGGCAAGAAAAGCCCCCAGAAGAAAGTCAGCCCCCTGCCCCAGTTCCAATACCCCCACGTCATAGAAACAGTGCTGCTGGGAGCTTTGCTGGGGGTAAGGGGATAGACATGGGGAGGCAGAGGGAAGCAGTAGCTTCCTGGAGGGCCAGGTCCCGCTGTTTGGGAATAAGCCCCATATCACCTAGGATGAGGCGAATCTAAGAGTGCCAAGGCTTAGGTGGGGCTTCATTCTAATGAGGAACCTGCAGAAATTAGTATGAAAAACCTGGACTTCAGAGTAAAACAGAGAGCTCAAGTCCAAACCCTGCTGATAACTTAGAGTTAAGAGTTAGGATTCTGGGGTTAGATCCAACAAACATTTATTGAGTGCTTTGCATGTGCTTGCAAGTCCATCAAAACTTAAAGGATCCAGCAGAAAAAATCAACAGACAAAATTACTGCCTCCATGGAACTGACCTTCTGGCAGGCAGGAGGAAACAGATGATAAACATAATAAATATCTGACTTTTTTATTTCTCAGGGAATCGGGGAGACTGGTCAAAGGGTACAAACTTGCAGTTAGATGATGAATACGTTCTTAGGATCAATATACAACATGGTGACTGTAGTTAACAAACAATTCTGTATTGTATACATCAAAGTTGCTAAGAGGCTAGATCATGAATGTTCTCATAATAATTAAGCAATGTGATCGAAGTGTTAGCTAAAGTTTCAGTGGTAATCATATTGCCATATACTGGGTTGGGCAAAAGCAGGTACACAGTTGCTCACATGGAAAATAATACAATAATTAATAAATAATAATATAAGAACAAATTCTGTTTCACATACTTGTAACTGTAAAGCTACTTTTGCCCCACCCTGTATCAACGTATCAAGTCAACACTTAAAATCTACACAATGTTATGTCAACCATGTCTCAACAACAAGAAGAAACAATACCCAACCCAGTATTTCCCAAATCTTCCCAACACATTCACCTCCAAAAAGACCTACGAAAGGTCTGTAATTACAGGTCCGATGGAGCCTGTTTGTCCTCCGTCACTAACCAATCCTGGAACCTTGGGAACATCACCTCCGAGTTTTAAAGTACCCTCCAATCTGATAATATTCAAAGACTGGGTATCACAACTAAATGTAAATCGGGTCATTTCATCCAGCTGGCTGCCCTTGTCTGTGAGAGCCTGCCCTTGTCCTTGAGAGCCTCTGCTACTCCCAACCTCATCTTGATCACTCCTCTTTCACCTTCTCCTCCTCTTCCGTAAACATGCCAAGCCAGTGTCAGAGCCTTTGCGTTCACAGCTCTCCCTGCCTGAAGCACACCTCCCCCAACCCTTCCCACAACTGGCTCCTTTTCTTTGTTCAAGGCTCAGCTCAAATGCTACCTCCTCAGGGCTGATGCCCTGACCACCCAAACAAAACACTTTCTATTATATTATCCTTACCATTTATGTTTCTGAAATTCATATTTGTTTATTTTCTTGCTTCCCAGTAACTCTCTTTACTAAAACACAGCTTCCATGAGTGCAAGGATGTTCTTAGAACAAGGCATGACGCAGGGTTTTTTTACCTTTTTTTTTAGACTTTTTCTTTTTGTTAAAGATTTTATTTATTTAATTTTAGAGAGAGGAGGAGGGAAAGAGAAAAAGAAGGAGAGAAATATCAATGTGTGGTTGCCTCTCATGTGCTCCCTACTTGGGCATCTGGCCCACAACCCAGGCATGTGCTTTGACTGGGAATCAAGCCAGCAGCCCTTTGGTTCTCAAGCTCATGCTCAATCTACTGAGCTATGCCAGCCAGGGCAGCATGACACAGGTTTTTAATAACTGTTTATTAAATTAATGGATGCTCTTAACTGAGTGGGGACCATATTAGCTAAGGGAAAATTCATTTGATGAACTGATTGACACAGCAGGGAACTGAGTCCTGAGGACACAGGGCGGGTAAGATCTGATGAACCAGAAGGTGGGAAGGTCATCCTGGCTTCTAGGAAGCAGCAGAAAAAGGGTGCTTCCAGGGCAAAGTGATTCTAAGAACCAACCCTATTACCCCTACAACACACACATTCTCACACACTCTGCCTCCCAAGGAAAACAGCTTGGCAGCTGTGCTCCCCAAATCACACTGTAAAATCCCAGACAGGGGGAATGATCGTTCCTTATGCTGTGCAGGACCTTCCACACAGCACCCTGCTCAGAGCCAGGAAGCAAGCCAGGTCACAACACACAGCTTGTTAAATTAGCTACTGCATCAACTCAGTGAGCACTTCCCAAATGGCTTTATTTCTTTTCCCTCCTCTTCTTTTACCCATGGGTTCTTAATGTTCACTTTCTTCTTTCGACTGTTTAGGCTTCCTCTTAGGTGCTTCCCTCTTGCCATACTCACAGGAAGGAGTTTATACTGGATTACCCAAAAAGTTTGTTTAGTTTTTTTGCCGTACAGTGGCTCTAGTGGTGCTTAGTTGTCTTTAACTTCATTCAAAACAATTTTGTTACATTGCATTGTGACAGTTGTCATATCGGCATGCATTTTTTTAAAAAACATATCAAAATTGGTGAATTTTTGTGCAGCTCACTCACCAACCCTGGCCTGCATCCCACAAACACACCTAAGATGGACCTTAAACTGAGGGCTAAAGCCAACCACTCACAAAATCAAGCACTCACAGAGAATCAGATGGGAAGACGAAGGAACCTAACCAACTGCCCGATCCCAAGCCTTCTACATGCATTACCCTACTTAGGAGTCAAAGCAACCTTATGAAATAGATATTATTTTTTAGATTTTATTTATTTCTAGAGGGGGGGAAGGAAGACAGAGAGGGAGGGAAACATCAGTGTGTGGTTGCCTCTTGAGTGCCCTCTACTGAGGACCTGGCCCACAAGCCAGGCACGTGCCCAACTGGGAATCAAACCAGTGACCCTTTGGTTCACAGGCCAGTGCTCAATCCACTGAGCCATACCGGCCAGGGCTGAAATAGATATTCTTATTTCCATTTTATGGACTAAGATTTTGAGATTTGAGCTAAGGAATTTATTCAAGAAAAACATAGGAAGCAAGAGGCAGCATCAGCATTCAAACCTAAGTCACTCCAATTTCAAACCGTACATTTTATCCACAGAACCAGTGTCAATAACATCAGTCCTTACTCTGCAACTTCAGCCCTACAATTTCACTGAAGAAACAAAAACTCAACCAGCAAAACAGGGCAGCATCTCTGTCTTGAAAATAATCAAATACTACATTGTGCTCTCGCCCTAAGTATAACTAAATCTCTCCAACAGTGTCAGACATATTACTAATTACACAATAACATTATGCAGTCATGTTGATAATAAAATTCCAGGAGTGCTTGCAGCAAATTCAACTTCTAGGAGAATAATGGCTTGCTTTAAAATTATTTACTAAATTAAGCAATTCTTTATTCAACATTGTTTTTCATAATTCAGGAACAGGATGGTTTATTATTTTTCCCCCAAACACATTTTTTTTAAAAAATTCCATTCTTACTAGTATGTACAAGATTGCTCCGGTAAGGTATTTTTTTTAATATTTAATATTCCTGCCTTGCTAAGGACCAGGAACTTTTTCATCCTTTTGATGCTTTCAACTACGATTAAACTGCCTTTCGCTCTGCCCCAGGACTGGCGGGGGTGGGGAGGAAAGGCCACAACTTCATTTACTTTCCTCAGCAGGTGACCACAGATGTTTGCAAATCCTTGGGAAGAAGAAATTTTAAGAAGATACCATGACAGAAATTCTTCTCTCCTTCCAAAGATAGCTGCAACACCCCTCCCACCACGTGCTCTTCTGCAATGTGACTTGCCTCCCCCCCCACCTGCTTGCTCTCCTTGAACCTGGGTGGGCCTGTGATTGCAGAAACCAGTGAAGTGAGCTCAGCCCTTAACAGACACAGCAGCTTCTGCTTCCTTCCTCTTGGGACATTCTTGAGATACTTGCTCTCAGAACCCAGCCACTGTGCTGTGAAACATTCAAGACCCACAGAGGGACCACCTGACACCCAGTCTCAACTGCCAGCCATGTGAGAGATCTGCCTTGAATGTGCAGTCCACTGCAGCCTGCAGCCCCAGCCACCATCTGAGCAGAGCAAATCCAAGGGAAAGCTTCCCAGCTGAGCCCATCCAACCTGCAGATGCACGAGAGATGACAAATTGTGGTGTTAAGCCACTGGACTTTGGGGAGGTCTGTTATGTAGCAACAGATAACCAGATACCCCTCTTTTAATTAGTCAAGTGTGTGAACCAAGATGAGACTTGGCCACAAGTCAGTGATTGTGTCTCCATGAAAGAACAATTAGAAATTTCCTGTTCTGCTTTGTACCTCTGTTTTCCCATCTATGAAACACAGAGGGTAACAACCTAGAAATCATCATGGATAGTCACTGGTTAAAGACGACATTTCTAAAACCCTGATGGGAAGTTGTACACTTACATGTGATAAGGCCATGCTGGCTAACTAAACACTGAGTTTTCTTGTTTTTTTTTGGCTGGAATCATACAACCCAGTGTGTCAACACTGTTCCTTTCTGCTAGTCATAAGCTGATCAGCAATCACATATGGCTTTGATATTAAAAACAAATAAAGAATTCAATGCTGCTTAATTCACATAGTTCGTTCAGCATTAAAAAATATATATATTTCAAAATGTGCGCTTCCAGTCTAAAAAATGTGCTCTCGAGGATAAAAAAACAGGAGGGAAGGGTGATGACTGGGCAATGTGATCTGTAGTAATAGTAACAGCTATTATGTATTGACCACTCACTACAGACCAGGACACACGCTATGCTAAGTGCATTACAGGAATTAGCTCATCAAACCCTTCAAATAACAACTACCATCCCCATTTGGCAGAGGGAAAAACCAAGGCAGAGGGACAAACTACGTTGTATGAAGCCACACAACTAGTCAATGACGGGACCAGGATTCAAATTCATCAGATTTCAAAAGTCTGCATAATGCTGGATCCCCCCCAAAAAAATCCAAATTTGTGTTTAACTCAACTTAAATGTCCTCAAAGACTGTCCTTTGAACTTCCCTTTATCTTAGACAATTGCTTCAGGAGGACTGTTGGTGTCTGACCCAGAGTACAGGTCACAATGTAAATAAGTGTAATTAGATATTTCATCATTCTGGAATGAGCTCCACACACTGCTTGGGGTGTGAGTGCAGTGTGCAAATTGGTACCAACACTTGGGAGACTTGTCCCCACATTTGATAATGTTGAAGATGAGGCTACACCCTGTCCCAGCAATCCCTTCCCTAGGCATGATCCTCATAAGTTCATCACAGAGTACTGGTTATAGCAAATACATAGAAGCAAGCTAAACATCTGTTAATAGGTATAGGGGGAAGTAGACTGTATACTATTGTCATTCAAGAGATTACTATGCAGCATTTAAAATGAATAACTACCCTGGCTAGTGTAGCTCAGTGGATTGAACATAGGCCTGTTCAGCAAAAGGCCGCTGGTTCAATTCCTAGTCAGGGCACATGCCTGGGTTGCAGGCCAGGTTCCCAGTAGGGGATACATGAAAGGCAACCATACATGGTTGATGTTTCTCTCCCACTCTTTCTCCTTCCCTTCCCCTCTCTCTAAAAATAAATAAATAAAATATTTAAAAAATAAAATGAATAACTAAAAGTACAAATATCAGTGTGGATAAATATCAAAATAATATTGGAGGAAAAAAGTAAATTGCAGAATGATACACATAGTATAATTTCATTTCTATAAAGTTATAAAATATGCCAAAATTTTTAATTTACTTATATATACATATAGGTACATATACATTTATATATGTGTGTATATAGAGAGAGAAAATATATAAAGCATTATGGGAATATTAAACACTGCTCATGGACATGAATAGCTCTGGGAATGGGAGAAAATGGGGAAAGGCTATGGAAGAGTCATATTTTATTTGTAGCATTACATTTCCCAAACTAAGTGGTAAATACATGGGTGTTCAATATATTGTCAATTCTCTTTAGATGCATATAAGATTTTATAATTTTTTTATTGCTTGGAGACCCAACTTCCACACCACACCAGGCTTGCTGGCATTAAGAATCCTCTGCTGCTTAGCTTTTTCTTTCCTGTGTCTGCCTTCAAGTCCCTAATCTGAATCCCAGGCTTTGTATCAATAAAAAGATGGTATTTACTTTGAGCTTAAAATGCAAAAAAAAAACCCAAACCAAACCCTGAGATAGTTTGCATTTTAAAAGAAGCCCAAATGTGAAGGACTTTCAAGACCTAAAGAAGTAACTTTGAAAAACCAGGGAGCCCAGGTCAGTGTAGTTCAGTTGATTAGAGTGTCATCCAGTAAACTGAAAAGTTGCAGGTTCAGTCCCCAGTAGGGGCACATAAGGAGGCAACCAATCAATGTTGCTCTCTCACATTGATGTTTCTCTTCCTCTATTGTCTTTCTCTCTCTCCTTCCCTTCTTCTCTTGCTAAAGTCAATGAGCATGTCCTTGGGTGAGGATAAAAAAATTTTAATAAAAAAACAGTAGAATGATGCTCATTGGGTCCTGCTGGGCCTCTGCTAAACCATATCTAGTCATCCTACAAGTACTTACTGAGCACCTACAAGGGCCAGGGACCCAGAGGTTGGCACACCCCCAAAGAAAGGTTGTTCCCCTGCAATTCTGCTCTGCAGGCCTTGGGCCCCAGGTTCTGTGGGACACAACAGTGACAAGGCATCAGAGGTCTATGCTCTGTTCACATAGGTGACCACTCCAGATAGAACAAGAGAATATTCAGTCATGGATGATCTCTGTTGTCCAACTGCCTCATTTTACCAAATAGGGGAAAACAGAGGCCCAGAGAAGGGGCTGGCATTGCCTAAAGTCACAGAGCAGATTAAGGATGAGAATTCAGATCTCTGGACTAAAAACCAGTGCTCATGTTTCTGCCCTGAACTGTCTTTCTCTACACTCCACAAGGTTGTCCCTGAGCAAGGTAGACAGATGGAATAAACAAATAAGAAGAAAAAACAATTCCTTGTGCTTTGTTCCTTGAAATAATGCTACTTCTCTCCCGACTTTCTTCCTTTCACCACCTGCCCTGGCTTTCAAGTGGCAGGTGCTAAAAGGCTGAAATTGATTCCAGTGCTTGTTCCACCCTTGCTGCGCGGATCCAGCATTACCATTAATCACCCACTCTACAAATCAAGTGTCTGTACCTTTGCATCAGGACTCTGACAACAGCTCTTCCAAAGCAGGTTGGGGACGTGGAGAAACATGAGGAAGAGATGTACAACCTGACTTCCCCTCCAAAAACCCCACTCTCCACTACTTTCAGCCAGTGGGCTTTGAAAAAGTTCCACCCCTAACTCCATGTGCAGATCACAGAACCCATCATCCCCTAACCCAGTCGGACCACGCTATCCCCACCGGACACAGCAGTTGGTGCAAAGAGAGAGATGTGTTTTGAGCAGAGCCAGTGAGAGAAACTGCCTTTCGCTGTTTTGAAGTGAAAGTAGATGCTCTTCCCTGTTGAGTGTAAAGCTGAAAAGATGGTAAGACTTGAGTTTCTGCTCCCATCTTGGAGCCTGAATGCAAGCTAATCAGCGAAAAGTAGAGCGAAGGGATGAAGAGAAATTGTTACAGAAAACAACTCAGCCGCTTTTGGGTGTACAGAGTTGAACTTTATTTATGCATACGGACCCATAGGAGGCAGTCTCCAAATTCCGGGCCCCGATCAGTGGGTAGCAATTGCTTATATAGGGTGAGGGGGCGCTCTGTCACTCAGACCAGTACTTTTGGCACGTAAGCAAGAAGCAGTTTACAGAAGCAAGAAAGGGGAACTGCTGATAAGAGTTAATACAAAATTCTTTTGTTCTTACTTCCCGGTTACTTAGTTACTTGCTCTTCCTGATCTTATTGACTCAGCTGTGAGCCTCCCTCCTGGGCAGGCTACTACATTCATCCTATTGATTCAGAGTCTAGGCTAGCCCACTCCTGGGCAGGCCACTACAAAATAAATCGGTTCCCCTTGATATTATTTGAGCTCAAGTTTCAAATCATCCTGGAAGCCATCCCTCTTCCTGGACTTGGAGTTCCCTGAACCATTACATTTTCTTTTTAGTTACAGGAACACCTCAGTTTATTGCACTTTGCTTCATTGCGCTTCACAGAGGCTGCGTTTTTTACAAATTGAAAGCAAGACACAAAGCACAAAGATTACAACTCTGATTGTGACACTTGCTTTACTGCAGTGGTCTGGAACCAAACTCACAACATCTGTGAAGTATGTCTGTACTTAAGGTGAGTTTTCTATCACCTACAGTTGAAAGATGCTGAATAACATCTTGTCCCCCACAAGAAAGCCATTGGCACTCTCTTTGATTGTCTTCAGCAATGGGGATCACTCTACCTCTTAGCATTTTTACTAAGCTTACTGTTTCCCTGCCTCTCCAATCTACTCCAAGAGACACATCCAGGGGCAGCTGAGAGGAGAGGAAATGACAGATGTGAAGAGTGAGACCATCCACAGCTTCAGGGCTGGCTGACATTTATGGGAAGTGTTAAATCACCAGGGTCTTCCAGGTTGTTTAATATCATATATTGATTTGCTTTTGTTTCCCTGAAGGGATGAAGGATTTGACTAACAGCCAATGTCCTCATGAGAGCAAATGCCAGAGGGTTTTACTAACACAGAAGAATGAAAAACCAGAAAAGAAAAAGAAAAAGGGAAGAATGATGGGTTATGAAAATGGAAAATAATATGTACTTCACTGGGGCTCATATGGTCCTGAACAAGCAAGTGAAGAAGGTGACATTTATCTTGGGCATCTTGCTACTTCCTCTAATAGCATCAGTAACCTCTTCCCTACTTCACTGCTCCCCTCCCTAAGGAGGCACCATCTTATATGTCAGAAAACAAACGCAATTAGAGTTGTTCTTAAGTGCTTTTCACACATTCAGCACTTGGTCCATTCACATACTCTCATCTATCTGTTAAGTATTTGTTAGGTGTCTATCATATGCCAGAACAATCTTTTTTATTATTGTTATTCCTTTCAGAACACAATTTGAATTTGCAATTCAATTTGTAATTATGACTTAAATTGCTGATCCTTTCTACAATATTCTGTGAGCATCTGGTCCTCACAGTGTCCCCATGTGGTGAGCATGAAAGAGACTGTTCAGCTGGACACGAAAGGAGAGCCAGGATGTCCACTGTCTCTCCACACCTGGTTCAGTGCCCAGCACAGAGCAGTCAGAAGTTCACAAATGAATCACACAGCCACCTTTTCACAGAGGAGGAACAGAAACTCAGAGAGGAGAAGCACCAGCCCAAGTGAAAGTCAGATGGACTGGACGCAGGTTTTTTAACACTTTCTTACCCCAGCAACACCCCCCCTCACCATCCCATCCTATCAGCACCCCAGCCACTCCAGCCTGCCTGGCTGAACCCCAGCCAGGTTCCTAGCCTTCTTTCTTCCACTGCAGTGCTACAGGAAGTGGCAGGCCACACAGAAGACACACACAGTGTTGTCTGCTAAACCTACACCCCACGAACACCACACCAAGGAGAGGGGCTGATAAAGGCAACTTCCTCAAGGATTATTGCCTGGTTTCCTTTGGACCCAACACAGATCTAAGGCTGATCTGATGTTATCAATGTCATTGGTGGCATCTTCATCGTCATCGCCAAGGTTTACTGAGTACTTACTATGTGTCAGGCACTGTTCCAAGCCATCTCATATGTAATTTAACTCACCAGCAGCCTTATAAGACTATGATATAATGATGAATAATGATGAATTATCCTTTATTTGCCAGAGAGAGAACTGAAGCTCAGAGTTAGTTGGAAGCCTCTGGCCAAGAATTGGCAGAATTTGAATATGAATTCAAGTCTGTCTTATCTCCCCTCTTCTCCCTCCAGGTCTTGAACTAACCAACAGGCAGTTTAAAAAAGAGGGAGAGAGAGACATATTTTCCAGTGCAGACAGTCCCTGACTTTTCACCCACTTAATTTCTTTTTTTACCTTTTTTTTTCTATTTGCTCAATCTATCCCCCCAATACAGCTCCCACCCACACTGGTAGCTGTGAGCCTGCTCACTATCTATGGGTCTGTCACTATGTTGCTTGTTGGTTCATTTTGTTCATTAGATTCCAAATCCGAGTAAAATCATATGATACATGTTTTTCTCTGAGTGGTTTATTTCATTTAGCATAATGCTCTCCATGTCCATCCATGCTGTCACAAAGGGCAAGATTTCCTTCTTTTTTGTGACTGAGTAGTATTCAATTGGGTAAATGTACTGAAGCTCTTTTTTATCCACTCATCTACTGATGGGCAGTTGGGCTGCTTCCAAATCTTGGCTATTGTAAATAATATTACAATGAACATAAAGGTTCATGTATTCTTTCAAGTTAGTGGTTTTTCTCTGTAATATACTAGCTGTGTGACTTTGAACAAGTCACTTAGTCTCTCCAGGCTCACATATTTGTATCTGTAGATGCAAGGATCTGAACTTGAGCTATCTGGCCTTACAGTGTCCTCCCAGCTCTGACATCCCATTTTCTGATTCCTTCAATCCTCTGCTGCCCAAAGGCCATATTTACCTTTTGGGAATGAAGAGCATCATGGTAAAAATTAAAAGTACCCAGTGTTTTCCCTTTTGGGAAATCCTTAAAGGAGACTGTTATAGGAAACACTAAATCCTAGAGAGCCAAGAGAATGTTCTAGTTACAAATTAATAGCCACACATTGCTCTACTGAACCCTTAAATAACCCTGTAAGATCTATGCTTGTATTATTCAAATTGCATCAAGGAAAAAACCGCAGCACAGAATGGTTAACCAAATGCTCAAGGTTACACTGTTGGTAAGTGGTGAAACTGCTTGAAATTCAACTAGTTTACTTGAAAGCATCTCTCAGAAATCTTCTCACCCAACTGCCCAACCCAGAGCAGAAATTGTTTCTGAAAATCCAAGTTAACAGGCTTTGCCTGAAGACCTGCAATAGTGAGGAATTTCAAAAATATGCAGGTTTTTAAAAATGGAGATCACTAGCCCACAAAACCTGAGGACTTTGTCCCAATTGAAGAGAGAAGAGAGGTATGTATGCCTCTGTCTGGAGTGGTCCACCAAAAGCAAAAGGAACTCGTTGTTATATCTACTTATAGCAAAAAAAACAAGTGATACGTTTTTTAAAAAACATTTCTATAGTACACCAACCGGTCTCCTGTGCAATGTCCACATCGTTAGCCTAGTCAATGATAAGAAGGCAAGCCAGGTGTCACCAGGATGACTGCTGGGTTAGAGGATATTTCTTTCTATGCCTCCAAGCAGAGAAAAGTGTGATTGATAATGATCCCTGTGACAGCCACCAGAAAGGACAGCAGCTTATGGAAGAATCTTGCCTCAAAGACCAGGCCTCCCAGTCCTCCCCACAACTTCGAAAACCTGTACATCACTATAAATGCTGCTCTTCTCTCCACCTGGCCAAGTGGTCTCAGGTCCAGACACTTTCAATCCTTGCTAGAAATCCTGCCCAGAGTTTTCTAGCTCCCACTGGCTTAGCTCTTCATTGTGTTCTCTGATTCTCTTGTGGGCTAGTTTAGCCACTTCACCAAGAAATGTGTGGTTCTAATTCTAACTCCACAATGTGACCTTGCCTAGTCAATTTCCCTCCCTGAACCTCAATTCTTCATCTATAACAAAGGGGCCAGATAAAGAATAGCAGATCAGTGCTATCTCATGAGATTCCTCCATTCATTTACTAGTGGCTGTCTGGAAGTTTTATGCTAAGAAGGATTATGAGGCCAACTCTGAACTCAGCATAAAACACTGTCAAGGTTGATTAGTGAGATCTGTCCCTGTGCGCTATTGTGGCTATCCATGAACTAGATGATACCTGAGGCTCTTCTGCTCTGACGGTTCATCATTTCTCTTCTTTTGTATCTACAATACCAGGGGTACATTTAATCAAACTTTCTCAAATTTTTCCAACAAAGTATCCCAAACAGCAGAGGTGAATTAACTGACACAGACTTCTAGGAGACAAATGGAATAAAGATGTAGAGAAAAGCAAAATGGAGTCACTGGTTCTAGACTTACCAGGTCAGTCCCTGCAAAACCAGCTGGATTGTGTATCTCATCTTTGGTTGCCTTAAGATTGCCTGTTATTTTCTTCAAAAAGCTTTCTTTCATCTGAGCTGGACTGAGTTGATTACTGTTGCTTGCAACCAAATTAACTCTGCTCTTGCCAAGAGTCACTCGGTAAGTCACCACTTACTGAGCACTTACATTTACCAGGCATTGTGCTAAGAGCTAAACTTAATTTCATTTAGTCTCTATTACCATTCTAGAAAGTAGTTACTATCATCCCCATTCCACACATGGTAGAATTGGGATTCGGAGAGGTTAAATCATTTGCTCAAGCTCACATGTGCCAGAGCCGGGATCTAGCACAATTTTGCCTAACCACAGGGCCTGTGCTCTTTACCTGTACATTTGCAAAACAGCTTCCAAATTATATCCCTGTTAATTTTAATCTTTAAGAGAAGAGGAGGAGGTGCCAAGACCAACTGGTACTACAGAACATGTCATGTTTATTCTACAACCTCACATACCTCTTGGGCACAGCCCCATGCCAACTGGAAACACAGAAAATCAAATAGGTTAATCAAAACTTACTCATAAACAGCTATTCTGAGAGCATCTTTTCAGAGAGCTTTTGGTTAATTTTCTGAAATTGCCAGCTCCACTAGGCTGGGGATCTCAGGCACCTACTCCATCTCAGCAGTCTGTCTAGCTGTAGCAACTTGACTGCACTCACTATAGAAGCAATCTCCTGGCTTCAAGTCTTCTACTCTTGGCCTTGGCTGGATAGTTCAGTTGGTTGGAGCGTCGTTCTGATACACCAAGGTTGCCATTTGCCGATTTGATCCCCAGTCAGGGCACGTATATGAATCAACCAATGAATGTATAAATAAGAGGGACAAAATTGATGTCCCGCTCTCTCCCCCTTCCCTCCCCTCCTCTCTCTTTTTCTCTCAAAATCAGTTTTTTTAGAAGTCCTTTACTCTTACCCTCTTTCCAGAAAAACTTATTTCTTCTAAAAAGGCATCCCAAAGTATTTTATATGCTTAGTTATTTGGGGGTGATCAGGCAGTGGCAATATTTAATCCCCTCTCCTACTTTTTTAATCAAGTGTTTGATTTTAAGACACCAAGTTGGTGAGCCAAACAATGATAACATGCCCAAAAGTGGAGGAATAGTACACTATTAATGAGTGCCTTTAAATTAATCTGAGGATATTTCCAACACGGAAATGCTCTTCTTAACACCCTTATCTTTTGGGACTCATGCACCTGGCTGTGAAAGAGATTTACGCTTGCAAATTTGAAGCTCTAACAGAGTAATATTTCTGCTTCTACCAAACTTCAAGCTGTTCAAAAGAAAACGAAAAGACTTTGTTGTATTTGGCATTGAGATTTGTTCAGTGTGAAAAGGTAGCATTTGCAGAGATGAAGGAAGAAGGAATATTTAAGGACTAGCATAGAAAATGGGGAGAGTTGATCGTTCGTGGGACTTCAGAACAGACCCAGTGGGAAGAAAGACTTTTCTATTTCTGCACATTTAGTTCATTGTTATTGTTTTGTTTGGTGGGGCTGAGTTTGGATTTGACCCAAAAGGTCTTACTAATTTCTCCAGGTGAGAGAAGACAAGCATAATAAGAACGATAGGAACAACTACAGCCATTTATTAAATATGTAACATGGGCTGGCCACTGTGTTCAACTTCCTACTTTGTATTATTTCACTTAGCTTTAATCTTTTCAGCAACTGAGGACAGAAGTCCCTAATAATATTATTATTATATTATTAATATAATAATAATATTATTAACACTATTTTACAAATGATGACAAATGAGAAGCAGATAGGCTAGAAAACTTGCCCAAAGTCATGCAGGTCATAAGTGGCAGAGCTGGGCACTCTGAGCCCCAAGGCTTCCCTCTCAGTGGGGGAATGGCTATAATTCTGCCACTGTGAGGAGGTCCCCCAGGCCCCAGAGCTATAGTCCTACCCAAGGTCACCTTTTCCAACAATGGGAAGAACTTAGGCTTCAGTGTGAGGCCAGTCTAGCCTGTTCTGTAGTATTCTACTTTCCACGGACCCCGCAGACTTGGGATCCCTTCAGGTGACAGAGAGCTGTAAGATAATGTACTCCCCCTTTCCCATTCCATTTTAGCATGAGGTTGCTGAGGTCCGGAAAGCCAAAGTAACCTAACCAAGGTCAGAAACAAGAACAATGTCTTCAGGATCATCCTTTCCTCATCGCCACATCTTTTTTTTTTAAAGATTTAATTAATTTATTTAGAGACAGGGGAAGGGAGGGAGAAAGAGAGGGAGAGAAACATCAACGTGTGGTTGCCTCTCACATGGCCCCCACTGGGGATCTGGCCCACAGCCCAGGCATGTGCCCTGACTGGGAATCGAACTGGCAACTCTTTGGTTCACAGCCCAAGCTCAATCCACTGAGCTACATCAGCCCTCACTGCCACATCTTAACTGCTAATTCCACATCCCTTCCACCTGAAACTACCCATCTCAGCACATCTGCATTCAGTAGTACATCTCTTAAACCCACCTCCCACATCAAAACTCATCCACCCAGCATCACAACACAAGTTTCTGCTAGTTGACTGTTGTTACACTGAGAAACTGAAAGAACCCTAAAATGTTAGAGTAGGAAAGTCTTGAACACATAATCTTATTCATTTCCCTCATTTTAAAGATAAGAAACAGTGTCCCCCAAAAAAGAAGGGACTTCATAGTGTTTGTAAACCAAGGGATATGCAGAATTGGAATACAGGAAGAGAGTAAGTTAGAATGTCTTCTTATATTAATTTTTATGTTGAAACTGAGATATAAATAGACCTTTACTGCTACATATATGCACACAACAGTGTAGTGCATTATCTAAAGTACACAATGGATCCTGAAAGAAGAATGAAGTTACAAAGCTCAGAGGAGACAAAAGTGGGCCCTCTTTTGGTTTGTTTTACAGTATTACAGTATGTTAACATTTATATGCTCTAGGACATCTCTAAGGTTGTTAACTTCTAAAATGAAATAAGGCTGCTAAATAGTGAAATATTGATACTGCTTTTTAATGAAGTAGAAAGTAATCATGATTCATCTTTTATGCCCCACTGAGATTAGCTGATTATTTTAAGGGTAAATACTGAAGAGTTGTTGAAATGAAATTAAAGATACTCTTTCTTATAAACATTTAAATCTTCAAATTTTGACTGAAAAAAGAAAAACCTCTTGCTATGGATAGAGCATTTTGAAAAGGATCTTTGAAATGTTCCCCATTTTATATTGCCTAGGTCGAATCCTGAAAAACAATTCTTTCTAACCTGTTTAAATCTTCCAAATGAAGAAATTCAGTGGTTCTAACCCAATTTTAAAAATAATCCAACTAACTGACATCTTAAAAAGATAGAAATTTCTAGCTAAATTTCAACCAAAATCTTTACATGAAATGGATAGAATTTTAAAATGAGCTTCATGATTTATAAGGTACATCCAATTACACCCTCTTCTAACTGGATCAACATATCTCTCTGCAATATGTGATTTTGATGGTAAAAATCAAGTGTCAAAATAAATTCAACTTAAACAAGAATTTAAGATATCAAAGTCTTAAACCAAGGTTTTTTAAAAAGCACAGTAAAGCATAGTTCAATTATATTGATCTCTGTAAAATATTAATAATGTTTAACTATTTTACATGCTATATGAATTTACATGTTATATTTAACTGAATGCAAAAAAGAGTTTGCTTTTATTTTTAAATGTTTCATTTCCATTTTCATGCTTTTAGAAATTTAGTTTGCTGAACACTTTATAATGTACTAAATATCTAGTACAGTAGAACTTGAATGTAATTTTAAACATGCATATATTTGAGGCATATGCTCGACAATATTTTACTGAAAGAACTGATCCAGAATGTTTGGCAGCTTGTGCTCTAAAGGCTCCTTCCTCACAGCTGGGGATGCAGCAGCCCAAGGCCCAGAAGCACTCTGGCCTCTAGTCACCTTTGCCAGAGGAAGAGCTGCTCCACATCAGATGCCAAGTTCCTGCCATGGCAGTGGCCAGATAAGAACAACTAAGTCCTTTGAGTTCCCTGAATCCAGAGGAAACCCCAAGGGTCACCCTCCAGCCCTATCTCCAGTCTAACAGGCTATAAGCTATTTGAAAAGCTTTACAGACTTTGAAATTTGTGCCAAGCTGGTACCCAGTCATGTTAATACTCTCCTTGAATGTCTTCAAAATTTCCCCCTTGCCCAAAGTTTATAGCCCATGGACCTTTCCTCATTTTCCACTGGGTTTCTTTTACCAAATATAAAATCAACCTCACAAAAGGAAATAGGTTAAAGACTTTGGGGACATCAATTCAATGGAAGTGTAGGTAGCCATTAATGTAAGGAGGTAGTTACATGATTATTGATATGATATAGAATTATGTCTAAGATATAGTATAAAGTAAAAAACCATACATACAGGGTATGTACAAAATATATGTGAAGAATAGTCCCCCTCAACACACACACAAAATTCTAGCTAAAGTTACCTCTGAATGATAGGTTTAGGGTCAACTTTTTTCCTTATCTGTATTTTTTCCTATTATAAACTTGCATCATTTGCATAAAAAGTTGTTAATTGAATTGATCCAAGCACACATTTTCACTGAACAGACCCTAGTGAATGTTTTATTTACAACAATGAGAATGACAACTACCCCCAGCCAGAGAATGACAGTTTTATTTTAAAAAGCCCTTCTTAGTGCATTATCTCCTTCAACCTTTATAACACAGTGATATTCCCAAAGCACCATATGAAATTGTCTCTCCCCTGCAAAAAACCCTTTCTAAGCCTATCTGCTATTTCATGGAAGAAGCCCAAAATAATTTGCATGACATTCAGACCTTTCATAATCAGGCCTTACCCTACCACTTCAAGTTTGTTTAGTTCTGCTTCTCACTACCATGCATATTCCAAGCCACCCTTTGCTGAATCCACCATATATTTCCCTACCTCTTTTTGTGCCTTTCTCTCTACAATGGACATTCTGTACGTTCTGCTTTAAAAACACCTGTTCTTTAAAACACAAATCAAGTATTTCTCTATTGAAAAGTCATTACTCGGGCATCCTATTCTCTCTATCCCCACAGCCCTTTCCATTTTCTTTTATAGAATGCTTTCCTATGAGAAAAAGACCTGTTTATTCAATTCTAAGGTCTCAAGAACACACACGATTCCTGGCACATAGGAGGTACCCAATACCTACTAGTAGCTGCCTTAGAGAAAAGCAAGGCACCCTGCACATGACATAGAAAAGAAGTTAGATTAAGAAAGTATTCCCAAGAGACCCAGCCAGATTGATAATGGAAATCTCAATGTGCTTCAACAATAAGTGACAAGACAGACCCGCCCAGGAAAAAACCTTGCAGCTGCTCTGTTTGAGTCGCCCCACTCAATCAGGACTCCTAAATGTCTGAACTTCTCCTGTGGTCTCTGCCACCTAACGACAGAAATTGGATCCTCTCCAGGGACCTTTGGGAAGCCAAATAACCTGATGGAAGCTTTCCATGGTCCTGAAGCTTCATCCACCCATTTTCCTTCACTGTAAGGAATTGTGACACCAGTCCTTCTGTAATAGAATTATTCTTGGCTCTAGATTAGAAATGCAGTGGTCAGTAGACAAATAATAATTCTTCCTTCCTGAAATTTAAATTCTATTAGTGGATAGACACTGGATAAAAAAATATATGCTCACTACTGATAAAGACTATGCAGAGAATTAGAGTAAGGTGACATGACAGATAAAAATGGCCTGCCTTAGGCCTGACCAGTGTGGCTCCATTGGTTAGGCATCATCCACAAAGTGAAAGGTTGCCAGTTTGATTCCCAGTCAGGGTACATGTCTGGGTTGCGGGTCTGGTCCCCAGTCGGGGCATATACGAGAGGTAAATGATCAATGTTTCTCTCTTGTGTAGATGTTCATCTCCCTCTTTTTCTTCTGCCCTTCTGCTCTCTAAAAAATGTTTTTAATTAAAAATACATGCATACATACACACATACATAAGGCTACATTAGATGGAGTGGTCAGGAAAGGCCTCTCTGAGAGGATGGTATGTCAGAGAGGTCTGGAGACAAGAATCTGCCAGGCAAACTAAGGGCATTCCAGGCAGATAAAACATTGTGGGGAACAATGAACTTGGTGTGTTTGAAGAACAGAAACAAAGCCAGTGTGGCTGCAGCATGCTAAGTGAGGGAAACAAGATCTGGGAGAAAAGGCATGATCAAATAGGGCTTTTTATACTCTAGGAAAGTATTTCTGTCCTTTCTGAATGTGATGGCATAATCTTGCTGAGGAGAACTTTCTAGGCAGGGCCTACAGATGGATGGAGAACTCCACTGAACTAATCCTGAATCTTAATCCTTGGAACTAGCCAACCTTGTGATTTCTCTAGTAATATCAGATGATCTAATTTTGAGTTTAAAATAAAATAAAACAAAATTGAATGTAACAATCAAGCTACAGAAAATATGGGTAAGGACTACACAGAGGTGAAAAGTAGATTATTTGTAAGTCTATGGCAGATGAACATCAAACCCAGGGAAGTCCAATGGAAATTTGATAATCAGACCACTATAATGTAAACTTAATGAAGGCAGCGCCCTTCCTGTCTTATTTAAAACTAGATCTCCAGAGCCCATAATGGTGCCTGGCTATATTAGGTCCTCAATGTATACCTACTGAATAAAAATGAACAAAATTATGTGGTGGCCATACAAATCTTCATCTTCATACAAATCTCATACATCTTCCCCAGGGAAGATGAAGCCCCAGGGAACATGATTCACCAAGGACCCTGCTGATGACCTCCACCAAGTTTCTCCTGGTCTGTACCCAACCAATGGCTTAGTGTAGTAGGGACACTACAGCATCCACTCCTGAAGACACATGACACTCCTGATAGCCTCACTGAGCTTTCCTTTGACTGCATATCACCTATGATGCTTCTACTGAGACTTCCTTCCCTCTCTCCTTCATTAGGAGTCAGATTCATGAAGCAGTCAAATAGGTCTCTCAGACTCCCCTCTCTTCCTCTCCAGTTTTTTCCCAGTTGTTTCCACTAGAAAGTCCTTGGATATTCAATCCCGTCTTGGCTTCTGCTTCTTGGAAGACCCAGACAAAAGCAAAGGATTTAGGGCACTACCCAACTAAGCTAGATACTTAACAGAATCTCTTACTCCTGCAGAAGTACATCTACTTATGTACTTACTTCCAAGGCAAGAATTATGTGACCCTGAAGCTAAAATGGAGGGCAAGCAAACAACTGCTCCTAAATGGAGAGGGAAGTTGAGACAAGTTGAAGGAAGAGACTGAAAATCTTTCTTCTACTTTCTCCTGTTTCTTATTGTATAGGAGCTACTTTATATCTCTAGTTTCATACCATAGTAAATTTTATTTTTAATGTCTTTAAAAGTTAGTTCCTGCCCTGGCTGGTGTGGCTCAGTGGATTGAGCACCAGCCTGCAAACCCCAGGGTTGCCAGTTTGATTCCCAATCAGGACACACGCCTGGGTTGCAGGCCAGGTCCCCAGTAGAGGGGTGCATGAGAGGCAACCAGGCATTGATGTTTCTCTCCCTCTCTATCTATCTCCCTTCCCCTCTGTCTAAAAATAAAATAAATAAAATCTTTTTAAAAATAGCTATAGCTATAATTTCCTCTCTAGCTATAATTTCCATAACTCAAAAGTATTTGAACAGAAGGCAGTTTCTCATCCAGTCCCTCGAATTGCGTTTGGTTAATAAAGGAACCAGTGGTTGTGAATTATAAAATATTTGTGCTGTGCTTTAAGATCTACAAATCTCTTACATATCCTTGATCAAAATTTATTCTCCCAACAATCATGCAAATTGAGTGAGAAATATTAGCTCCATTTCACAAGGGAAGACACTGTCATTTAAAAGGCAAAGTAACTTTGTAGTAATTTTACAGAATACAGAGTACCCAGACCTAGGTCTTTTGACTTGGAGCACAGATCGCTTTTGTAGATACTCCATAAAGTGGATGCCTTTTTCTTTCCCAGCAACCATTCCACTTCCTTCTGGTTAAAGTACCTCTCCCCCATTTTCAGGTCATGTGTTAATTATGAGATGAATCCACTACAGCTCCAAAGGTGAACATGTGACCCAAGTCTGGCCAATCATAATACTCAATCACCCACGGAGAGGCACATAACTCAAGCAGGGCCACTGAGAGCCGCCTGAAATCCTTGCTGAATCCATTGGGGAAAAGGTATTTTCTCACATGGGTTGCTAAGCTGGTAGGCTATAAACCATGTTACCACCACATGCAAACTCCCTGCCTGAATGAATCAAGACAGTAAAAAGCAGGGCTGAAAAGTAGAGAAACATGAGCCCCTGATGATTTGAGAACCTGGATCCAGCTATGCCTAAAGCCATGTATCCTAGACTTTACAGTTATGAGAATCAATAAATGCCCTTTCAAAGATTTAGATTTTAGTTGTGTATCAGTCAACTGCCAAAATCTCGATGAAATGAATCAATATTATATAAGAAGCAATAGGAACAAAGTTACCTTAGAAAGGAAAAACATAATAATTAAATAATTTTTATGATTTAGATATAGAATTTCATGTGGCTTTATGCAAACCAATGCCCTCACCACTCATGTTTATTTCCCATTTCTACCAATGGCAGAGAACAGAACTGAAATGAAGAACCTGTGAAAGCGTTTTTCCTTGAACTTCAAGGACTCAGTTGGATAATTCTCCCTGGACATGTTAATGTCTTCACCAGAAAGAATAAAACATAATATCTATAATTCTATGAGCTTTAGATTGGGGAGGGGTAGTTGGTCACCGAAGTAAAGAGATGAAAAGTGGAGATGATAAAGCCATCTCTAAGATTCTCAAAGGAAAAAGAGGAAAAACTTTATATCATTACTAGATAATGTTAGAATTTATGACTGCAGTCTCATCCCACCACTCACTATTCCCCTTTCTCTATTTCTCTCCATAGCACTTACCTGACACCCAGTGTGCGCACTTGTTTCTTTATGGCCCACCCCCCACCAAGAACATGGAGCTCTGTGCAGGCAGTGACTGTGCCTGCTCTCATCCACTGTTCCCAGAACAATGCTGGTGCATAGTGAGTACTCACAGATAGTGGTGGAATATTTGTTGAAAGATATTTGCATTTCTCTAGCTCTTCTTCTAAAGTATGTATTATAGCAACATTAAAATATTATAGCAACACCTATTGATGATTGTGTTCAACTATTTACATAGATGGACCTATAACAAAGCAAAAATGTGTGTTGTAAGCCACACCTCCATTTACCATAGAAATTGGAACGATGGTTAACTGAGTCATGAATTGAGGTAGCATTGCCTTTGTAGCAAAAGCTACTCAAAAGCAGCAAAGAGGCTGTAGAATTGTGCTGTTTAATACATTAGCTACCAGCCACCTGTGGCTATTGAGCAATTGAAAGGTGGTGAGTCTGAATTGAGATGTACTATAAGCATAAAAAAATACTCAGAATTCGAAGCCTGAATACAAAAGAATGTAAAATATCTAACTGATAAGTTTTACTTCATTACATGTTGAAATGACAGTATTTTTTTATATATTTGGGTTAAATAAAATATATTTAACAATCTCTCCTGTTTCCTTTTCTTTAACATGGTTATCAGAAATTTGAAAATCTCTGTCTCGCACTCCTGGCTTATGGCTCACATACCAGGAAACCGAAAACCTGAGCCTTGAACAGGTGGCCCACCTCCTACTTCTACTGGACAGATCACTCTGGGGTGACAGCAGCACAGACTCAAGCCTGGAAAGTCAAAGGACTGACCTTGAAGTGCTTTGCCATCCTCTGGCTTGATCATTCCAGGAAGCATCGTTATAATAATTGTTGTAGTAAAACTTTCTCTTGGCTACATATTTTTTCTCTTGAGTCAACTTTTTAAAGGCTTCAGGAGATACTGCATTTGTTGTACCAAGGACTTCCGGTAGTGGAAGCCCTGACAGAGCAAATGCCATGGGAGCCGCCGCGATGTGCCCCGGGTACGTGAAATGTTTCACTCATCTACTCTGATACCAGAGACAGTTTGATATCTCTCTGTTTAAAAAATCTCCCACACCAAATCAGCAACTGTGGATAAAAATGGCTTCTCTTAATCCTTTTTCCCTTGCTGCATTGCAGTTCATAACGTTCTTTCTCCTTGAGATTCCTATTTCATTTCTATCAGTTTTATATGTTTTTTCATCTAGTCACATTAACAGGGAGACTGAAACTGTTGGTTAACTACTTTTGGTATCTATTTCGTTTCCTGTCACTCAGAGTGGGGTTAGATTAGGCTTCATAGTGCCCTTCTCTGTAACCCAGTATTGCTCTCAGAAACAAGGCCTTCTAATTCTTTCAGTCCTGGTTCCCAGGAGACAACAGCTGAAATGAATGAATGCATCCTTCTAAGTTCCCAGGATACTACCTACATTGTTTAGCTGATTTCTCAAAACCGAAAGAAACCCGGAGGAACTGCTCTGATTTCCCACAATCCAAGGTTTGGACCCCTTCCCTGCTTTCTCATGCCGAGTCTACTGGTAGACTTGCTTGTAGAAGGACTGGGAGGCAGGGAGATCAGGGAGTATGGTCCTCAGAGCAGGTAATCCAGAATCACCTCTAATATGGAATTGTGATGACATGTGTGAAGTGTTGTCACCTAGGAAGCCCATTAGAGACTTGGCACCTAGGGATTTTATTGCATTTGGGATTGCTCATGTAGCAACCCCCTATGTAGCACATGCCCAAATCCCAGACCCCCAGGAGGAAAGCAAGGGTGCAGCATAAACCACATTGTTTGTAGAGACAGTTTATGCACGATGGGGGAATCTGTTAAGAGAACAATGGGCGCCTCCCCAAAGCTGTTTCCAGACACCAGCCAAGGGCCCACCATGCAAGCAGCTCTCTCTCAGCATAGTTTTCTCAAGGCTGCTATTTCAACCTTTTTCTGCACAAGTGGGAAAGGCTTCCCTCACCCAGCTATGAGAATGAGAACGGAGAAAAGGTCACCACTTCAGAAAGGGATCTAGGAAAAATGCAACTCAGTCACAAAAGGTTGGACCCAGAAGTGGGCCTTCATCTGTCACAATATAAGGAGCTACAGATATGCTGTCCCCTGTGCAGAAGTCTGTGGAAGGTCATAGTAGTACCAACTACTTTAATGGTCACACAAAGTAGGTGACAAGTTCCCAACTCTGAGAGAATGTGGCTGTTCAGCCGGAACAAGTGGACAGAGATCACATGGTCCTTACTGAACAGTTCTTGTATCCTGAGGGCCCATTCACACTAGTAATCCACTCCAGCAGAAAGGCAAAATCCTGAATGCTAAGGACTGAAAACTAAGACTGTCTACTGGGGGCTGAGCAGAACTGAGTCTCCTCCCAGCTCCAGTGAAGGAGATGAACTGAAGTTGCTAGGTTGTAGCAGGAGTAAGGAACAAAACTACCAAACATTTGCAGTTGAGTGTCCCAATCTTTAGGATGTGACTATTTAATTATTCACTCATTGCACATAAGCTCTAACAGTGCTAAAAGGAGTAGTGTTGGCTATTACTAGAGTTTCTTTGGTTGCAATAAAATACTCTTTTTGTCATTCAGAAAATAAAATTTAAAACACTTGTAATTCAAGGAACATTTGCAGAAATATTTTTGCTCTGTTCGGTCATGAGGTTAGAACTACAAATATGTATCATATGTTTGAAGAAAAATGCCCTTAAATCAACAAGACACAAGGGCTCTGCTGAAAAGAGATTTTAGGGGCAAAAAAAAATCCTCTGGTGCTATATAACTACTCCTGCCTTAGAATTGGAGTTGTGGATATTTAGGTGATTGTTTTTATTTTTAAAAGTGACTTTCTAAAAATTCCTGGCATCATCTGAGAATAACCTCAAGGACAAAGAGAAACTCTAACTGCAGGAACACTGTGGGTAGAACGGACAGCTCTCCCTGGGTAGGACTGAAGAGCTCTGCTACGCACAGTTCCACAGAGTTCCTGCACTACAGCTACAGGAACATCTTCTATAAACACATAAATGTCTGCTATAATCAGAAAAATCCTTCAGACACCAACCCCAGGGGAAGACTGCAAAGCAAGGTGGGCCCATCTGTTAGCTCGACAGCAAGCGCTTGGAGACTGTGAAGGCACAAACAATGTGTTCCAAAGAGCATCTTACTCCTCACTCTGATTCTGTTATACCGATTGTCATCTGTTAGCAATTTGCTTTTTAAAAGACTAAAAAGTTGAATTCTGAAGTCAAGGGGAGCCACCATCTTTGTTAGGTTGGATAGGATCTAGGGAATTGTGAAGAAGAGATGAAAGTTCTGCCTCAGTGTATTAATGATAAAGCAGTCTATTCAGAGATGTAATCATCCAATACAGCGCTGTGTCCCATGCTCGTGGAAAAGATTCTCTAAAAGCCTTTAGTTGCAGACATCTTTTATCTTTCTCCATCTTCCTTACCACTAACAAGTGGTAGAAATAGTTGTACTTGGTATTTACCTTTGGGAGGAAATCTTGTTATGTTAAAAATGCACTTGATGATGCTATCGTAAATCTGAATGTAAAAAAACTAAATTGTGCTCCTGCTGAAAAGCAGTGGGAGGACACAGAGACAGTGATCAAGTTATCTTCGCCTTCAGTGAGGCTAGGCAAATGACAGTTTTTCCCATCACTCTCTTGGTTCCCAAACTATATTAAACGTCTTCCGTCTGTCTGTAATTTCTCCCCCGCACCACATATTTTTAGTTGCATTAGACAAAATGCATCAAGCCTAGCATACACTCATATTTTAAATGGTTGTGTCCAGAAATCTATTAGATTTCTTGTGAAGAATTTTTCAGTGTCAGAGTCAAGGTACAGTAAATGGTTTATGCAAGTGGAAAGGAAAACAAGAATAGTGGAGCTGCTTGCCACCCTTCCTCTAATTAGAGCCAGTCCACCCTATCTGTACGTGTCTACACATGTGTGTATATATGTACATGCATGTGCATACAGATATACATCATATGATTGATTTGGAAAAAGACTGTTGCAAAAAATAAAAATTTATAAACCATTTACAAAAACAATGGATTAGTAGACTAGGAATCAAAGATTAAACTCCTATGCAGCCTCAGGCAAGTCACTTCATCTCTCTAAACCATTTTATCCTGATCAGCTAAATAAAAAGGGGCATCTCTTCTGGTGTCCAAAGTTTCCTCCAACTCTGGAAGTTTGTGATGCTTTGGTGGTGAAGGGAACATACAGAAGGAAAGAATCAAACTGTCATGAGCATAAAGAACTCTCTCTGGAAATCAGAGCAGCCATAAACACCCTCAGAAAAAGTGAATTGCCTTTCCTATATTATATCAAATAAAAGACTTGGCAAAAAAAATGCCACTTCGAGTTATGTCTGAGTTTCCAGACACTTTCTGAGACAGCAGCAGAGCTGGAGAAAACAGCAGTCCACACCTTGCACTAAATGCAATGGCTGTGCTTGCCTGGAGACTCCTCACTTTGCTTTCGTACCCCTCCCCTCGTGACGTACCCAACACTAGTCTACCTACAAGCAAGAAAATCCTCCATCATCCTGGAACATTCAGAGGGTCCACAAGCTGAGATCTGAGACTAAGTTCTAGCAGTTCTCTGGAGAGGCAAATCATGAATAAGGCCCAAGTGACTCTGGCCCATCAGCTACCCTTTTTAACCTTTCCGTCTCTGACTCTTCAAGCACAACGTATCAATTTTATGATGCTCTGCTAGAATCTGATGCTACAGAGATGAATAAATCCAGTTCCCTCTTTGAGAAGCCCCTTAATGAGGAGGCAGAGGGCACCCACTCATTATAGAGCTGAGAACTCTGATGGGTGAGGGCAGAGCTGTCTTGGGCTTAACTCTCTATTCAGTGTCTACTAAAATGCCTGGTACTCAATAAATAATAAGTGCTTAACAAAGGCTTGTAAAATGAATAATGAACCTATGGAGATATAGAAAAGAGTGCAATTAAGGTTGACTGGGTTGTGCATGGAGGAGAGTGCAACTGAAACTTTTCTACTTAGTCACAGGAAGACTGATAAGGTATGAAATGCCAGATGAGATTTGTTGCTGTTCTAGTAGACATTCATCTTATCAGGATTCAAGAAACTTTCAGCCAAAGGAATAGATCTCTCATGATAAAAGTTTAGGCACAACTGAGAAGGGTTTTGTAGGAGTTGTTCTGTTTAGCTTATAGGGTAGAAAGGGGAACATGGACATGTTTAGTCTAAGTTCTAATATCTACCCAATGAATCTATACTTCTTTGTATTGCCCTCACCCCTACCTTCCAGGAATATGTACCCAAGGCAACAAATGAATTATGATTTAATGCCCTAAACACACTCACTTAATTGAGAGGTGCCAAAACACTAAATCCTCAAAAATATGATTAATATATTTCAATTTACTCAAACCTTTTTCTCCAATTATAATTAACAGTGTTATAGTTAGAATTGCCAAATAAAATACTGATGTCCAGTTAAATTATAATTTTCAACAAATAAATATTTTTAAGTATAAGAATGTCTTAAATATAACATGGGGACATACATAAACCCACAGACCGGTTAAATCTGGCAACCCCAGCTGTAAGAATAGTTAAACATAGTGAAGAAAGGGGTTCTTTAAAAAGTTACCACTAATTCTGAAGCTCATGTGCTAAAACTATTCCCTATTTTTCCATATGGTTCCAATTCCTTGGAATTCATTAGTCCTACAAACATTTTACCTCTTATGGATATTCTTATGAGATTGTGGCTTAAAATCAATTGAGTCCAGATATATAGAACACTGTAAGGGGAAAAGCTCAATACAGTTTAGCTAAAAAAGACAGCCTGCCCTACGCAGCACAAGACCAGGCTCACAACAGTAACTGTAAACCCCTTTATAGCGTCTGCAAAGCTCTCCGGGGACACAACATGACCCTGCCCCCCCGTCACAGTTGCTAGTCCCTTTTCTTTTGAAAATGGGACTGAGAGATTCTAACTCAATCTAGGCTAGTTCCTTGTACAGAGGAGATACAAATTCAGGAGCTATGACAGTGCTATAATCTAGCATCCCTGTGGTCCAAGAAGAGAAGAAAACTGGTCTTTGGGGTTATTTAAAAACTAGTAGACAAGAGCAGACATTCAGAAAGGAAAGAAAGTCCGGAGACTGAAAAGTCTCATTGTCTTCACTCCAGCCCCTGTCGGGGTTCAGCTGAATCTCTGCCTGTGACTCCCACAGCAGTGCAGGGGGAGATGGGGAACCTTACAATAAACCCCTGCTCTCACTTAATCTAGTTCAAGTCATTTTTCCCTTTTCTACTGACAGAGCCCCAGCTAATACTGCCATCGATTCATTTTTTAACCTGTCTATATTCACAAAAGATTTCAGACACCCATGAGTAAAGAATGGAAAGGCAGATGGGTAGAGGGTAGGGTCATTTCTTCCTGAGAGAGCAATCATAGATGGGCAAAGGAACTAAGCCGCTCACTTTTCAGGATCTTTTGTGGTGGTGCTAAGACGCAGCAGGCCCCCAGTAAGGGGAGCAGAGATGGGCCCTCCCAGAGCCATATGTGGGTACACACACCTGGGCGTACATACACGTCCAATGTGGCTGCAATCCAGACCTCAGTGACGCTGGGAAGCAGAGGACAGGCAAGTTCAAGTATAAGAAGAAACTGAAGATGATGGCACACTGAATAGAACATACGGAAAGAAGACACAGGTAAAAAGATGATTTCTGTGCCCGTTGTCCAGGAGAATAAAGGTGCCACTTAAAAAAAACAGAAATTAGGAAATACTAAAACTAATCTTAAGTTATGCTCCATGTACAATACAACTATTTATATTACTATCTCCAAATTATCAGCCTTCTTTTGACTTTCAACAAATCCATGATCTTCCCAGATTTCAAAAAGGTGATTCAAAAACTACTACCTCGGGTCTAATCAGAAAATCAGGAAGAAAAAGGAAAAGATTCATAGGAATAAAACTGATAGAACTGACCACACACACACAAAAAAAAAAAAAAAAGAAGAAAGAAAGAAAGAAAAGAAAGCCCTGGCTGGTGTGGTTCAGTGGACTGAGTGCTGGCCGGCATTCAAAGGGTCACCGGTTTGATTCCCAGTCCCCAGTGGGAGGCACACGAGAGGCAAATATACATTGATGTTTCCCTCCATCTCTCTCTTCCTCCCTTCCCCTCACTCTGAAAATAAAAAAGTTAAATAAAATAAATAAATGATATAAAAAAGAAAAAAGAATACATAGAGTTAACAAGGATAAATATCTCAGTGTAAACATCCCAAAAGAAAACTGGACCACATATGAACAAAAAAAACGTAAAGTAGGTGGTTGGTAAATTTAAAGTCTCTTTATCTAATAACCAAAACATAAATAAAAATAAGAAACTGACTTCTGGCCGAGATGGAGATGTGGGTGGAAATAACGTACCTCCTCGCGCAACCAAATTTAAGGACAACAAAGATTCAGAAACAAAACACAACCAGAACAGACAGAAAATTGAAAAGTACCGAAGTCCGACAACAATGAACCGTTCATCCAGACCGGTAAGAGGAGCGGAGTCAGCGGCTGGCAGAGAGGGGTCCCTGACAGGAAGAGGCGGTGGCTGGCAGAACTGGGTGCGGGGACAAATTGAGCAAACTGTGCGAGACGCATAAGGCGGCTGGCTGACCTCAGACACACATTCACGTGCAGACAAACCAGGCAGGTTGTGCGGTCAGTGAGACAGACCACACAACCCAGGGCCCCAGCGCTGGGAAATAGAGCCTAAAAGCACCAATTGAAAAACTTTCGGGGGTTGAGGTGCCGGGAGAGGTGCCCAGCCTAACGGGAGAGTTCATTGGGGAGACCCACAGGGTCCTAGAACATACACAAACCCACACACCCAGGAACCAGCACCAGAAGGGCCTAATTTGCTTGTAGGAAGCGGCAGAGGGGATCGAAATCCGAGAGAGAGCGAAACGCCATGGCTCCCTCTCTGACCCTGCGCCTAGTCAATACCCAGCAACTGGACTGACCCGCCCTGGTGAACACCTAAACGTTCACCCCTCAAACGTAACAGGCACGAACAGACCAAAACATTATGGCTCAAGAACAGTTCAAAGCCCCAGAGCCAATACTTTTAAGTGACCAAGAGATAGCCAACCTGTCAGATGCACGGTTCAAAACACTGGTGATCAGGATGCTCACAGAACTGGCTGATTTTGGTCGCAAATTAGATGGAAAAATGAAGGCTACACTAAGTGAAATGAAGCAAAATGCATAGGGAACCAATAGTGATGGAAACAAAACTGGGACTCAAATCAAGACAGTGGACCAGAAGGAAGAAAAAAAATGACCAACCAGAAATGAATGAAGAAACAAGAATTGCAAAAAATGAGAAGAGGCTTAGGAATCTCCAGGACATCTTTAAACATTCCAACATCCAAATTATAGGGGTACCAGAAGGGGAAGAAGAAGAGCAACAAGTGAAAACCTTATTTGAACAAATAATAAGATAACTTTCCCAATCTGGCAAAGGAAATAGACTTCCAGGAAGTCCAGGAAGCTGAGAGAGTCCCAAAGAAGGTGGACCCAAGGAGGAACACAACAAGATACATCATAATTACATTAGCCAAGATTAAAATGAAGGAGAGAATCCTAGAAGCAGCAAGAGATAAGGGGACAGTCACCTACAAAGGACTTCCCATCAGACTGTCAGCAGATTTCTCAAAAAAGACCTTACAGGCAAAAAGGAGCTGGAAAGAGGTATTCCAGGTCATGAAATCCAAAGACCTACATCCGAGATTGCTCTATCCAGCAAAGCTTTCATTTAGAATGGAAGGGCAGATAAAGTGTTTCTCAGATAAGGTCAAATTCAAGAAGTTCATCATCACCAAGCCCTTATTATATGAAATGTTAAAGGGACTTATCTAAGAAAAAGAAGATAAAAATATGAACAGTGAAAGGACAGCAAACTCACAGTTATTAACAACCACACCTAAAACAAATGCAAACTAAGCAGACAGCTAGATCAGGAATGGAGCCACAGAAATGGAGATCACATGGAGGGTTAGCAAGAGGAAAGTGGGAGGAGGAGAAGGGGGGAGAAGGTACAGAGAATAAGTAGCATAGACAGTAGGTAGAAAATAGACGGGGGGGGGAAGAATAGTATGGGAAATGTAGAAGCTAAAGAACTTGTGATAAACGGACATGAACTAAAGGGGGGAATGTGGGGGGAGGGGTGTGCAGGGAGGAGGGGAATGAAGAGGGGAAATGGGACATCTGCAATGACATAATCAATAAAATATATTTTTTTAAAAATAAGAAACTTATTTTTTACCTATCAGATTGGCGAAGTTGTAAAAGAACAGTAACCTTCAGTCAGCGTGGGCAACCTATGGGAAACACACTGTAGTGGACAAAAGAGAGGGTTCTTAACACTTCACAAAGAGCACTGTGTCAACACATATGGAAATGTTAAATGTGCTCACTCTGTGACCCAGCAATCTCACTTCTCTGAATTATTCCCCAGGAAAAAGGGCAGTGACATGTAGTTATTACTGCAATATATTCTCTGTAGATATGTTTAAAATAAAACAATGAAAACTTTTCAACTTACCTTTCAATCGATTAACAGGAGGAGTGATCAATAAACTATATATATCTGTACAATGAAATACTGTCCAAATAACATGATAATGTAGGTCTATATTACACGTATTGGCATGGAAAAGATGCCTACAATCTAGTACATGATAAAAGCAGTTGCAAAATAGTACAGAAACTGTCATCCACTTTTTCTCATTTCTAACATACATATTTCACATGCAACTTTATGATAAGGAGAAAAAACTCCATACGCACATTCACTACAGCCATCAATAGTGCTTATCTCCAGATGGTTGAATTATAGCTGATAATATACTTTCTTTTTTAAAAAATGTATCTTTATTTTCTGATTTTTTAAGAGAAACTTTACTATCAGAAAAACAGCTATTAAAAGCATTACTATATAAATATCTCAATGAGAAAAAATCACAATTTCAATAGAAGTAATTGGCCAAAAGATACCAGTGAGCAATTCACAAAAGTTTAAATAACATACAAACATATGTAAAAATATTCAGCTTTACAAGTAATCAAAGAGATAAAAATTAAAATATTTACATCTTTCAATTTAACATTTTTATTGGTTTAGAATACACAGTCAAGGAGTATTTATTTGTTTTTTTTTAAGATTTTATTTATTTATCATTAGAGGGGAAAGGAAGGAGGAGAGAGGGAGAGAAATAGCAATGTATGGTTGCTTCTTGTGCGTCCCTCCTGGGAACTGGCCTGCAACCCAGGCACGTGCCCTGAATGGGAATCAAACTGCGATCCTTTGGTTCACAGGCCCGTGCTCAATCCACTGAGCTACACCAGCCAGGGCTCAGTCAATAAGTATTTAAACAAACATGATCAAACACTGTTAGTAGACATATAAGGTGGTATCATACTTTTGGAAAGCAATTTCTTGGTATTTTCAAAAAATCTTAAATTTAATTTATTCATATATGTTAATGCAATATTTCTATTTTGAGTAACATTTTATTATAAAAAGCAATTTTCAAACAAAAGAAATATCTATCAACTGGAGAATGGTTTGGTGTATCTTAGAATATCATTAAACAAGTATATTTCTGCAGATTTATAATATAAAAGGTGTACATTCTTAAAGCATATAAAGTTAAATACATACATTTTACATATACAAACTATATGTGCATATGTAAAAACTAAGTAAAAGAAAATAAAAAATGTAACAAATTCTTTAAAATATCTGTGACTAGTAAGACTAACATTTTTCTTCTTGTACTTTTCTGCATTTTCAAAATGTTAAGCCACAAACAATCATTTTTATAACTGAATTTTCTGTCCAATATTTTTCTCTAGGCCAGGCAGATCTTCTACTCATTGTTTCTACTCATCGTTTTCTATACATTGTTGCACGTCCACTTTGTCATGTCACTCCCTCGTCAAAAAACTTCCTCCAGCTGTTCACTGCCTAGGATATCAAGTTCAAATGCCACATTGGCATGACTTTCCAAGACTCGATAAGCTGCCTCCAAGCTTCTGACCTGCTTTATTTTTTACTTCTCTCTGAAATGGCACCCACACACTTGTTTCCAACCCTCAGTTCATTCCTGGCCTCAAACCTTGGTCCCGGCTGTTTCGGCACCTGAATGGCCTCTCCCCATCACCTAGGACTCATCAAGAACTATCACTCCTTGTATGGTTTTGACAAGTCCCACTTCTTCAGGAAGCTTCCTGTGATTACTCTGGCTGTCCTGACCTCACTCTTCTCTAGCTCAGTCTATAGCTTATGACTCACTTTGGCCCTTACCTTACTCTGCCCTCCCTGGCTAATGGAGACAGCATTCTTCAGGTAGGCTATGTCTTGGCACAAAGAGACCTCACACACTTAAACCCGCTAAAAATATCTGAATACTTGCAAAAATAAGCCAGAAACTTAAAGGGAAATGTCCATTCAAAGCAAAAAACCAATAGAGCATTTCTCAGATGTCCCCAACACTTTCTCCGCCAAACCCACGATCTTCCCTGACCTGAAAAACTTCACCATTCAGGAAGGATTTACCCAAGCAACCTGTGCATACATGGATCCCATGAGAGGAAATATTTCTAGACATTGGAACTTCCTGATCCTTGAAACAGTCTTAGCATCGGTGAGGCCACATCTTCACCCAGGAAGGAGAAAAGTAGATTCTGTGCCCAGAACTTCCTCAGGAGCATAGCTCTTTCGAGCACCCCAGGGAGCCACTGTCCCTCCCTTGGTTACTGCACAGTTCACAAGCATACGGCTCCACCACCAATGAGACTGTCAGGGTGAGGGAATGGGAACCAGCGCTCGCTGATCACTCAACATAATCATCAGGGTCACCGTCACATTAAGCACCACGAATTCTGAGTCCCTCACGTGGACCCAGTATGTAGCACACATTACTCAGGCCTTCTGATAACGCTGCAGGGTAGGTATATCACCTCTGCTTTTTCAGACAGAGACACAGGGTCTCAAGGTCAGTACTTGACCCAAGGTTGCGTACCTCAAGAGTAGCACAGTCAGGCATGAAACCTGTCTTCGAAGCCTCTATCTTTCCACTACCCTGTGGGCCTCTCAATAATCCTCCACATCTACTCTAACCTGTTAAAGACCATCTCAGTCTAGGAATCCTTCCATTTGTCTAACCTAATTCCTTCTTGCTGCAGCTCCAGTTCTTTCCTCCTGTTCTGTTCTTAGAGGAACTGGTCCCCAGACTTTGAAATAATTGCTCTTCAGCCAAGATTGTTAAAGCACCCCTTAACCAGCTTTTAGGCTCAATCGGTCTAGGTATTTCCAGGACTGATTTTGGAGACCAGTATCCATTTCCTTGCTCTTGTCCCAAACACTCTGCTGCTTCCCTGCAGCCCTTGGACGTGCACTCTCCATTGTGAAAGGTTCTTAAGAATTTCCGGGTTTGTTTTTTTTTGAAGGTATGACAGTTGGGGGTAGGGAACCTTCCATCTGTCCAAACAGAATGCCTTGTTCCTGAGGGAAGAGAGATTAGAGGAAAGCTCGGAGGACTGGGGCCAGGGAAATAACATCAAGAATGAAAATAGATGAGTTTAAATGAAGATGGATCAGAAACACAGGATTAAATTTCCCCTGAGGCCTTCGATCTTACCAGGAAATGTGCTGGATAAAATAGATATGGATTTGATTTATCAAATGCAAAAGTAAAAAAAAAAAAAATTGGCAAGATGCTGAGTACACTCCCAGCCCACTGACTGTCCAGTTAGGCACTACGTCTGAGTAGGCATCAAGTCACAGGCAGGGGACAGCCTGGGTCTCCCTGCAGCCAGCATTTCCAGGCAAGGTGCCTCCCGTGATCATTCAGATAGGAGGCAGCAAGTGTGCAAGAGTAAACACCAGTCTGGGAATCAGGAGGCCAGGGTTCTAGGCCTGCCTCCTCCACTAATGACTGGATGACCTTGGATGACCTTGACAAGTCCCTTTACCTCCCTGGGCCTCAAACTTAACTTTCCCCAAATTTAAATGCAAGGGCTTCAGACTAGAATCTTCATCATACACCACTCGTCATGCATGGTCTCAGAGAACGCCACCTGGGCGCTGGAGGCTCGGAGCACTCCTCACCCTCCCAGGAGCAAGCGCACCGGACAGCACACAGCCAGGCTCGGAGCCCTCGTGAGCTGGCAAGGAGAATCAGTGCTCAGAGAGCAGGGTAATGACTTCGTGCACAGTGCTATTCTGCTCTTGGTGCCGTACAGACAGGCCACAGATGCTTCCCCATGGAGGGCCACACAGCACACTGCCTTTCCCACAGCCCCGAGTGCTTCTGGGCAAACAGGAAGAGCAAGGAGACCATCAGAAGCATGACTCCTCTCTTGACTTCTATTTTGGAAAAGCCTCACCTCACTGAGGTGCTATCTTAGTCTCCCCAGCTGTCATAACAAAATACCACAGTTTGTGCAGCTTGAACAACAGAAACTTGTTTTCTCACAGTTATTGGAAGCCCAAGATCAAGGTGCCATCAGGGCTGGTTTTTGGTGAGGCCTCTTCTCTGAGCCTACACATCCCTGCTGTCTCTTCCTTCTCTTACAAGATGTCAGTCCCAGCAGATTAGACCCCACCCTTATGACCCCCCCCACTTAAACTTAATTACCTCCTTAAAGGGCCCACCTCCCAATACAGTCACATTAGGGTTAGAGCTTGAACCTGTGAGGGTTTTTGTTTTTTTTTTTTTTAGATTTTATTTAGTTTTAGAGAGAGGAGAAGGGATGGAGAAAGAGAGGGAGAGAAACATCAGTGTGTGGTTGCTTCTCATGAACCTCTTACTGGGGACCCAGCCCACAACCCAGGCATGTGCCCTGACTAGGAATCAAACTGGTGACTCTTTGCTTTGCAGGTTGGCACTTAATGCACTGAGCCACAGAAGCCAGGGCTCAACCTGTGAGTTTTAGAGGGGACACAATTCAGTACAGAACAGGGGGAGTCCTACAGATTATTACAGAGAGGAGAGGCAAGAGGTGAGTTTAGAAGTTTAAGAAGCAGAAAATGCCAGAGAAGGAAATGTCCTCCAGGGCTTGAGCGGATCAAGGACAGCTGCCTATGAGCATCTCCTGCCCCTTGCTGGGCTGGAAGTGCTGGAAACTCAAAGGGGACACCTTGTGGTACAACTGGAGAGGCTGCCCACTGTCCCTATGTGTAATCCCCCAGGGGTCACCTGCCTACAGAGGCACACAGATTTGGACAAGGACAGTGCTAGCTGTGAATGTATAGACAACGGGTTCCAGCTGCCCACTAAGCACCCAAGACCTCAGGACATCTCCCCAGGCTCTGGCACAAGGAAGAACCCCAGGGATGACTGAAATTCGTCCCATACCACCCAAAACAATGAAACCTTACAGTATTCAACTTGTGTGAGAGTAAGCTTCACACTTGACACTCTGATGTTACTGCCTATGAGAGGGGTAAAACCCACATAGAGCAGAGTGAGCAGAGTGGGAGTCAAGGCCACAGAAGGCAGGTCCGAGCCCTGGGGAAAATGATTTGCGGGATTCCCAGCAAAGGTGGACCAGCTAAACCTCCTTATGCAGGACTGGTGATGATAAGCTACACAGTTGGCCCTGACCCCTTTAGGCCCCAGTGATTCATCCTGACTTAGCCACTTTCATCGACTTGGTGGGAGGAACATTAGTTTCCAGAAGTAACAACTTACCACAAACCTGATGGCTGAAAACAACAGAAATTTATTCTTTCACAATTCTGGAGGCCAGAAGTCCGAAATCAAGGTGTTGGCAGAGCCAGGCCCCCTCCAGGGACTCTAGGGGAGAATCTGTTCTTTACTTCTTCCAACTTGGCTGGTGGTTGCAGGTGCTCCTGGACGTGAGGCCACACCCCTCCAACCCTAACCTCCCTCCTCATGTTGCCTTCAGAACTCCCTCTGCCTCTCTCACAAGGATACATGTGATTGCACTTAGGGCCCACCAGATAACCCAGGGTGAACACCATCCTCTCAAGATCTTTAACTCAATAATAGGGTTCATTCACAGGTTCCCAAAATCAGAAAGTGGGTATCTTCTGGGTGGCATTCCAGCCTCTCACAAGAGGATCAAGAACTTCAGAAGCTGGACCAGGTACGACCCTCTTCACGACCAGTCAGGCCACCACCACAGCAAGGCCGAGAACAGGAAGAGCTCTTGAGATCTGCTGAACAAAGGGTGTTTGAACAAAAACCAACATGATAAGAACTAAAGCCAGGACTTAACAGTAGATCCTGCATTTTTGGATTTTTATCGACTAGACAAACTTACATCCAAAAAGAGAGGAGGCGGCGGCATACACCGAAAGGTACCCACATAGGACTTTCAGCTCTTTAAATTGCCCAGTGAGGAGGATGAAAGAAAATGTCATTTACTTTCATAATCACTTCATAAAAGAAAGAACATTTTAATACCAAAAGGAAGGTCATTGCCTCAGAATAAAGAACAGTCCTTAAAATTAAATAAACCCAGCCTCATTAAAAAAATCACTTCACAGTCCTTTTTTTCCTCCCCAGTTTGCCACAGACAAATAAAGATTCCATCACAGACCTACACCAGCTTGTAAATAGGCATTTGGAAGCACCCTCAGAGAAAAAATGGAAGGGGAAAAGCCACTTAATCCCAGGAATGACGGAATGAACATCTATCGTCCTTGGGGCCTCTGCCTCCCCAAAACGCCCCCAACCGACCATCAGAACTCTAAAGCATCGGCCTAAGCATGACCTTTTCCTACCACGAAGCAGACACAACAGCCTCCTGCCAGGACCCCTGGACAGCTCCTGAGGGGTGACAGCTTTGACTCCGCGCCTGCTGATGCTGGACCCAGGCCCCTCCCTCCAGCCTCTGCCCTCAGATTTCTTCCCTCTCATGACCAACTCAACCCCACCCACTCTGCCTCTCACAAGTGCTCCCCTTCCACTCTGCGACAACGTCCGCAAGGCCCTTGCCACCTCAGTGCCCATCACTCATCCCCCCAAGCCTCACCAGGTGGGCCTGCGGTATGCACAGGCTCCTAGGCACACCTGTGCACCCTTCAAGAGCATCTTCCCTCCTCAGGGAGGCACCAAAGGACTTTTCCAGCAGCATCTGTGTTTTAAAGACTTCCTACGTGTCTGTTGCCCATCAGCAGGCCCAGGCGAGGTGAGCTCCAGGTGCCGCGGCAAGAGCACAGGGCACATTCTGCCAGGTGCTACAGGACCAGCAGACTCCACTGCTGGACTCCATAAAGACTTCAGGATGTCTCACAGAAAGAAGCCACTGGCTCCCTAAGCCCAGGCCTGGTGAAGCCCCTGGAGCTACATAAACAGTCCACTCAGGACTCTGGTGTGTTGCTGACAGACCTGAAATATGCACAGTAGTCCGGAGGACAGAAAAGGACAAACGTCTTAAAAATGAGCCAGACCAGAGCTGGAGGGATGAAGACATGGGATGTGCTGTTCACTGCGTATACAATTTCAGTGTTGAAAAATGAGTAAATCCTAGAGAGCTGCTACACAAGACTGTGCTTATAAATAATACCTATGTACACTCAAAATCTATCAGGAGAGTAGATCTCCTGTTATCTGCTCTTACCACAATAAAAAATTAAACCTAATACATTATTTAAAAAAGTGCATACTCTCCCTGGCCAGTGTGACTCAGCTGGTTGGAGCACTGTCCTGTTAACCGAAAGGCTATGGGTTCAGTCCCAGGTCAGGGCATGTACAGGAGGCAACTGGTCCATGATTCTCTCTCCCATCAAGTCTCTCTCTCTCTCTCTCTCCCTCCCACCCCAACCCCACCTGTCTTTTCCTCTCTCTCTAAAAATCAATAAGCATGTCTTCAGGTGATAATTAATTAATTAAAACATGCAGACCCTTTGACCCTGTAATCCCAATGCTAAGAATTCTAAGAAAACATCAACGACTCGTCCACATTTTAGATATGAGTATGTTTATCACAGTTATATATAACAGTAAAGCACTGGAAAAATTGGAAATACCCATATATTGGAACCTCTTGCAGCTAATAAAGGTTACCCTGTAAAAGAATTCTTAGTGACATTTAAAAAACAGTCAGTGTGTAATAATAACTTGAAATATTTATTGGTATTTATTGCCACTGTGAATAACTGAGAAGAATGAGAACTATTGTTGTATTTTTAACTCTCCCACACAAGCCAAGACTGTGCTCACTACCTCAAGGGAGATTTGTGTTGCGAGACAACTTTCACTCTGGGTTCTGGTTCTTAATTCTAAATTCATTGGGGCGATCTGCAAGGAGCAGGGAGAAGCTGCTGATGGGGAGAGAAGGGTGAGAGAAGGGAGGGGTGGGGGAAAGGTTGGCAGGAACCAGCTCGTGCCCACTCCTGTCCCAGCACCGCCTCCCCACCTCCCCACCCACCCTCCCTGGCTGCAGCACAGGCAGATGGCAGTCCTCAGGGGAACAGAGGCGCGTGCCCCGTGGGGCTCTACCCAAGTCCCAGCCCCGTCCTGCCTCACCTGGCAGAGAACCTGCCGCAGCCCCACCCTCAGAGGACCTCCGCATTTGGCAATGAGTCCACATTCACACACAACCTGAGACAGGCCGTCGCTGTTGCCAGGCCAGTTCTGAGGACACCCAGGGGGTAGGTGTGGAGAGAGCCTCCAGTGAGGCAGGGTGGATGTGCAGAGTGAGAAAATGTTTTATTTAAAGAGCTAGTGCCCAAATTTATAGAATAGAATCCATATTGACTGTAGGAGCAAAGTGGAAAAAAATCGTATCACAGAATGATGGGTGTGCCTCATTCCATGAGGAAGGTAATATCATTACTCTCACTTCAAAGATCAAGAAACTCAGACACAAGGAAACCAAGCAGACCCCTGAAGGTCGTGCAGCTATCAAGCATCGGTGCAAGATTCTGAACCCAGGCCATCCAGTGCCAGAGTGTCCCTGACCTTCCACTGCCCCCACAGTCCACCACACCCATGGGACTGCGCCACTGCAGAGAGGACACTCAGAAGTATAAACACTAAAAGGCCCATAGAATGACCTTGGTCGAAATAATTTTTCTCTGTGCTCTCGTCTTCAGTTTCTGCAATGAACATGCATTTCTTTCATAATTAGAGAAAATTAACTTGTATTTAAAACAGAACCGAAAGGCCTCTGTGTTCCCTCAGGTCCCCAGAAGCTCCCCAAGCTCAGAACAGCCCTGAGGCAGAGCAACGCCTTGCAGCACACACAGCCTCTGGGACTGAGCTCCCGGCCTTGCTCCTTGCCCAGGAGCAGTCCAGCTGCCTCTCTGGGGCCCAGGGGAGGAAGCCACATAGACAGAGGGCTCCACTAAGTAGCCTTCCTCCCTCATTCAGAGACTCCAAAAGGGACCCCCAAAGGGCAGACCCATGGTGCTACTTTCCCTGCCCCCAGGCCCCCATTCCCTGAATCCCCTCACTCACTGGGTGGGCAGGCTCCTGGGGGCAGTCAGGCTGATGACGGCTGGCAGTGTGGGAGCTGCCCTCTGATTGATAACTTATATGGAAGGTTCTCTCCCCTCTCCCCGAGGTAAGGTCTGGCTTGAGCTCTTCATTTTAGCAGGTCCAGGGGCACAGAAAGTCCTTTTCTGCCTCAGGCCCTCTGGGCTTGCTCTGCCCTTTGAACACCCATCATAGGACCTCACCAAGTCCCAAGCGGAGCATCCCCAGGCCAAAGGTCAAAAGAATGAAACAGGACCAGTGTAGGTAGCTGAATGGCTATGGCACTGGACTGCTGGGCTGGACGATGGTGGGAAGAGTGGGTGCCCTGTCCCAAAGGGACAGCCACTGTGCATCCCCAGCTGGGGGTTGTCTTGCAAAAATAGGGGCTGTGCTGCAGAATGTCTAGTTTTCCAAGAGAAGCCAGAAACCTGGATTTCCATGCAAACTATTCAGACTGTTTATAACACCTTCCATACACTACCACAGGCACCAACAGGTTGCCTCTGGTCTCTCTGCAGAGTCCCGGTGGTTGAGGTCCACCCACAGCAGCCTGACCATCGCTTACCTGCCTTCTGGCTCCCCACCCCACACCCAAACTCAGGCCTTCCCCCCTCGCGCCTGTCCTCAGCTCACCCCCCACCCGCAGGATGTGCCGAGTGTCCAGGCTCTAACCTTGCTGGCTCCACTGCCCAGGAGGCAGAGTAGTGGCCCCTGAGCTACCCAACAGAAGGAAGGAGTCTGAGCCCCCTTCCAAAGGCTGCCAACCTCGTGTGACTGCCTGACAGCCTCGTTGCCAAATCACCAGGGAACACAGACAAACGCCTCCCCCGCCCCTGGAGCTGGCGAGCTACTTCCCACCACATCCTGTCCTCCCACCCACAGTCTGCAAACCAGCATGTGTGCCTCCACGGCACTAATTGCTGGCTGGCTGATGATGCTGAAACAGCCTTCTGGCTCCTGGGTCCCACCAGCAAGCAGAAGCCAGGCCAGAGCCTCAGGAAGGCACTGCCTGGACCCAAGTGGGCGGGGACAGGGATCAGACCCCTGCCCGGGGCCATGAGCCCTGGGATCCTCACCCTCATAGTCTGGGGCTGACCCCAACATTTTTCTAGCTCTGGGGCTCGGTTCCCATACTCCCCAGGACCAGCCTTCCAGCTGAAATAAAACTGTCAATCTTCCGGCCTCCTCAAGCCCTACCTCCACTGACCCACAGAGAAACAGCCTGAGAGTTTAGCTCTGGAGAACACAGCAGGGAGATGGAGTGACCTTCTCCAGCTCTTCAGTCGGGTGTGGAGATGCCCCATCCCCAATGCCAGCTTCCAGGCTGAAATCCTTCACTAGGTCAACACCCCACTGGGCAGTGCCCCAGAGCCGGGGGCTCATCATATGTTAGCTCATCGAATTCCCACAGCAGCCTGATGAGGCTGGCATGACATATCCTTTTTATAGACTAGGAAACCATGGCACAGAGCAGTTAAGGAACTTTCCCAATATCACAGAGCTTAGCCGTGGCAGCATTGGTATTGACACCCAGCCAGTGAAACGCCAAAGCCTTAACTGCTACACTGTACTTGTCAAGAATCTACTGTGACTATTGTACATGTGTATCTATTCACATGGAAACGATTCACATGCTCACAATCTATTATTACATGAAAAAAGTGGCAAAAGAACACATAGAGTACAAGCCCTTCAGGAGAAAAGACAAAGGAGCATGGAGTTGCAGAGGCTGGGATGTGAAAAGCCACGTCACGAAAACAAGGTGGTGGGGGACGTGCATCACCCCAGCTGAGCCCAGGCTCCTGCACCCACTACCCACGCAGCTCCCTCCGGCAAGGCACTCACCCTCACATAAAATCTCAGCCTCATCTGTGAAGAAGAACCTGCACCTGACACCATCAGGGTACAGATTAAATACAAAAGACCCTTTAGTGTACTGTTCCATTTACACGAAGTGTCCAGAAAAGGCAAACTTTCTCAGACAGACGGCAAACAGGCAGCGGCCGCCCAGGGCTGAGGGTTGGGAATGGGCATTCACAGGAACTGGGCCTGGGGGATTTTCCTGGGGCGATGGAATATTCTAAAACTAGGCTACGCTGATGGTTGCACAACTTGGTAAACTTACTCAAAATCTCTTCATTAAAATAATTCACTAAAATCAGTGGTTTTACCATATGTAAGTCATACTTCAATAAAGTTCTTTAAAAATTATGTAAACTCACTAGTACACAGCAGGCCCTCGACATATAAGGGTGGTTATTAACATTATCGTGGTTAATGGGACTGCTGACAGGCTTATGAGATGGCATTTCCAGTGAATTAAAATGCTTTGCTTACCTGTATTATTTACGTTTGTATGATATGTACTTCTCGCACAATAAAAAAAGGGAAAACTCAGTTCCATTAAAATATCATTTTAAAAAAGGATCCTTTTATCATGGGGGTGATTTTAATTTTCTTCCCTTGGCTTAGTTTCTGCTTTGCAACCGACTGTGCACTGCGTGGATAGAACAGCAGACTGTTATTTTCGTCTATAGCTTATTTTATGTTCAACTTTGTGCTAGACACCGTGAAGCATACACAGGAAGAGAAGAGATTGTCCCCCAGAGTCTTTCCATCTGGAGTGGAGGCAGGACAGACAAAGGACCGATCTGGGAAGATTAAGCACAAGGCAACAGTCTGTGTGTACTCCCAGCAGAGCTGAAGGACCCCAAGAACACAGAACACCCACTTGGTTAGGCAGCCAGGGAAGAGAGTCTGAGAAGATTCTCAAGAAGGAGGAATGTCCATTCCCTCCATAAGTATTGAGCACCGACTGTATGCCAGAGACCAAGCTGGGATGGGGACCCATGGTGACAGGACTGATCAGTTCCCGGACCCACAATCTCACTCTCCAGGTCACCTCTGGGCACAGCCCTCCTCCACAGACTCCCTGTTGCCCAGGCCCTCATCCACAGCTGTGTGAGATCAAGAGCTAGGGAAGGCCCAGAATTTGGAGAAGGCCTAGATTCTCAACCTAGTATTACCACGAAATCCCAGGAGTAAGTCCCTTCCTTTTTCAGGAGCCAGTTTCCCCATCCGTGTAAATGACAGCATAATATTACGTGCATGGCTCTGAGGCCAGAAACTTCTAGATCCAAGCCTGGCTTTGCCATTTAACCAGCTCCTTGACCTCCACCAAGTAATTTAACCTTCCGGAGCTCAGTTTTCCCTTCTGAACAAATGGATGGGATGATAGCCCCAAACACAGGTTTTGTGGAGTAGTGAGGATGAACCAAGGTAATGCAGAGGAAGCACTCAGGGTGCCACGCATATGCTTGGCAAATGCAAACTAAAACTACAGCTAGCATCCAGGTCTACAATCACTAGATGAAGGCTCTGGGGCATTTGGAATTCCTGGGGTGCCCCGACCTGGAAGATGCCTAGGTGCTAAAAAGCACTAGCTCAGCAAATGTAAATCCAACAGCCTAGGATGCCTAGAGAATGGGGGGAAAAGAGGCTGTAAAACCAGCTGAGGAAAACAAAAGATTATAGTCCTCCAATTAGTGGCACCATCATCTTACCCACAAACCTGGTCCAGCACTGCCACCTGCTGGCAGCAAAGGAGCTTTGCAAGAAAAGACACATTTTTTCCGTGGCTGGGGAATCTAGAACCTTCAATTGCAGAGGGGAAGTATGGGGGGAAACAGTTTTAGAAATGCAGGTGAGGAAGCGTGAGGATGGTTTCATTGGGAAGGTTTAGGTAAAAGGAATTTTGGCTGTGGAACTATGAGACCCAAGTTCAAATCCCAACTTTTCGAGTTTGGATAAATTGTGTAACCTCCCCAAGTCTCCGTTTTCTCTACAAAAAGAGATGGTGTTTCCTTCTCGGGTGACGATCCATTTAAAGTTCCCGACATGGTTGAACACTTAATGAAGATCACTTTTCCCCTCAGGACCTCTCCTAAACACCACCCCCTGGGATTTAGAAGGTGAGGGGCCCTCAAGCTCTGTCCTGTGTCACCATTCCTAAGCACCTGTCAAAAATACAGATGCTCAGGCCCCACGGACCCTACTGCGAATCTGCTCTCTGGGGATAATGGCCCAGGAGCCTGCATGGTAGGAAACTCTTGTGTGATTCTTATATGACTTCTGGCAGTTACCTGCACAGTGCAGAGAACTCCAGGCTACAAGTTCTAGTTCTGTCTGCTCAGGATTCACTCCCCCCTGTGACACGTGGCCCGGAATCCTGCCTGGCATGCCTCACGGGGGTGGGACGGGGATGTGCTTTGGAGACTGTGCCGCCTGTGCTGGCAGGAGCAGCAGAAGCGGTCAGAACAGCGGCGTGCTCCCCTTCCTGCGCGGGCAGAGATGAAGTCCCTGGAGTCGGTGGGCATGAAGAGTGTGATGGAGGGAAGCGGAGGCACAGGTATAGCTCCCTCTGGCCCCTCCAGGAATGGCCAGAATGCCCCGGGGGCTGAACGTGCAGGGCATTGAGCCCAGCGCTCAGCACCAACAGGATCTCATGGCCTGCGAGCCATGTAACCTGTCCCAGCAAGAAAGGAGGAGGAGAGGGAATTCCAGCTGTGGGACCCACAGCAGCTACACAACAGGCTGGTCCCTTCTGAGGAGCCAGCGGGTAGCAGGGGTGAAGAATCCTGATTATGCCTGAAGCAGAGGCCCTTCCATTTCCCCAGGGCCCTCCTGAGTCAGTCCTCTCCCCACTGGATGCTGACGTCCTGGCCAGACTCACAGCCTCCCTGCACCCTGGAGACAGTAAAACCAAGGCCCAGAGAGGAGAAGGGGGGCCCTGACCCAGCATGTCTCGGAGACTCCCAAGCCTAAATCCTCCCACCAATTACAGAGTAGTGTTGGGACGAAAACTTTTTCCTTCCTCTCTCCTAGGCTCTTTGGCTGGCCTAACAATTCAGTTGATAAAAGACAGCTTAATAGGAGAAAAACAAATTTGATTTTGTACATATGGAAACCCCATTTAAAAAATATGAGACTCAAAAAAAGTGACCACAGCAGGCAGCGTTTATACCTTTTGGACAAAGAAACAATAAATCTGTGAAGAACTGACAAGATAACGCTCTTTGGACCTGGTGTAGTAAATGAGTGAAGAGGTAACGAGTTTGTGTACCCAGCTTTTCTCTCTCCCGAAATCGTTCTCTCTGGTGATAAGGATGTCTCCCTTCCTCCTGCTACAGGGACAGCACCTATCACATGGGAAACTTATTTCCTGCTTTCAGGGACACAAAGGAGCTCAGAGAGCCCTTCTGGCACTGGCTGCTTTTTCAAATAACTTTAACTCGAGATAATAAATAGGCCAAAGTGGCATATTGGGGGGCGGCCGATTCGGTTCTCCTGCCGCAACCAGGGCAAGCATTTACAGAGCCCCCACGTTATCCACGGAGATGCAGTCCACACCCCCCAGGGGATGCCTGAGACCACCAACAGCATCAACGCCTGTATGTACTGTTTTTTCCTCTATACACGCACTTGTGATAAAGTTTAATTTATAAGGTAGGCACAGAGATTAACAATTACTAGTAACAAAATGGAACAATTATAACAATATACTGGAGTAAAAGCTAGGTGAACGTGGTCTCTCGCTCACAGAACATCTTATTAAACCGTACTCGCCTTTTCACTGAAAGGAGCACTTTACGGCTTCTCTTTAGTGTGTCCGCACTGCCGGCATCACGAGTCTTCGCTTCCAGGCTGCTCGGACGCACACCGAGGCCGCCTGGAAGGAACTCACCGAGAGAGGCGATCTGGTCATTAAAATGGCCGCTACGTGGCCGACGTCGCGGGAGCGCCGGCGACGTGCAGACGCTGCGCAAAGGGCGGATTCCCACGAGAGGACGCGAGATTTCATCACGCTTCTCTGAACAGCCGGCTCTTGTTTATTTTTGGAATTTTCCATTGAATATTGTTGGACCGAAGTCGATCGCAGGTAGATGAAACTGCAGACAAGGAAACCGCCCATAAGGGGAAATTACTACAGTGTTTCCGTCACACAAGAGCAGAAACCCAGATCAGAGATGGTATGTAATTTAGCCAAGAACACACAGCAGAGATGAGCCTCAGATCAGGCTCTCTTATTACCACCAAGTCATTCCTTTTTATTCCCACCACAGTTTGGGCCAGATGACCCCTGCCTCCACCCCCACCCCTATTCAACCTTTTAAGATTCCAGAGCCCACCCTATTCTTTTAGGTTTGTCTCCTCTGGTTCCCTCCGTGCGCCAACTACTCAAACTAAGGTAGCTCCTCTCGGTAGCCTCATCTTAGTCCCGCCCAGAGCAAACCCCCAGACTTCCCACTTGTCTTTTCCAACCTTCCCTCCACCATCCAGCCTCGTGCCCACTCCTGCATATTTGTGAAAACCCTCCAGTTCTTCAAAGCCCAGCTCAGTTCTCACCAGCTCCAGGAAGACTGCTCCAATCCGCCCAGGGAGAAATAGCATCAGCTTGGTGTGGAGCAGGGCCTGGGGTCAGAAATGCCAGCCATAGGGTGAGCGTGTCTGCCAGGCACTTTGCTGTGAATAAATGCACGAGCCTCTATTATATGGGCTGTGCACATATACGAGTACTTTGTATACATTGTATACATTGTATTCATGTATATACATTCTCCCCTTTATCCTCCAAACCTGCCTTTGGGGCAAGAGCCAACAGCACGTCCATCTTGCAGATGTGAAAACCACGTCTCAGACCCTGGCACAACACCCTTAACGTTTTCCGAAAGGCTGTCACACAGAAGAGAAAGGCTCGGGGGAAATACTCGAACCTAGTGTGACAAGGAGGGGGTGTTCTAGGGCAGCCGGGATCAGAGCAATATAAAAAAATAATGTGGATACAACCCCATGAGGATCTGGTCAGACAGCCCAGTTCCCAGAAGGCCGTGGTGCGGTCATTTTCCTTGTGAAAGCAGCTGGTAGGCGTCTCCAGGATTTGACAAACCTTGTCACTTAGTACAATAATCTTTTTAGTTAGATAGGATCACCGTTCTGTGCAGAAAGAACCAACATCTCAGTAAACCCTAAGGAAGCTCACACAGTCCATAGTGGAACCGGCACCTGGAGCAAACTGGACCCCAGAGTCCGTGTGCTTCCTTGTACACGTTTGATAGCATCATTTACCATGTCACCTGTAGCTGTTTATATGGAAGTCTCTCCCTCAGCTCGTGACCCCGCCCAGTGTCACAGTGCCCGTCCTGTCACTCAAGTCCTACTCAAGTCCTTTTGCTCTTCCAGAGCTCCGTGCAAGGATGAAACTGTCTCTGGAGTGGCTCGCCCATCAGCAGGTTCATGGGCGGGTGCCAAAACCAGGCCCTGATAAACAGAAAGCAGAGGGGAGGAAAGGGACTCAGAGAAGGGAGCGGACATCTGTCCAGTCACTCAGGGAAGGTCTGGGGTCCCTCTGCGGTTGTTGGAGGTTCGGCAAAAACAAGGCAAACGTGGCCCCTGCTCCCTGGAGTCCCAGACAGAAATTCTTCCTCCCCACCAAGTCTACTACTTTCCATAGTCAGACTGGTGTGAAGGGCATCAAGACACCCGCCGGGGGCTAACTGCCCTCCCTCTCTGCAGTCCCACATTGGGCTGTCCCACCCCTCCCTGTGTGCCCCTCTGGTCTGTCCAAACAGACCCCAGGCCAGAGGCAGGCTCTGATTGCCTCCGGATCCCCCCAGAGCCTAGCACCTTGGAGATGCTGAAAACATTTTTTTAAAACAGTGAGTGAGTGAGTGAGCAAGGTCAAACCAGGACCTAGGACAGGAGGAGGCTCCTGCTCCACAGTCCGAATGCTGTAAATGCCCCTGGACATTGAAGGACAGTGCCCCTGGACAGGGCATTGAAGGCCTGGAAGGAGGAAGATGTGGGTAGTTTGGGTCGATGTGTCTTGCCACCTGAGAAACCACCACGCGGCAGGCAAACCACCAAATGCAAACAAAGAGCAGCCAGTGCGTGTCCACAGAAAGCACTACGCACATAGTGACTGTGGCCAGCTGTGGCGTGGTTGCCCAGTGGGTTCTGGCAGCGTTTCTCACGGAAATCTCCATGAAAGTCTAGTCTGAGAGGCGACCTATGAGAACAGAGTGCCGGGGCCAATCCGTTTCAGTGACTAGAATACATTCCTCCCCTTCCTACAGGCTCACAGCGTGGGCCACCCCCCTCCCCCCCAGCTTGCTAAGGCTCCGAGAAGCCTTGCTACAGAGACAGCAGTTTGACTGGGCGCTTCCCACACTTCACATTTTTTTTTTTAAGTAAAACCTATTTAATGTTCCAAGGAAATAGCATCCTCCTCAGCTATCCCTCATGCCCCCCCTTAAAAAAGTTATCTGTATTATACAAATTACAGCCTTAATATAAAAGGACAAAGTTCCAACAGTGGACTTTCAGGAACTAGCCAGTAAAGTGGGAAAGGGGAGGAATCGGCCGTGAAATCTCCTTCACCCTCCATCACTGACTACAGATACAACCTTGAGCAAGTGACAATTTTCTGTGCTCCAGCTTCCTGTTCTGTAAATGGTCGTGAGCATCACGTGAGTTACTATATAACAGGTGCTTAGAACAGCACCTGGAGAACTCACAACATCCAATAACATTCTGTTTTATGAAGAAATCTTACTCTCTGAAACAATAGGAAGTTCGTGATTTTCTTTTTCACTCACAGGGTTAGTGCGATGGACTTATACAATAGCTCTTCATATGACATAATATGGAGCAAAATGCACTAAAGGACAAAAAACAATAGATACTAGGAAAGTTTAGAAAGGGAAGGCTTCCCCGGGGGAGTGGGGCTTGGCCTGAGCAGAGAGGACAGCTGGACACTCCTGGGAAAGGAAAAGCATCAAATGAACTTCAGCCTGGGGGTGTCAGTGGGCTGGGGCTGAGCCTCATTAACTCTGCTCTGGGTGAGCGGAAGTCCGCTCCTAGGAATGCCACCACTGATAAGAGACCCACCAACCACTGGGAGCTGGCGGCTCTGCTGATGTCTTCCGGAGAATAGAGTCATCTCCAGGTCCTGGAGGTAATAAGAAGTGACAGACGGTCTGTTGAGCAGAATGGAGCATTTGCTTCCCCAGCTTGCAACATTTGCTTCTGGGATAAATCAGCAAGTGCCCTCAGCCCCTCCCCAGATGCCTCCAGGGCAGGGTGGGTTGGGAATCTTTGCTAGAGGCAGAACCCCCTGAAGCCCGCTCTAGTGCAAAGGTGGTTGGGGGTGATTCAGGGGTATTTCAGGGGAGGTAAGGACAGGGAAGCCAGGTGGACCATAGGAAATCCTGGAAAAATTCCGAGTGCCAGGGCAGGGCTCTGTCTCTGTCTGTTTCATCACCTCTGTCTGTCTGTCTGTCTGTCTGTCTCTCTCTCTCTCTCTCACACACACACACACACACACACACACACTGTGGGGCCTCCCACCTCTATTTCTCTCTGCAGGCTGTCTTTCCCAGATACTCCCCAGCAGAAGGGAGATACCTGGAGGGCTGCAGAAATTAGAAAGGCAAGGAGGCCGTGCTTCGCCTGCCAGCCCTGACCAGGGAGGACCTGAGATGGCCACTGTTCTCATTTCTGGCTTCAGAATCTGGAGCCTCCTGGCAGGGTCTAGAGTTAAACTCACTCCTCCTGCCCAGATTCGATTTGTTTCTGGAAGGTGACTGAGTACAAGTTCAAGCGAGTATCTTGGAAGCACTTCGTTGACCTAGAATCCAGCCATTAAAAGCCCAGGAGATGTAAAGGGAGAGGCAGAGGAAGTGCCATTGGCCTCAGTTGCCCCTTCCTTTGTCTGAACGTGAGACCCACCACTTCTGGTTTAAACTGGAGGGAGGCCCAGAGGAGCAGCTCCAGGAAGAGGCTGAACTCATTCTCTGCCTGGGTGGGGAGCCCTCAGTGCAGTGATCAGAACTGACCAGAAGATGGAGCCAAATACCCTGGAAACCGAAACAGTTTTACTCTGGGGGTTCTAATTTCCAGGGCTACAGGGCACAAAGTAAGCCACAAAGGCGCTGAGAGATGTACTCAAGGTCTCCCATTAGCCCATTTACCCCCCACCTCCTGTCCCTGGGGCCAGCAAGTATCCTGCCTCACTCTCCTCTCTGCTCTGCCTTGGGATTCTGGTCCAGCCTAGTTTGTTCCAAATGCCCTGAGTAGTTACAGCTCCCGTGTTAGGCTGAGGGCGGCCTGGGTGGGAGCTGAGGGCAATATAGTGTACTGTGGTGTGGATGGGCTCAGGGTTTTCGTGTGTTTCCCATGTGGAGAGATCATTTGAACCTCTCCTGTGCCCCCACCCCACAGCCACGCTGACTTTGGGCAAGCCTCTTAACCTCTCTGACCTTTTCTCACCTGTAATTTAGAAGCTTGGCACTACAGACCTATTGGGTTGTTTGAGGGGTTGCATTAAACAAGCAATAACAGCTTGGAGCACCATGACCATGGTACACATAACAGAGGCTCAATAAATATGAGGGCTTTGCTGTTGCTAGAACACTGGGTCGAAATGACCTAAGTGAGACAGGAAAGCAACGATGAGCACGTAGGCTTGACTGATGTAAGTAACAGTGTCACTGGGTGTCATGCCTCCTTCACTCCCCCTCCCCCTGCCCTTTATCCTGGGCCCCCACGTCAGCTGGTTCCTGCAATTGACTGATGATCATCTTTTCCTTGGTGATCATCTCCTGGTTCTGTGTGACATGAAGAAAAGTCAGACCTTGCCAAGGAGACAAGGCAGAAAGGAAGTGGCAGGGGCGGCAGGGCCAAAGCACGTGAGAGCCCCAGGGAGGTCACAGGGTCCCAACCTCTGACCTCAGACTCTACTCCCTCATTCCCTGAATTCCTCCAGAGTTCAGTCACCCTTCCCTGCTGCTTCTATCTCCCTCTGCACTCCACGCCACATGCTCTGGCCCCTCCACGCCCCGGACCCTCGCCTGAAGGTTCCTGAGGGCCCGCAGAGGGCTGTGTCCCAAGGCCGGCTGCGATCCTGGGCTCCGGGCAGTGGACTCCATGGGGTCTGCTTCACAGGCACGCCTGTTTCTGCAGAGAGACCCGACACTTCCTCTGGGGACAGAGATGGTGCTTTCATCCCTTGTCTCCTCCAGCTCAAGGCCAGAAACTCAGTCTGCTTAGGGCAGTGGAAGGAGCCCTGTGCTAGGACTCAGTGACCCTGGTCCGAGGTCTGGCTCTGCTCTGACATCTGACGTTGGGCGTTCCCTCCAGCCACCCTGGGGTGACAGCAGCCCTGCAGCCAGAGCCTCCCCAATGAGTTCATTTCTGCACTGCAACTGAGCAGCCCCAGGATCAGGCCTACTCTGCTCTGACTCCAGGGTGACCTCTGGCAAGTCCTTTCCTTCAGGACTCAGTTTCCCTGGTTTTTCAGTGTGTGGGGAGTCCAAACCTATGGGCTGGAGCCTCTTACAGCACTTGTCTTCCTGTGAGGGAGACCCAGTGCCAGTGTCCAGGACCTGGTGCCGGGCCTCACGCTCCCTCAGTGACCAGTGCCCTTGCCATTCTCCTCCAGACCCTCGGCTGGGGTGGGAGATGCCCAGGGCAGCAAACCAGAAGAGGAGCCGTCCGGGGGAGGAGATATAACCTGGGGCAGCACGGAGCTGCGAAGGGAGCACTGTGATGGACAGAGGTTTTAATCTGGACTCCCACACTGTCTCAAGGCTATAACCTCACACCATGGATGGTGGATATCAGAGTCCTTCTGGAGAGCGTGGGGAAGGCAGAGGAGGGAGAGAATCTCCGGGCACTGAGAGGCTATGAGGAAAGGACAAAAGGGCGAGCAGCAACCAGAGGAGAATGCTGAGTGTCATCTAACTGTCCCAACTGTTCAACTTCAAGAGCCGCTCACCGCTGAAGGCAGCGACACTGATTCATCTGCTGCTTCGCAAGCTGCAGAGACGTTTGCTTGGAAGTTAAATTTCCAGGGATGAAGGAGGTTACCTGGGAATGTGGCTGCACTAGACAGAGGACCCTTAGAGCTGATGGCCCCCCTGACCAAGGTGAGGCTGGCACAGGACCGGGAACGGAGTTCCTCCAAACCACCGCTGCCCTGTGAATCCCACAGTCCCCTCTCCCAGGCCTCTGAGCCCCGCTTGGTCAGTAACTGCTATGGGTGGGGTTCCAGTCCACTGCTTCGTCAATTCACAAAGCAACGAAGTTCCTTCACAGTTAACCAACGGCTTTATCCCCGGTCCTCTTGTCCCCGAGCAGAGCTGCCCCTCCTCATGCCAGGACATCTGCCTGCCAGGAACTGCCTGGTCACCCAACTGTTCTGACCCAGGAGGAGTACGGGAGCCTCACCATCGGCTCCGCCCTCTCAGATGCTCCTCACACAGCCTCCCTCTGCTTTCTGCTGCTCCTTCTCTTTGTCATTATCTTTGCCAAACCCTGGAGGTGGAAGAAAAACAGGCCCAGGTGAGAGGCTGGTTTGATGGCGTGACCTGAAATCGTCGGGGCTCACTTCCTCTGCTGCCCACCCCGCCCCTTTTCCTTCCCCCTTTTGTATGTGCAGTTTTGTTTTGTTTTGTTTTGTTTTTTCAGTTTTCTCAAAGCACTTTCACAGCCATTATTCCATTTAATTAATGCCCACTGCCATTTTCAGAAGTGGGTATGGAAGGGGTTATAGACCCATTTTACAGAAAGGAAAACAAGTCCAGAGAAGAAAAGTGACGTCTCCAAAAACATACCAGGAAAGCGGTGCTGTGGTGGGAGTGGAATCTCGGATTGCTCCCTTCCATCCAGGCTCCTTCCCCAAGCCAAGCAGGGCATGGCTATTGTTGAGGAGACCTTCCTGTCCCTCGTCAACAGTAAGTGCTGGCCCTACAGTTAAGCACTTTCCCCAGGAATGACCTGGAGTCTCCACTAAGCACCACACACACTGGGATCCGCCTTGGGGCTCCTGTGGGCCATGGGAAGGGGCGCGGGCACCTGCGGTATGGGATGACAAGCGAGTGACCGCATGTGAAATATGTACACATGACATGCAAGAGCTTGTCTGTGCAAACGTGAACCACTCACAGGCGGGAGTGGCCATTTCTGCTCACATAGTCCCTGCCCCAGTATTGTTGTCTGCGGCTCCACTTTTTTTCCTGTAAATCCTAATCAGACCTCTGGTGACACTGGGGAGGTTTCCCGCTGAGCGAGCCCCTTCTCCCACCATGCCCAAAATCATAGCCCTTTGAAGGACATGCCCTGGACACAGAGGAAAAAAAATCCAGGCAAGTAGGAACTCTGGAACTCACACTTTAGGACAGAATCCACCTTGATAGAGTGTCCTTCTGTGCACACCAATCTGAGAACAAAGAATGACAGCAGCTGGCATCTGTCTGGCAGGCTACAGTTTACAGAGCCTGTGTGTGGACAACGTCTTCTATGATGAGCACATCAGCCCTGCGAGGTCCACATTGTCAACCCACTGGGCAGAGAAGGAAACAGAGGCCCTGACGGGTGACTTTCCCAGGAATCCACAGGGACTCAGTGCTCACCCCGAGTTCCCTCTGCCTGAAACCCCATGTATCTCCGGACAAAAGGAGACGGGTCAGGCAGAGACTTGGGCTGCAGAGTGAGGACTATAGGCCCTCCTTGCTTCCTGTTCTCTGTCTGCCTCTGCAAGGCCTTGGCCTCAGAGAGCCTGTGAGTCTAAGGGAGGCTGCCTCTAGCCCAGGAAGCACAGACTCCAGGGACCCAGAGCCCTGGACACTTGGTTTCAGAACAGGAGCAAGGGCCACTAGGGCCTACCTCTCCGCTCCTCACGATTCGATCGCCCGGCTCATTGAAGCCTGGAGGAACTGGACTTCGTCCGCTTGGCCTTAGTGGACAGAGTTGGGGAGACTGGGTAGAATTTCTAAAGAGGCAGATAGATCCCAACTCCACAGAAGGCAGAACTTTCTTATGGTCATAGCTGCTCCAAAATGGAAAAGGCTGTCTCCTGAAGTGGTGGGTTTCCCAACACCAGAGGCCATACTGGGGGCAACCTGCTAGGGATAAAACAGAACTGAGTTCCTCAAAGTGTAGCCCACCTGCATCCGCAGGAATGACCAGGGGGATTCGTACAGGGGCAGGTTCTCGAGCCCCACTCCAGACCCACCAAATCACACTCTGAGTGTGGGCCAGGATTTAACCTTTTTACAAGTCCCCAGTGATTCTGATGGAGGATCCTGACTCGCAAATGAATGTTTGAGATTTCCACTCTGTAAGAATACTCTATGAATGTTTTCCCTTTCATCTCTGCGATTCTATGCTTCTAGCATACTATGAAATATGTATTTGGGTATATATATAAGGGGTGTGCTAAAGACAAATTACTTTTAAATTACAAAGTTACCACTCCATGATGAAGGATGTCTGACCAAGGAGACATTTGGGGGCAGGCAGACCACAAAGGCAGCTGTTAATCCTCCTCGCCCCTCTACGCAGTGCTCAGCTGGCTATTTTCACAGGTCTCTGCCTATGTGAGTCTCAGTGGTCCCATCCAATCTCATCTCAACTCCCTTGCACCCAAGTCCCAACGTCCTTCATCACAGCAGGCACCTAGGAAGACACCTAATCTGGAGCTGGAGGGCAGACCGCTCTCTGTGCTGGGCTAGCTGATGCTGTTCTTCTGGGGCCCTCTCTAAAATTTTACACTCTCTCCCCTCCTGGTCTTCAGCCCTAAAGTGGACAAAGTGTAGTCCAAATGTCCTGAGACAGTCAGAGCATGTCCTGAGACAGTCAGATCATGACAAATGTTTCTAGCCAAAGCCTGGGGCCCAGTCCCACCCTCACCTCCCACCCCTTCCCCCTTGATCTCCCTGTCAGCTGCAGGGCACACCTTCCATAAATTGTGGGTACATTCCATGTCAGCTGTAACCATGCTCTCCCCTCAGACCCAGTGATGTAACTTCCAAAAATAATCACTTACATATTCAAAGATGCGTATATGGTATCAACTGTAGCATTATCAAAATAATAGAGCCAACAGAATATTGGCTAACACATACATAGTACTTGTTTCATTTCCTAAATGCTATTCTTGTATTAATTTATTAAATCCTCACAATGACCCACAAGCCAAGTGCTACAATTATCCTATTTAGAACTTGTGCATGGCCTTTCAGTAATTGAAAGATAATTGGAAAAAGCCGAAGAGTCTAACGATAGGGGATACCTCAAATAAATTACACAGCTTCCCTAAAATAGAACATTATAAAACTCTTAGAAGTAGAGTTAAAAATATTTAATGAGCCATAAATACACTTGTAGTATTTGGTAATATAAAAAGCACAGATAAAGCTACATTCCAAATGATTAAGTTTTGGATGAATATGCATGTGAAAGAAAAAAATATTGTGGGGAGGTCTTGGCGGGAAAGGCTTCCTGGGAGGCTGGCATTGAGCTGGGGCTCAGAAACCTATGCGGGGGCCTAGGGCGGGCTGCTCCTCAGTGGAAGCTGCATGAGCTGTTGCCACTCATAATCCCCAGGTCAAGGAGCCCAGGGGGCACTGAACTTGAGATGCTCAGTGCTGAGAGTCCAGAGATCACTGTTCCCTCCTGACTGTTAGTAACTATGGGTGAACACAGCCAGGTCCTACCCCCCCCTCTGGGCCTCAGCTTCCCATTTGTACAAAGGTGATAAGAATGCCTTCCCTGACTCTCCCCTGAGTCAGTCTGGAGGTGCAAAGCTCAAGTGAAAATGAGCTATGCGGTTCCTAAAGGAGTGAGGCTGGGCTCTCTCTACATTACTTGTTATTCAGGGCCAGCCTCACAGGCCTGTGACTGGGACAATGACACAAGGCCCACACTTGGAAGGGCTGACACTTGATGTGTAATGTTCTATAGTCGCCATCTTGAAATACTTACTAACTTTATCTTTGAATTTAACTCCTGTTAGCAAAGTCAGATGTGACCCTGAAGCAGGTGCTGGGGGCTTGAAGCCTCAGCTCACCCACGGCTGTTCACTCAGTCTCCTGGCGGGGCCCCGGGCACCTGTGCAGGTCCACACCCACCCAGCAAGCATCCCTGTGCCTGCAGTAGCACAGCTCTCAATCAGAAATAAAAAACAACATGACAAGCAAAGAGAGGGGACCACAGAAGAAGATGCAAAGCTTTATTCTTGCTTTTTAAACAAAAACCCCTACCCTCTCATTTTGCACTGGAGTCTGAAAATTAAGTAGCCAGCCCTGGGTAAGTCCAAAACTTATCCAGAGCTGGCTATAAGGAATAGCGCTTCCTTTCACAGGCAATGAAGTTGGGCTTAAAAGGAATTCAGACAAGCGAACACAGCTGGAAATCGCTCACCAGCGGTGTAAGGCAGAAGGTGAACCCAGGTCAGTTGGACCCCAGAGCCTGTGGCCTTGACACCGTGCGGCAGGCAGTGAGGTGACTGCGTGGGCGGGGAGCCGCTGCAGAGCTGGAGCCCCTGGTGCTCTCCAACCACAGTCGCAGCCATCAGGGTCCACACCAGGTCAGTCTCTCACCTGGAAGGAGAAGGAGGAGCCCACCTGGGGGTGCTGTTCTGTGTTCTCTCTCCCTCCTGTTGGATCCTGGTATCTCCCTTCCACACGCTGGCCTTCGTGCATCCTGTCCTAGTTTCTTTCTAATTTCTTAGCAGCGTCAGGTTCTTTCCCAGGTGGGCTTCATGTGAACTTGAATGAGCCAGCACACAGACATTTTATCTTCCCACTGCCTGTGTTTTAGGTAATCAAAAGAGACAGGTTATAATATGCATTTAACCAACACAACTCTTTAGAGACCAAAACTCTATTGGAAAGAAAGGGCGTATTGTTTACCTTCCTTCAGGATATAACAGAAAGTTCCAAGTTAAGTCACGTCCCTTGGAAGGGTGGAAAATCATTCAGTTACCCTCGGTCTCTTAGCTAGCCCAGGCTTGGCTTATCTTTTTCCCAGTAGGGCAAGATTGTCAGTTTTTGAATTATTTCTTTACTGCTCCCTGTTAAGTAGAGGTCAGAATTAGCTAATTGGCTCAGCATCTGCTGGCGCCACGGACGATCCCAACCCCTTGACTCCACCTCCTCTTTTGATGGCTGAGAACCAAGAAGTCAGTGCTGTGGTTATGGACACCAGTAGAGAATCTGCTCTACCGCCTCACGCTGTGTGACCTCAGGCTACCGTCTTAACCTCTGCAGGCCACAGCACCTTCCTCTGTAGCCAGAGATAGAACAGTTCCAACTTGGTGGGGCTGCTGTGAGGGTAAAGGCAATAATGTCTTTACAACCTTCGGCACAAAATAAGCACTCAGCTAACAGCTATGATTAATTAGTAATTAATAACTAGTAATCTTAATAACTCAGCTAACAGTTATTAAGATTAATAGATTGAAAGTGGCTCCATATCAGCCCTGTGAGTGAGGGGCTGAGCCAGAATTAGAACAGCTCTCCTGGGGAGCTGCTGTCAGAACCATTGTTCATGTAATTTGTACTGCATCGTTTCCCAGTCTGGTACAGGATGTGGCTTCAGTGATGCTGGAACAAGATTCCGTAAATATCTTCTCCACTAAACACGTGGATTTCAGGGAAGAATGACTGCTGGTCCAGAATCTCAAGGGGAAACCCTTCTCAAACTCATCCTGCTCGCCTCTTGCCCTGCTTTGAAACCTGCTCCCAAAGTCCCTGCTTATTAAGAGGAGCCAGACTGATCCACACTTGGCCCCACTCCTGCTTCCAAGTATCCGTGACAAGGACAATCACAGGACCCATGGGCGTTTGTTAAATCCAGGAAGTGGGCAATGTTTCTTCACACTTTGGTTCCCTTAGCCCAAAGACCCCTCCTACCCTCTTTAAAAATAGGAATTGTGCCCTGGCTGGTGTAGCTCAGTGGATTGATTGAGCATGGGCCTGTGAAGCAAAGGGTCGCTGGTTCGATTCCCAGTCAGGGCACATGCCTGGGTTGCAGGCCAAGTCCCCAGTAGGGGACACATGAGAGGCAACCACACATTGCTGTTTCTCTCCCACTCTTTCTCCTTCCCTTCCCCTCTCTCTAAAAATAAATAAAATATTTTTAAAAAATAGAAATTGTTATTGAGATCATTGTAGATCCACATGCAAATATAAGACACAGTGAGATCCTGTGTGCCCTTTACCCAATTTCACAACCAGACTATTGACAGCAATGCAATCCACCTCCCATTCAGAGTCCTCCGTTTTCCTTTGTACTCACATGTGTGTGAGTACACACTCAGCTCTGTACACTCTGTATCACAAGTAGGTCTGTGTAGTGGCCACCACAGCCAAGGTGCTCCATCACCACAGGGGTCTCTCCAGTCACCCTTTTAAAATCCTACCTTCCTCCCTCCTCCCCCAGCCTCATCCCTGACCCCTAGCAACTGTTCATCAGCTCTCTGTTTCTATAATTTGTCATTTCAATGTTATATAAATGGAACTACGCAGTAGGTAATATTTTAGGATTGGTTATTTTTTTCACTCAGCATAATCCCCTTGAGTTCTTCTGCGTATCAATAGTTTGTCCCTTTTAGTTGCTGAGCAGGAATCTGTGGGCGCACCACATTTGTTCAATCATTCCCCAGTTGAGGGGTGTCCGTGTAGTTTCCGGTTTGGGGCTATTACAAATAAAGCTATGAACATTCGGGCTCCTCCCTCCTTTGGTCGCGAAGCAGTACAGATGCTCTTACTTCGCTGTGAGCTTGGTTCCTGCTGTTGCAAACATGACTTGTCGGCCCACTGTCCTTTTCTACGCCAGCTCCTAGTGGCTTTCGATGGTCTGCCCAGATGTTCCCCTACACATATTTATCACCAGACAGGCACCTCCGAGCTCCTCCCCTAAAAGAAGTAAAATATAACAAACATGAGTCGGGGAGCCAGACAACCCGACCTCACACTGCAGGGGCTCTCACCCTTACAGCTGTGCAACCTCAGCAAGTCACTAACTCTCTGAATCTGGTGCATAATCGTCGTATTAAAGTAGCTGGTAGACAGTAACATTTCTTTACTGGTAGCTTATGGCAGCAGCTATCAGTGTAACGTAATGGTGAAAAACAGGAAGTCTGGTGCCGGACCACCTGGGTGGGGATCCTGACTCTACCACTTGTTGGGTATGGTGACCTTAGGCAACTTATTTAACCTCTCTGTGCCTCAGTTTTCCATCTGCGAATGGGCATGCTCCTAGTACCTATTTCATGATGAGGATCGAATACATGCAAAATGTTCAGAACAGTGCAGGCCACACAGTGTTCACGAAGCATCAGCTCATTTTGCTATGTGGCAGGCACTATTTTAAGTGCTGTACACAGATTATTTTGTGTAATCTTATCAATGACTTTATAATACAAGTGCTATTATGAGAACAATTTTACAGATGATGAAACTGCATTTAAGGGATTAAGTCACTTGCTCATGATCCTTGGGTTAGAAAATGAGGGAGACGAGATCTGATTTTGCATGTCTCTGCTCCTAACTTCCACATCACTCTGCAGGCTCATAAATGTGGGTGGCACTGTCCTGCCTAGCAGAGCAGTTGGGAAGATTTACAGAGAAAAGTGTACTCCACAGTGTCTTGTATTCAAACTGCTCCACACATGTTAGTGTCCTGTTAAGTATTACTGGTTGATGAATAACAGATCAATCTGCAGTTCTATATACAGCAGAAATTGGCCACTTAAGACACAAGCCACCAAAACAAAAGTAACAATTTAAGGGTTTTGATGGATGCATCTGCAAATATTTGCAATGCTGACTTGACCCAACTATCATAACCAGATTTGGGGTGAGTCCATCCAACTCACCCACAACTCATTATAACATAAGGCTTTGCATCTGTGATGCAGAAACTGCTCAGCCAGTGGCACCAGCGTGGCCTCCTACAGGACAGAGGCCGCACATTCTGCATTTTGTCCTCCAGCCCATGCCTGGGAGTAGCCTCTCAGTCAGTGTGTGCAGAACCCTGGTGCGGCTCTGGTGTAAAAAGAGACCGGGCCAGGCATCCAAAGACTTGTCGTATTCAGGTCCCCACAGAGCCTCCTATCAGCTGTGTGACTTCAGGGGAGTCACTTGCTTATGCGGACTCACTGTTCCTGGTGTGAAATGAGGCCTTTTAACCTTATTTTTCTGAGAGTCCCATTTCAGCTCTTGATTCTCGAATACCAGCAAAGCACTAGGCCACCCTCTCCCCGCCTCCCTTCCTTTTTCTTCCCTTTTCTTTCAGTCAGCCAACATATACGTCCTACCATGTGCCAGACCCTATGCCAGAAGCTGGAAACTCAGGGCAGGCAAAACAAAGACCAAAAAAAGGTAACTTAAGTGTCTGATGATTTACTGATGAAAATGTGTATATTCAATTCTGACTTGGAAACTTTTGCAACATACATGCGGACTCTGCAGTTCTTATTATTCTCAATGGTATGTGAGGGAGAAGTAAAGGAAGAAAACAGTTAAGAAAAACTCTTGAATTCTGACAGAAACATCTACAATTATTGTGAAGACAATTCAAGCCTCGACAGGCTTGGCTGAAACTGCCGAGGTCAGTTACACCAGTCACCCCGGTGAGACTGGCTGGAAGAAACTCTGCTACAAGATACTCCCCTTCCAACTTAAAAGTGTTCTAAGAATCTAAGCGTATCAATGCATTCGCAATGAAGTTGGGAAGATGAATTCCTCTTTAGAGCTAGATTAAAAGCATAGCAATGGTCCGTGTGTAGAGAGAGGCACAGGTGAGGCTGACAAGTAGGGACAGAGCATCCCATCCCTTTGTAGTCTCTGCGTGTGTCCTTCACAAAAGTGGGCCGGTCAGAAACTTCCACGTCTAGAAAACTCAACACTGTTGTGTGAGGGCCAAGCGATGCATCAGGGCGGTCTTCGTCTTTAGCTTCAAGGACAAATGAATTCAAAGAATGCTTGATTTTTAAAAAAAATTTCCTCTGAAGAGCAGATTGGGGAAGCAATAGTTAGATATGAATTTGACCAAATTTGGGGATTTGACCAAATGATGAAATAACAAGACAGTGAAATAACAGGAGTGGGAAGTAAAGCAGGGCGGAACGAGTGAACTGGTGCTTGAGGCGTAGCAGGGCGCGGTTCGAAAATGACACCATTGAGGGAGTCCTCAAAATTCTCCTCATACACATTAGCCAGAGATCTTGATGACATGTTAATTAGGAGGTCTGCTATTGTAAGAACTTCCTCATTTCTCAAATACTGCAAGTCTTTTCTGAAAATGAGCATCACACTGTTAAGACATAATGAGAGATTTCAATATTTACCATTTGTAAAATACGCTTATTGGGTGCTCACTGAGGCTACAATTTTATTCTGGATTTTCCCAACATGAAGAATATGCTCACCTTTATAACTGATAATGCATCTAAAAATACAGGAAAATGTCTTTCTCAAATGATGACCTCAATAGCAACTATTTATAAAACATCTCTCCCTCAAGCAGGTCTTTAGATAAAGACAAATACAAAGAGAGAGTCCTCATTCAGGTGGAGAACCCACAAGTCTTGTTTCCTGATTGTGGGAAGTGTGTGTGTGTGTGTGTGTGTGTGTGTGTGTGTGTGTGTGTGTGAGAGATAACTTCAGATTTGTGGGAATACCTCCTATATGAGTTACTATTTCACATTTCAGAGGCTTGTCAATCTGGGTATCTATGCCTTAAAAAAATTTATACACATACACACACATCAAAAGCAGTAAGAAAAAATAGCTTGTCCAACAAGTTTCTGAGGTACTACATAAAGAGGAAAATACAACAGGAATTAGTTCATGGAGGTCCCTTTCTTTTATATCAAATTTATAAAGTCTCTTTTTAATCATAGCTTCTAAAGATCTCAGTACTAGGAAAAGAAGCATTTACTCCAGCTATAACTGAACATTTTACCTATTGACTTGTTAAGTGAATTGGAAAGGGTGGTAGCGTGTATTAGGACATAACAGGAAATCTTAGACACCAGAAAACTAAGCACCAAAAGAGTAGGTATCATCAAAAAACTACATCATGTACCCACCTCAAACAGAATAATGAAGCAGATGCCATCCAAAAACCATTATCACAATCCAGTAGGTTCCAAAATGTCCCCTGAATTGGCCTATTTACCTAAGAATGCATGGTTTATACGCTCTTATTCTTCTATCTCTCCTGAATCAAGGAACTTTATTTTTCGTATATTTTAGGTGTTATTCAGAATTAATCGGTCCTTTTGTCATTTCACTGGTGGTCTCCTAAATATTTTGGGTGGATGGAGGGAAGCTAACGAGAGAAATGAGGAAGAAAAAAAGGCAGCGAGTCACACCTGGCTTTTGTAAAGTTTTATCTGAAACTGGTCAAATTCAGGACTACATTCTAGTTAGACACATCAAGAGAGTTACCGTTCTGTCCCTCACATCTATATATCCCTCTTCTTGAAAGAAAAGCCTTAGATGTGTCTCTGGATCAAAGAGTAAAAACTGCAGACTTTCAGTTTACAGGAGTCTGAACAGGCAGTCGGCAGTGTGTGACCGGTTCTCAATCTTCCTCACAGAGCACCCTGCTCAAGGGTTCCAAGCTCAGACCCAGCAACTGAGCTTGAGGCAACGTATCAGAACTGGAACACTAACTTTATTAAGAATGAGGCAACTGTTTTTCTGAAACTGCAATATTACTCACTTTGGAGAGGATAAAATTTGTCTATTAGAAAGAAATAGTCAATAATTTTTCTGATCACATGAGAAGAGAATAAAAGCAGAGCTACATTTTTGTGTGGTTGGCTCTGCCCCCCTACCCCTACACAGAGACAGTCTTGATATCAGTCTTTGTTATGGTTTTGCGATTTCTTTGGTCTAAGAAAGATATCAGGGCTCATATTTAAACAAATAAAGGAATCAATTAAAACAATTATCTCATTTTATTTAAAGATTTTAGCAGATGAATGGTAGAACTCACAAAAGTTCTCTAAATCATTAAAAATCACAAAGTTGAACAACTTTCTAAAAAAGAAAATGCCAAAATAACTTGTAGAATATACTTGTTTAACACCCTTTTACTCTCTTAAATTATCAAAGAGAACAAAAAGGAGGCTGAAGACCTAAAAGATAAAGTTGTATTTATAAACATGCTGAAGAATACATTAAAACAAAAAGAATGAAGAAAAATATACCATACCCAACAGGTCGAATCCTGTTACAAATGAACATCATTTCTACAGGACTCTACAGTCCACCTCAACAACATTCGAAGAGCCAAAACCCGATTACTAAAAGTGCTTCCACACTCCTTGGAGCTGGCTCTTACAGAATTTATCTTGCACACGGGACATGCATGGAAAACATCCTGCAGAGACTCAGAACGCATGCGAACATAACACTGTTTCTCTAAATGGCACTATTGGTCTTGAATCAGTTGAGTAGAGGTCAACTACAACTTGGAGCTTGTCACCTTGGGGTGGGAGAGCAATCTGAAGCCAAAGGGCACATTGCTATTGCTATAGTTAATTCGTGGGGCTACAAGTATACTCAATAACTTTTCTTCAATGCCAACTATCTGCTGAGAATTAAAGAGCAGATGAAACTTTCTAACCAATTCCAAGAATTTGTGTAATAAAGGGTAATCATCACAGAGTTTATATATGCTCGGTTTCTTAAAGCCATCGATTTTATTAAAGAAAGAAAGTGCATGACATTAACAGATCAAGCACATGAATTCCAGGTTAAATTAAGTACTTTTTCTCTTGCTTAATAACCAATCATATCCATGGGCTACAAAATCGTATCCTTAACAAAATCATTAGTGTTCTGCACAATCAAAGACAAGACCAATATTTTTTCCTGAATGTCCCACTCACCTTTACCTAGAGATAATATTTTTGAACATTCTTTAAAAAGTTTATTTCAAATAATTTCTTAATTATAACGACTGGGGAGAGCAGTGTGAGAATCTGAATACGTCAGCCAAACAGTGAAGGCAACGAACTTCCTGTGAAACTACCCTGCCTGAATTTTTACATGCTAACATAACTCTCCTCCCTCGGTTCTGCAAGGGTACCCAAAACAGAAGGGCACTTCTCGGCCATCACAAGTCTCAGGTCAGTCTTCTCTGTTCTTCAATGTTCTGACAAAGACTTCTGGCCCTGCAGCTCATTCCTCTGGCAACTCAGTCTTGTTCTCAATGAGTGAGATCTCCAGCACAGGTAAGAGGAGCTGAAAGGCATCCTGAATATAAGAAGCACTATTTGATGCCTGTTGGGAATGGAAAAGAAAAAGAAAAAAGCAGTCACTTCAAAAATATACCATAAGACAGCAATGACAGCAACAACAAAGATTAATTTTTATAAATCTAACTGAACTTGAAGCCTGGCAAATAAGGGTAGACTTAACCATTTCAGTAAAGATACAAAGGAAAAGAATAATCTAACTCTTAAGATGGCATGAAAGCACCAAAAAAAAAAAAAGTCAGCGTTTTGTCCAACTCGTCTATCAGAAATAATAGCCATTCTTTGGCATCCTGCTCAAACCTGGCAATCAAAGCTTATTTATTCCTTGATTGAATGCAAAGATCCTGTCACAGCATTTTAGTCAATTACTCAAAGAGGATTTCACAAGCCTATAAAACCTACACCAATAAGATTTCCAGCTCATTGCGATAATTCCTCTTTTATGGACTTACAATCAGTGAACATGAGATAGGTGCTCACAAATATAAACAGGAATACGGCTTTCGAAGATGATACAGTGTAGATATATTTCTGTCCAGTACAACAAATTTATGTATAACAAGCCTTATGAAATCATGCTCAGATTTTGTCAGACTTCTTTTATATCTGACAAATTCTGATTTTCCAAAAGAATAACAACAAAGTTCATTACATTAAGATAAAACATATACTTGTAAGGACATATGTTTCAAATCTGTAAGCAAGAACAACTAACTCACAATAGCAACAGAGAACCCATATCAAGTGAGTTTACCTGTTTTGAGTTTACCAATGGCAAGTACTCCTACTATTAATCTTCAGCAAGACATCCGATATCAAATTTTCAAGCCAAACCAGACCTCAGAGACTCTCCAGTTAAATTTCTCATTTTGTAAATAAAGAAAATGAGATTGCCAAGAAGATAAATAAATGCCTGGTGTCTAGTCATACAGCAAAAACCAGGGAAGACCTGCCAGGGCTGGGCTCCTGGTCCTCAAACTTCTCTCACCTACACTGCTCTGCCATCCACTAAATCACAAACTTACTTTAAAAAAGGTTGTTTAGTCGATCAGAATAATCCCTCTGACTGTTCAAGGTAAATTGTGCAGTTAAAAAAATTAAAGGTGTTTCATTGATGGTGACTTTAAAATAATTTAAAACTAAAGTAACAGTCCAAAAGCAAAAAAAAAAAAGTCTTTTTCAATTCATATTAACCAATTATCAAATATATTTTCTCCCCACCCCCAGACTTACATACATGTTTTAAACAAATCATCAAACATCTAAATTGTTCACACAATTAATTTATAAGATAGAGTTCTTAAAACATGGACTCCAGAAAGTGTCACCCATAGAAGCAATATAATCCATCGTGGGTCCTCTTGAACACCCCCTTTTCATGGATTTAAACAACCCACCTCCTCCTATCTAATGGACTAAGGATTATGTAATCGCGGTTACCCCTTTGACAAAACAAAGTAAATTTCTTGGCAAGAAAATGACAAACTACTTTGTTTCATTTTAATACATCTCTCATAAACCATAGTTCTTTAAGAAGCAATGCTTCCCCGTTTTTAGTTTTCAGCCCTTCATATTTACCCACTGAGAGTTGTCCATTAACTGCCAAGTACAAGTACGAAGTAATGATAGCTTATAGTACTTTTTCCTGTGTACTTTACCCAGCAGCTTCATCTTTTATATTTTGTAATTAATGAGGAGGGAATATTTATCAGATACATACCATTTCGGTCCTATATGCATTAATATGGCTAACCTACCAATCTCATTAAAAAAAACAAAAAAGCCAAAAAATAAAGACTTAAGAAGACTTAATACAAAATGCCCAGACTTAAAAACAATTACTACTAACCTCTAGAAATACTGCAGTAATTAACGGATTAAGGATGTCTGCCTTTTCTTTGACCTAGAATAAAGGGTGAAGTGGTAAATACTCACAGCAGATTAAAAAACAGGGTATGATCCCACTTTGAAGCTTGTGTTATGTTAAGTGAAGATTATGTTAAGTGAAGAAACCACATACAAAATACTATATATTGTATGATCCCATTAATATTAAATATCCAGAACAGACAAATCCATTGATGGGAAGTAGATTAGTGTTTCTTAGGGATAGAAGAATATGAGGGAAAGGGAATGACTGGTAATGGTATGAAGTTTTCTGGGAAATGATGAAAATAGTCTAAAATTAATTATGGCAATGGTTGCACAATTCTATAAATATATTATAAAACCACTGAATTGTCCACTTGACATGGGCAAATGTTATGGCATGTAAACTGTATCTTAATAAAGGTGTTTTGAAAAACGAAGCGAAACAGACAGTCGCCCCCCGGCAGGCGGGAACCCTCACCCCAGCAGCTGTTAGGCAGGTGGTCAGCTCTTTAGACAGAGTGGACAGCTCTCTACACAGCACAACTGTCACCCTAGAAAAGAAAGGAGAAATGTCAGGAGGGTTCCTTTTTCACTTTTCCTTCTCTCTGTCTTTTAATAAGCTATATTTAACAGCTGACACAAGAAAACAAATCACTCCTAGAACTAAATGTGAAAGAAGAAAGCTTTCAAAGGGAGTAAATACGCCTAAGTCAGCTGCCTACCATATTTGGGGACCCATGTGAGTAAGCATTCACGCAACAGGAAGAGGAGGTTCTCTCCTTGAAAAACACTTTTCTACAAAATCCTCTAGAAAGTAATCTACTTTTAAGTTAAATCAAAGAAAATAAAATACATTTTAAAGAGACAAGATGATGCTTAAAAGATCCTACATTCCATTTAGAAATATAGATAAAATATGCATTCATTCAACAAATATTTTTTGAAAGTCTTCTTTGTGCCTGACTCTAAGTCCTGGGAATGGATCAGTAAACAAGCAAAGTCCCAATTTTCATGGCTTCTAACCCACTTGCTAATTAAGGGAAAGACTATATATGTATATATAGATGGATGGAGGTGTGTATGTGTTTATACACACACATATATACTGTACATATAAACATATATATAAACATACACACACCCATACATCCATATATACATACACACACACACATACACTAGGTGGTGATATGAGCTAAGAAAATAAAGCAAGCGAAGGATTAGAAAACAGCAGAAGACACCAGTTTGGACTAGGTGATGAAAGGAAGCAGCACCGAGTGGAAGCCTGCATTCAGTGAGAAAGTGAGTCATGACTGGATGAGCATTCCAAGCAGAAGAAATAGCCATTTTTCCCCAGAGCAGGTTGCTCTGGGGTTCTGAGTCCCCCATCCTCAGGGTGTGCAAGACGAAGCCAGGCCTCTCTTGGTGGGATGTTACAGAGGGGCATCCAAACTGCAGGTGAAAGAGAGGCCTGGAGGACATCGAAGGCCCCTCCCAACTGCAGCAGGCCGGACACTCTCACACATCTTTTCAGTGGAAATTCTCATTATTCAATTAAGAGATTTATTTAAAAAGTAGTAGCTCTTCTTTTCCCTGCTTTGACTACATAAATTCCATTATTTGACTTATTTATTTATTATTTTTAGACAGAGGGGGAGTGGTTGCCTCTCACATGCCCCCCACCAGGAACATGGTGCCTGCAACCCAGGCATGTGCCCTGACTTGGAATCAAACCAACGACCCCTTTGATTCACAGGCCGGCACTCAATCCACTGAGCCACACCAGCCAGGGATATTTTTGAAATTTTTGTTAAATCACCAAAATAGTGGGGAAAAAAAGGGTTTAACTCCTAGTCTGCATAACCTGGGCAGATTACTTCTCTTAAGTCTGTACTTCTTCACATTTAAAGCTTTACTGATCATCTAGGGTTGTTATAAAAATTGGAAATGATACATATAAATGCCTTAGCATGGTGCCTGGCATATACTTAGCACTTAGTAACTTAATTATACAGAATTGAGATTCTTAGAACTGTTTTCTGCTTTTATTTATATAAAATCCTATTCCTACTAAAGCTAATAATCTGAGAAGAACTAATTTTTAAAGTAAAAAGTAGTTAATAAAAAGGGAAGAATTATAATGTAGACTTAATGGCTCAGTAAAAAGAAATACCATACTTGGCTACATACTAACTAAAACCCAAAATAAGCAAACATCTAATATGTGAATGATACAGTGTGAATAGTGGTGCATTTTATTGACAAGTAAAGTTTCTAAAATTTTGAAAATAAGCCGAGAAAACTTTCAGCAATCTGTAACATTTAGAGGGATACTGAGTACTCACTGGGAAAGGGTTCTGCTTCTTTCCATAGCTGTCACTTCCTGCTTCCCCCCATGCAGAACCAGAGCTGCTGTTTTGTGAAACAGTTCAATTGAGCAGGCAGTCAGTTCTGCTAGGCTCCGAATTGCAAATGCATGGATATCCTGGGTGGCAAAGAAAAGCATAGCATAGGTTTCTTTTTTTTTTAATCTTGGAGGAAATGACACCACCTTTTTTCTTTCATACTTAAAAGATTCAGTGTCTGGAAACCCTTCAGTGAACCTCTTCTTCTTCCACAGTAGTCATGTAACTACATCTTGACTCACAGCTGCAAAAACAGAGGCTGTCCTGAAGTCAGGTGTGAAATGGGACTAAGTTTTCGCCAAAAGATTTAAAGCGTCTTGTGGCAGCTTCTGGAAAGCCTCAGGACACCACGCATGTACCCTTCGTCTCTTTTTCTTTACTCCTTCCTTCCACCCTACAGTCGGGAACTAAGATGACGTAATCTTGGAAGACAAGTTAGAAATCATGGCTGGCAGAGCAACAAAATGCAGAGTGCTTTAGGTCCCTGACAGCAATACCCTCACATCCCAAAACTTTAACAAGGAAAAAAAATAAAAACAAAAACCTTAATTGCTTTGGTTACCTCTATTGAATTTTTAGTGATTTGTTCAGTTTTTTCTCCTTCCAACTGTTTTTCTCTTTCTTCCTTCTCTTCTAATGGCTTCTCCAGAGATGTCCTGATCCATTCATAGGCTGTATTTCTTGCCTGAATAGAAGAAATGATTACTATTTATCAACAAATCAATTCAGCTCACCAAGATTACTGTGCACTGACCAAGAACATGTCGGCATCATGAAAGCTGATGCTCGTGTTTATAACATCTGGCTTTTCAGTACTTAACTTACTAGATCTCTCTCCAACACTTAACACTGCTGTCCTTAGCATGGTGCCTGGCATATACTAAAAACTGAGCTATAACTTACATACAGTACAGTGCACAAATCTTCAGAGCACAACTCAAGAACTGTTTACATGTGCACATGGCTATGCATCTGTGACCTAGATCAAGATAAAGAAACATTTCCATCATCCTAGCAGGTCCCCCAAACCCCTTCCTAGTGAAAACTGCTCAAAGGGAGTATTCCTCGCCCTACCCAAAAGTAACCACCCTCCTGTCTCACTATAAATTAATTTTACCTCTCTTAAAATGCATGTTAAATGGAATTGTAAGTACGTTCTAATTTGTGTCTGGTTTCTTATGCACAACATGCTACCTGTTAGATTTATCCACACAATTGTTGCATCAGCAGCAGTTCATGCTTATTTACTGCTGTGTGTATTTCATTTTATACGCACACTACAATTTACCCATTCTGATGATGGACCTATGGGACCTTCCCATATAAAACGTACAAAATTTGAATTGCCTTTCTCTCCCAAAGTTTTGGAACAAACATATCAGTCACCCAAGCCAACATACGTGAGCCACCCAAATTCTTTCCTTCCCAGTCAGTCACCAAGATGGTCTGATTTTACTCTACATACTTCTCCAGTCAGCCCCTCCTCTTTCTCTCTATTACTGCTTAAATTCAGATCCAATTTGGGGCAACAGCCCTCTGATTGGTCTCCCTGCTTCTGATCTGGTTCTTCTTAAATCCATCTTCCACAGTGCTACCAGTGATTCTACATAAGCCCAGAGTTGATCATTCCTTTTCCCTTCGACAAACATTCCTCATCAAGTAGATCACATTCTTTCACATGATTTAAAACCCTGTATCTCCAGCTTCATCTCTTACCACTTTCCCCTTGATGATCCAGTACTAACGGCCTATAACATGTCTGCTCTTTGTTCACCTATCCTCTTGGTCCAGAATGTCCTTCCCATTTTTTTTCCTCCTAAATCAGGATAGCTCTTAATTTTATTTTTTTTGTAATTTAATCTTTATTGTATTTTTTCCATTACTATTTAGTAACTTTACACCCTCCTCCCCACAGCAATCACCACATTGTTGTCCACGTCCATGAGTCCTTTTTCCTTTTTGCTCAGTCCCTCCACTCAAACATCATCTCTTCCAGGTAACATTCAAGGGCCTTCCAGGAGACTGGCCATCTAAACAACTCCTCCTTGTATGGCCACGGTCCTCTGAGTATACCTTCATTAGTACTTACTAAAACACACAGACATTTACTACGGGACTACCTCCTTAACAAACTACATTGTTAGAGAATAGCGGCAGAGTGTCAGTTGGATATGCACACGTGGTGCCTGGCACACTGCAGAGAACAGGTACTCTTTTTACCACAGGCTCTATGTGGTACGGGTGGGGTTGCTTCCATCCTCTGGCTCCAAGGGCTGACAAACCATTCAGGTTTAGCTACTAACAATATTAATCCCCAGCCCAGTGATTATTAGTTCATGGAAGAAAGAGTGACCTAAGCCAGGTGAGTGGGCATCGGCCCAAGGACATCTGATAAAATCACTGCGAAAGGGGAATCTTTCTGTTGCAGTTACTCAACGGGAAAAAGTTACCCCGAGGCTTTCAGTAGTCACCTTACAAACATGTGGAAAGGCTTCCCTAGGAATGAAGCCAAACGAGAAAGCAGGTCAAGACATGGAGTCGGGCAGGCTTCTGGTGGACAGCCATGCCTAAAGCCAGTCTTGCCCCTTGATTTTAGATTTGAGCTAACAAATGCGCCTTTTTTCTTAAGCCAGTCTGACTTGAATTTCTGTCATTTGCAACTTAGAGAGTCCTGGTTTCCTAAGGAAATGTTTATTGTAATTAAATGAAGGCATCCACTTAAGTAACTTATAGACAGAATGTGTTCAGAGATGTAACCAGGCAACAGGCATCCAGAGAAGACTGAGAATATTTTAGCTGAGAACTGAAGGGAGCACAGTTTTTATTACAGATATAGCATTGGGGCTGAGCCTTTAAGGTGGGGCTACCAGCCGTCCCTGGCTAGGAAGCAATGGATACCTGATGTTAACTGGTCCCAAAATGTTTCTGGAGATCGAGAGAGTAGGGTGAAGAGGCAGCAAGCAGCCCAAAATCCAGTTAATAGTGTCCCGTTAGCTGACACTGGCATATAAACTATGTGGGTGCTGCTCTGGAAACAAGTTTTGCCTGAAGTCCCTCAGAGTCCAGATGTGTAAAGACAGCTCAGGAACCACCATCTACGACCAAGGCCTAGGCCATGGGACTCTCTTATTTCCACAAGCTAAATGGTCATTACCTGAGTCCTTGGGCTCTAGGAAATAGCAACCTCTAGCTTCCTAAGGGCTAGGGCCACAATCCTGAAATGTTCTCTGAAACATTCAGAGCACTGCCAAAAGTTAAAACCTCAACAGAGGCTGGCCCGTTGGTATCATGAAGGCTGGTGAGCACTGCCAACTTTAGCTAACCAACTCTGTGACCTAATTTAAACTTTCAGACAACCAAAGCACTCCAAATAAAAACAGGTGAGGATGGCACAGGTGTGTGTTCAGGGAAATGGGAGGGGGTGCGAAAGTGAGTTCAGCAAGCTAACCTGTGAGAGCAGGAAGCAGGCAGGAGGTATGAAACTCAGAATATACCCTCGATTTTGGTGACATCCTTGCCAGGTATTTACAGTCTTACCTTCTTTATCCACTGAATCCATGCAAGTAAAAAATGAAAAAGAAAGAAAATCACCAAGAAGTAATCACTTACCCTGGCAAGTTTCTCTGGTTTGGAGGAGACATGAAGCTGGGAAAACAGCTCTGTTATCTCTTTGGTAAAGTCTTCATCCCCTAAAAAAAAGAAAAGTCCAATAAAAACACTGTAGATAGATGGGTGAGTGAGGATCATGGGGACAGGAAGGGTGGGATGAGAAGACGACAAGAAGAGGAATGGTAGTAGCAGTAGTATTAATAGCAGTATAATAGCAGTAACTATGAGCACAGTGTCTTCGTGCCTATAGAATTCTGATAAATATATCAATGAATTCTTGCAATGGCCTTATAAAAAGTGTGTCATTATCCCATTTTTGAGGTGAAGAAACTAGACCTTGAAGACATTAATTTATTTCCCATAAATCTCATAACAAATTAGGAGTCAAATTTTGGCCTTTCTACCCCCAGCTCAAATCCTGTGCTCTGTGTATTACATCCCAGAAGTATAAAGGGACAACTAGTGCAGGCAGAGTCCTAAGCAAGTACTATGCATGTGCTTCCAAGGAAGTGTCCCAGTATAAATCCTAAATTGGACCCCAAAAATTAGTACAAGTTTAGTTAGGAGAATGGAAAGAGTTTCAAATATAGAAAACAAGTACAAAGATCCAAGGTGAAAAAAAGCATGGTTAGACATTTAATATGGCTGGGAGTGTCTTTTTTTTTTTAAGATTTTATTTATTTACTTTTAGACAGAGGGGAAGGGTGGGAGAAAGAGAGGGAAACTTCAGTGTGTGGTTGCATCTGGCGCACCTCCTACTGAGAACCTTGACTGCATGTGCCCTGACTAGGAACCAAAGCAGCACCACCCTTTGGTTCGCAGGCCAGCATTCAATCCACTGAGCCACACCACCCAGGGCTTGGGAATGTCTTAATATAAAAGAAAGGACAAGGGTAAAGTGAAGCTAGGTAATACAAGGCCTTAAAACCATGCTGAGGAACTCAAACTTTTAATTAAGCAAATGAGGAGCCACTGAATGATTTTAAACATAGACAGATATGTCCTATTTAAATTTTAGAAAGGTCAACTTTGGCTCCTGGGGGAGAGGGGCAGATTGAAAGGGGAGCAGGAAGGGAGGCAAGAAAGCTAAGGTGATAATCTAGAATGCAGGTGAAAAGTAATGGTGGGTAAAAAGAAAGAGGAAAGAAACTCTGGAATGTTGAAAGGATAGTAAGGAGGCTGTTGGAATAGGCCTGGTGGAAGATGATGGGGAACATGGAATACTCGTATTATGGAAATGTACATGTAAACAGGTGAGTCAAGATCAAAAACAATCAACACACACAAACAAATGGCAAAAAACTATCTTTTCCACTCTTCCATCTAAATCCTATCCAATATCCCCTTTGAAGCTCCGCCCAAGGCTTCTCTGTACTACAGAATGCATAGAGAACTCACACACGGAAATCTTCTACCACTAACAATCCATATGAGTCTTTCCTAGGCACCAGCTCATGGTTTATCAGAGACAATTACTACTGCTTCATAGCAGCTTTTTCTTCAAAATCCTTAGGGAAAAAATTCTATCTTGGCTCTCTCGCCATCTGCCATTTTTTTTGTCCTTCTCTTGGCAGTTAAAGCAGAGAAGTCAAAGGCTTAGTGATCCTGGGTATAATGGTTTTGGGAAAAGCTAACCTCACTAAATGATACTACCATAACTGATAGAACTCACAGAAGCAACTCCTGATCATATCTGTCTCAAAGTATGAAACCAGATTCTTAGGCAGGCATTTTGTTTTCCCAGCTAAGCTCAAAATTATGTGAGTGCAAGGGATGAATCTGAATCCACACTAGGATACATGCACCCAAAGGAGTTCACAAAATAATCCAATAGAGTACAGGGGGAAAAATATAAAACTTTAATTTATAGACATTTGTCTCATTCTTTTAGAAATTCTATTTTAGGGCATACTTTAGAATGTAAACAATATACTATTATAGTATTACATGTGTATAATTTAGAAATATTCAAATATGGCTACATTAGATCTAAGCGCTCAAAAAACTCTTACTGCTAAGGGTTGATGAAAAAATGTTTGGAGACCATTGTCTTGTATTCCCCCATAGACCTGAGCATAAAAAGCAACTGTTGCACTAGAATAAAAAAGTATGTAAGGATGGAAAGGAGGCAGGGCCAGTACTTTAGAGGGACTCAGGAGACAGGCTAACATCTCCCTAAACAGGATGTCTCCTTCCAAAGCAAAATGATCAGCTGTGTAAAACAGGGGCGAGGGCTATAGGCTGACCGCTATAAAGATAACCAGCATCACCAGAACCAGCTTCTGTGGTTTTCTCTCCCCTCTGCTACCACCACTTCTTTTTTTATCCACTTCACTGAGACGCAGTTAAATGCCAAGGCTGCATTCCCAACCCAAATCACTGGGAGGGCTGTAGGAACAGGGCATGCAGCCTCCACTGCCAGTTCTGCAGAGTCCTTATCTCTGGCAAATGAACTGAAGAGAAAAATATCACAGAACACAAACTGATCTGTTTCAAATCTCCCTCAGAGTTCTCTGAATGGTATTTAAAGATCGAGACTTCTGATTACTATGCAAAGCCAGATGTTGACTAAGTTGAACAAATACTGTTAATGGCACTATGTACAAACAACTTAAGTTTATAAATAACTAGGGATTGTCATTAGGAACACTAAAAAAACTTAAGCAAATCAAAATTAATTTATGGGTTTCCTGCTAAGTGAGACTTTTAAAATGCAGATCTTTATGTACTGGGTCCAGCAAAAATAATGCCCCTTTTTAATTAAAAAATCTCTTATTATAAAATCATAAGCATGTAATTCTATAATGTGACAATATCAGCACTAATGACATTTTAGGTATATGTTCAAATTAAAACTATAACTTATTGCACCCAATTATTACCCTCCCAACCTCTTCTTGAGGAGAAGCCGCCTTACTTCTCCGGGACCCTGTATTTACTTATGCCATCCCAATAATGAAAATAACAGCCATCATTTGTTGAGTGTTTATTGTGTAGCACAAATTATGTATAATATTTCACTTATTCCTTATAACAATCTGAGAAGACAGCATCCTCTTCTCATAGTTGAGGTAACGGAAACTCAGTGTTAAGTAACTTCCCAATGTTGCATGACTTAGTAAATGGTAGATCTTGACTTTGAACCCAGGTCTAAGCCCAGCTTTCACCCACCATGCTTGAGGTATTGCCTTCTCAATACCACGAGACTGTTTCAAATGCTTACTTTCAAAAACCATTTATCAGGATTCTTGACATAGAGTTAAGATGTCATTTAGCAAAAATGTTATATAACCAACCAGTCTGACTTCCTAGAACACAGCGCAGAACACAAATGGGAATAAAAAAGAAAAATGCATTTGAGTCCAGAATCCACACATTCAACTCTACTTCCTTCTCTCACAAGAAAGATCCTAAGAGTATCACTCAAAGCATTCTGCTTTTAACACATGACTTAAATGAGTTATCTGGTTTTCCACTCATAACAGATTAGAAATAGAAATGAGGGTTAGGAAGAGAATCAGGAGCAAGCTCAATGATAGTGAAGAGAATGTTAAAATGGGCAGATAAATGCACAGAAGGAAATAACAATGCACAATTTTAAAAAAACAATTAGAGACATTTCCAGAAGTACAGCAGTTTATGAGAATTTAACCTAGCAGATCTGAAACCTTTTGGTCCCCTTTACACTCTTAAAACTTTCTCAGAGCCCCTAAGACTTTTTTAATGTATGTTATATATTAAACCAACATTCATCATTTTAAAAATTAAAACTAAAATGTTTGAAGTATTCATTAAAATAACAATAAAACCACACTACTCATTAACACAAATAATATACCTTAAAAAATAATTAACATACTTTTTAAGAATATTATATTTTCCGAAAAAGGAAAATTTCGGTGATACAAGTGCCACGTTTTAGATCTTTGCAAACCTCTTTAATGTTTAATTTAAAGACAGGTCTTTAGATCTTTTTTACATCCAGTCTGTTACAATGTGTTGTTATGTGGAGAAGCCACAGAGTCTGGGGCAGAGAGTTGTGGCGGGCAGACACACACATAAGGCCAGCTGCTCACAACAATGTCTAGTCGGGGGGCAAGGCTGCGGAGAATCTGCATGAAACTTCTGAACGGAAAAAGTAAAATCAGGCTTGTGTAATCAGAGAGAAAGCAATTTATTTTAAGGGCAATATAATGCATTTAAACACACTACACACAGCCTTCCCACTCACATGCTGGGTTTTCCTATTACCTTTTTTCTCTTCCTCCTCTTCCTCAGAGAACTCTTCTAGAGAAAATGCTTCTTTCAGTTGATCCAATTCAAGTTTTAGAGTCTCTAATTCTTCTCCACTTAGAGAATTAAGGATAGATTTCACCTGAATCAATATAACATAAAATAATAAGTTGTAGGAATATAAAAGATGAAAAACATTCTCAAATGAAGAAGAGGCTATAGATCAAATTAAAATCAAATTATGAGCTCACTAGCCAACACACACTCTATTCCTTAAGAACCTTAATACAAGCTGGTCATTACAGAAAGGTAGAATCTGTACTTCCAAAAATAATATAAGACAGAAATGTCTGCAAATTATTAGTGTTTAACAATGGCTTAGAAATTAGGGGGAACATAAAAGTCTTGAATTAATTAAAAGCTAACAGTTAACTGTATCCAAATTGGCAGCTTAAGCCAAAAAAAAAAAAAAAAAAAAAGATCAAGGTGAAGAAAACATAACAAATGTGCTACTAAGACTTTTGTTAATTTCTCCTTTTTGTTTAAATTTAGAGAAATAGCACTTGACTCATTCTGTTTCTAGCAATTAGTTCAAACATTAGTTGTTAGTTTGTTTCTCAGAGTACTTCGTTTCACAGTATTCTCAGAGTCTCAAGGCTCCACCTGAAATTTCATCTTCTAACTACAAAAAAGAAAAGAAACTATTAAAAGACTATTCCAGTTGAAATTTCTGGTTTAGTTAGAATTACCTTTACTTCACTTTCGCGGGAAAGCATCTCCAGAGCTTCCAGATGTGAAAGGCCTTGAAATTCATCAAAGAGTAGCCCATAATGAGTTTTCTTGTCCGTTTCCATAGTAACCTCATTGGTGGTCCACTGCTCTTCTTTCTCCTTCGCCTCTCGTAAAACCTGAAAGAGAGAGAGAAGCATTACCCTGCAACAAGTAATGAGAGCTCAAGGGTGAGTTTTGAGAGTCCAGGGAAGCGAAGCTGAGATGGGTAACAGTATAAACCTACTACCCTTTCCTTCTTGGCATTGCGACTCAAATCTACTAGACTTAGGAGCTGCAGGGGAAAAATGATCACACATAATTTGATTCCAGACAGGGTACATAAACCCAAGGAACCAGGTGTTTCTCTGAAAGTATTTAAATATTAATCTAATACACAACTCTGAAAGGAGTTGGCATCTTATACTGCACTGACAGGAGGCTCCTGCCGGAAGGAAAGGCAGAGGAAAAAAAACAAGGGAGTTTTCTAACCTCCAGAGCTCTCCCACCTCTCTTATCCACACCGAAAAAAAAACTTTTTAAGCCTTAATTTAAAAGTTATTTAAAACTTCCCTAAAGGAAATGCTAACAACATCCCAAGTTACAACAGGCAAAAATACAGATCAATATAAAAACAGGGCCCCGGCTGGTGTGGTTCAGTGGATTGGGTGACAGCCTATGAACCAAAGGCTCACGGGTTCCATTCCCAGTCAGGGCAAATGTCTGGGTTGCAGGCCAGGCCTCCAGTAGGGGGCATGCGAGAAACAACCACACACTGATGCTTCTCTCCCTCTCCTTCTCCCTATCTTTCCCTCTCTAAAAACAAATAAATAATTTTTAAACAGCCCAGAAAGAAGAAGCAAACAGGTCAAGACAGTACCTGAGACAGTGTAGAATTCCGGTTCATTAGATCCTTGGTTCTTTTAAATCCAGGATCTCCTTCTGCTATTACATCCATTGTCTTTTTCCCAATGAATTCCAAGGCATCCAAACCCCCACTGATAACGGTCTTTCCCTAGGAAACACATGCAATCTCATGACAATAATACTGAAAAAAGACACCTGCATGTTTTGACTATATAAAATAATGGCTTACAATACCAAGTACAGGCAAGAATATAAAGCAACTGAAACAACGATACACTGCTTGTGAGAATATAACTTGGTGTAACCACTTTGAAAAACTGTCATCATCTACTACAACTAAACCTATGAATGTCCTGTGACCCAGCAATTCCGCACATGGTTACACACTCAGTAGATGTTTACACAGAGGTTCATCAAAAGACATACAAGAATGCTCACAGCAGCCTTTCTGTAAAAAAGCTAAAAACTAGAAATTACCCCAATACTCACCAACTGTAGAATGAATAAATATCACAGTCACACAACGAACACAGCAAAGAATACAGATATGTCACACAAATTTCACCATGGATAAGTCATACAAACATAATGTTGAGTGAAAGAAGCCAGATACAACAGCATACATTCTGTACGATTCCATTCATGTACACAGTTTAAAAGCAGGCAAAATTAATCTACGATGGTAGATATCAGGACTATGGTGATCTTGACAGGCAAGAGCAGAAGGCATGGGTGACAGGGAGCCAGGCTAGGGGCCATCTGACATACCACCACGTTGCTTGTTAGTCTCAGTGTGTTCACATCATGAAAATTCAAACTGAACACTTAGGACTTCACTTGTCTGTAAATGTGTTATACTTCAATAAAAAGTTAAAATTTGAAAGTACTAGCTATCTACACTCATATCGGAAATATACGTATATTACCCTTTAAAAAATGTTTCTAGTTGCCCTGGCTGGTGTAGCTCAGTGGATTGAGCACGGGCCTGCGAACCAGACAATCATGGTTTGATTCCCAGTCAGGGCACATGCCTGGACTGCAGGCCGGTTCCCTGCACCCAGTTCTCAGCAGGGGACGCACAAAAGGCAACCATACATTGATGTTTCTCCTCCTCTCTCCTTCCCTTCCCCTCTAAAGATAAAAGAATTAAAATTAAATAAATAAGTAAATAAAATATCCTAAAAAAAATGTTTCTAGTCATATATAGTTTTACAAGTATCCATCATATATAATACTTAACCTTTGCCTAAAAGATGCAGTTATGAGAAAAATGTTTTCTTAAAGCAGTTTTCTATGTCCACCAAAGTAAAAACCCTTAGTCCATAAAATATTATGTACACTGCCTGTTACGTTTCACCTCCTGTTCCTCCCTTTAAAGAATGTTTCCAAGTAGTTCTCACTCTATCCCTAAGAGCAAAGTAACTGATCTTCAGTGATTTGGAATGCCATAAGAGTAATTAGTCCCATGGCTTTTCAAGGAAGAAGGAGGGACAGAAACCCCAGTGTCACGGAAGGGAGGAGGACACCTTGCACTTTATACTCACTGTGCTCTGAACAGCAGTCGAGATGGTCGAGAATACACCAAACGGTCCAATCACTGGGGAGGAGTTTTCATTCTCTTTGGCATTTGTCTCCCCTACAGGAGGGAGGAGATATATAGACACAAAGAGATGGCTCACAAATAGTTTTACTTTGTTAGCACCTAGGTAATTTTTTTAAAAACTAGACCTTACTTCCCACATATAAGGTATTAGCCTTTTTTGTTTTATTAAACTATTTGCCTGTTTTAAAATAAAAGGTAAAATAGCTTTTTCCATTTTCATTTCAGAAATAAAATTCAGTCTTTTGGACAAACGAGATATATATATATATATATATATATATATATATATATGGCTATTTACCTTTTATTTTAAAATTGGCATATATATATATATATATATATATATATATATATATCACAACAGGTTTATATATCTTAAAGCAGTTTTCTGTGTCCACCAAAGTAAAAACCCTTAGTCCATAAAATATTATGTACACTGCCTCCCAACCGTTGAAAATACGGTTCTATTTACACAATCTTCTGAACAAAGTAAACTAGAGAGTCAGCAAGCTGAGATCAGTGACTGTCAAGAACTGAGAGTAGATGGACACAACGGAAGTTTTGGAGAATAATGAAAACATTCTTGTATCTTGATTGCCTATATATAGAAAATACTCATTATCTGTATAATCACAATGGACAGTGATTACAGTGTAAACAGGACTGTATGTCTGTCAAAACATGTAAAACTATATACTTAAGAAGAGTAAACTTTACCGTCTGTAAATTACAGCTCAGTAAACATGACTTTTTCAAATCTAGTCTATTTTAAATTTTATCCTAGGAAGGCTGAAGCACCTGGAATTTGCAAGTCGGAGTATGGAGAGGTAAGGAGATCCAGGAACCTACACAAGAGTGTTCCTGATTCTTCATCTAAATACTAAGCTATTTATACACTGACAGACTCCATGATACTAGACAAAAACTACTATGGAGCTATAAACTAAACAACACCCAAAGCTCACGCCAGGTTACATGACATCTGACTTCTGACCAATCACAGTTTAACTAGAGAGGCCTAGTTAAACGCCATGGAACTAGGTAGAGACTTCAGACAGATCAGAGGCCTTAGTAGTAGGGCTAAACTAGCACTTAAGAGTAATGGCTGCTTCAGATTCACCCTAAAGAAACTTAAAAATAAGTCTTAAAAGGATCAGTGTAAGCTACAAATATATAACTTAACAAATATCTTAGCCAAACAAAACTCATACCCTTTAAAAGATGACAAAATCTACTCAACAATGTAATACTCGTGATGTCCAGCATCCAGATGAATAAATGGTCAATAGAAACAGACTCAAATAACAGAGATAAGCTGTGCCTAATTTATAAATTAAACTTTATTGTATTAATTCAAAAATTAATAAAAAATAACAGATGATAAGAATTAGTAGACAAGGATACTAAAATATGTACATAAGGAAGTGAGAAGTGGAAGATATAAAAAAGAAACAAATAGAATTTCTAGAGTTGAAAATACAATATCTGAAAATAAAAAGTCATTGAATGGACTTAACAGCATTAGACACAACAAAAGAAAACAGCAGTGAACTTGAAGACAACTATAAAAAACTATCAACAATGAAGCGCAGAGAAAAAAGGCTTAAATTGTGGGACAATCACTGTCTTAAGAAATGTGTATATGGGATACTAGCGGGAAAAACCTGGGGACAGAAAAATTATGGGAGCAATGGCCAAACATTTCCAAATCTGATTCTATCTCATAAATCCATGAAGTCTGATGAATCTATAGCAGAATAAACACCAAAAAATGGTCATTATGGTGGTGGTATGTCATTAGAATCAAAACTGCTGAGTGAGGAGCAGTGATAAAAAGAAATTGTAGAAGCAGCCAGTTCCCAACAGAGAGAATGTAAGCCAGAACACAGTTAGATGCCACTTTTAAAGTGATGAAAGGGGGAAAAAATGTCATCCTGGAATTCTAGCCTTAAAAATGGAAGGATAAACTAAATAAATCCTTAAAAATATAAACAAAAACATTTTCAAACAGCTCCAAGCAGTGTGGCTCAGATGGTTGGGTATCATTCAGCAAAGCAAAAGGCTGCCAGTTCGATTCCAAGTCAGAAAACATGGCTGGTTTACAGGTACGGCCCCTCACTGGGGCACACATGAGAGGAAACCAGTCAATGTTTCTCTCACATGTCAATGTTTCTCTTCCTCTCTTTCTCCCTCCCTTCCCCCTCTCTAAAAATAAATAAATAAATAAGTGAATATCTTGAGAATTTTTTTCAAACAAAATCTGAGAGAACTCACTGTCAACAAATCTGCACTAATAAGAAATGTAAAGGAAATTCTTAAAGCTGAAGAGAAATGGAATCAGCTGGTGAACAAAAGAATGGTGAACAGAAACGGTAATTATGTGGATAAATATACAAGACTCCCCTGCACATTCTTAAACATACATGGAGTATAAATGGGGGAAAAGGTTTTCCTTTTTTTTCCCTCTTCAAAGAATGTTATTTAGACAGTAATCTGCCAAATTGCATCTCAAGTTTATCTGAGAGTACCCTGTGACTCAGCAATTCCAGGTTTAGAATTTTCTATTAAAAACTAATTGCAAAAAGACATAAGTATGAGAATATTATACTTAATTGTGCATAATGCTTCAAAAAGTGATTATATATTCAATATACACCTACATATATGGAATTCCCTACAGCTATTAAAAATGATGTTGGCATGTTACTGACACAGAACATGATGGATTTTTAAAAAGGTAGGTCATTTCTAAAAGTAGATACAATTACAGTTTTCTAAATGTGCTTACTCACATTCACAAAAAAAATTTGGAATGACCTGCCAAATGTTACTTCTGGATAGAATCTGATTTTTTCACTTACCTGCTTGTAACTTTCTTTTTTTTTAACTAAGTTTTTTTATAATGAACATTGCTATTTTCAAAGTTTTTTTAAAGTGATTTTCTTGATGAACTAAAATTTCTAGCACATGTAACCCACTCTTCAGGCTTGTCTCTCCTTTACCCCTACACAAATCCTGGGTTTCTCTCTTCCCCAGATACCTTCATGCCCTCTTGCTTTTTTAATTTTTTATACATGCTGTTCCCTTAACCTCAAAATTCCTGCACCACAGCTTCTCCATCTGTCAAAACCATACCCATTCTCAAGATCCAACTCAAATATTTTCCTTCATGAAAATGTAAGTTAATTGCTCAAAGTTTCCAGTCCTTTGCTTGAACCTCAACCACATCTGGCTTCACTTGATTTGTGCTCTGGTTAGTTCTTTCAACAATGGGTTTATCCATTAGATTCAAAATGAAAAACCTCTCTATTTCTTTCATTTCATTTTACCCCTGAAGTACAGACCTTGTTTGGTTTGTTCACTGATATCTCCACAGCACTTAAAATAGTGCCTCACAGGAGTAGACACTCAATAAATTTTTGCTGAATAAATTAGTAGGTTCAACTGAGCTCAGAAAAATAATCTTCCTACCATAGTTTTGATGCCTGAAGATAATGTTTAATTACACCAGGAAGGGAAATGAGCATTTGATGCAAATGCAAGCATAATACATGCTTTATTCCTTAACCCACTAGTGTACTCATTTCTCATATTCTGCCAGTTTTAGAAATGGCAAAGGACTGTGGAGTTAAAAAGCATAAAAGAATAAAGATAGGACACTTGAAGGGTAAACTCTTAACAAATAGTGTGAATCCCAGGTTACACCACCTATTTCTTATTTCCTTGATTACTCGTCTTTCCTGTCATTATCAGGTATATTCAACCACAGTCTTTGGATCAAACACTCCACCCACCCTGTCCCATCCCTAAAAGATGACTGAATGATTTCCACTGGTGGCCTCTGGTTTACCATCAAAATCCTGAAAAGAAACTTCCCAGCTACAACACCCTTAAGCAGAGGAATTAACCCCCCTCCTCAGGAATTTTAGTTCTCTTTATCACTTTAACTCTGTAAAAAACTCATTATCAGCCTTGGCTGGTATGGCTCAGTGGACTGAGTGCTAGCCTGTGAACCAAAGGGTTGCCAGTTCAATTCCCAGTTAGGGCACATGCCTGGGCTGGCCGTAGGGTGCCTGTAAGAGGCAACCACACATTGATGTTTCTCTCCTTCTCTTTCTCCCTACCTCTCTCTAAAAATAAATTAAATTAAATTTCAAAAACTCACTATTAAACTAAAATCTAAGTACATGTAACTTCCCATAGTAATAGTTCTCTTTTTATGAGCCACAAATAATAAACCTGTTCTCCAGAGTAGTCTTCAGACACATAAGAAGAGTCAATCTATTCTCCCAATCTCCCCTTTCCAGATTTCCAGATTCAATATCCATGATGCCTTCAACTTTCTCTCGTAAAACAGTACTTCTATTGGCTCACTTTTTTCAAGATTCACTCCAGTTCTTTTTTTCCCCCCACTCCAATTTTTCAATGCCCTTCTTAAAACATGGCTTGTGTGGTACACTTTTAGGTCTTGTGAAAGACACTGCAGTTATCCGAAGCCATTTCTAATCTCCTTTTCCTTTCCTGCCAAGCCTACCTCCTGATATGGAGATTTATTATTATGACCAAAACTCACTCTCCCAGCACCTCTTGCTGCTACAGCAAGAACACAAGATCCTGTTATAGCCAATGAAATCTGAGAAATATGCCAGGGGCTGCTGGGAAAACTTTTCCTCTTCAAAGGAAGGATAAACGGCATCCACTAACTTCCTGACTTTGAGCACAAATGTATTAGAACACTGTACTTGGAGCTGCAGTATTATCTGGCATCCACAAAGAGACAAGGAAAATTGCAGAAAATCCAATGCACAACTCTGCCATCAATGAGCCACTAACTCTGGAACAGCCTATTTCTGAAGTTCTCGTGAGAAAAATAAACTGACGTTTGGTCACATATTCTGTTCCTTGCAACCAAAGTAGCCTGATGCAGATATCACTAACAACACTGTTGCCAACTCATTCGTGTGGTCCTTTACGGTCATGTTATATAATGGGATCTTGTCTTGTAACCAGAGTTGACCTTGCAAGGGCACGTGACCCAAGCTTAGGTTAATATAATTCTCTCTCCTGGGAATTAAAAAATGGAAATAACTGATACCAAACAGTACCTGATGGGTACTTACATTAGGACTCAATATAAAGCTGGAGCAGGAGGACAACAAGCAGAGAAAGTCAGTGATTAGAAAGAAAAATGACAGAGATGAGCAGAGAAAAGCAAGAATGGGAGATAATAAAGCCCCTGAGGTATGAAGAAGCAAACTCAGGCCCTGAAAAAGCTTTCTATTTTATGATGCACGGCCTTCTTGATCCCTGGTTATAACTCTGTTCTTTAGGCTTAAAAGTTTTCTACTTGATCAAGGCAGGCCTCTAAAATTACATTTCACCTTCATAAAAGTCCAAGCACAAAAATACACCCCCAAAATTAACACATTAAAATATTTTTTTGTAGTATGATAGTTTCGAATTCAGCTCTTACTAAACTCTAATTGTGGCAAGCAATATAATGGCCAATTTTTACATTCTACATTCATGGCCTTATTTATTTAAGGTTTATAAAAATCCTTTGAAATATATATCATCCCATTTCACAGATGAAAAAAGTGAAGTGATACATGAGTGGTGAAATGACATAGACTTCTATCAGCCAAAGATTCCAACTGCCCTTTCTTACCAGTCCTCTATCATGCCCTGAATATCGGACACTCAATAATTTTCTACTAAAAAATGAGGTCAACCTTTCCATTTTGATACATAATTCTAGGTCTTCATGTTTCCATATACTGACCTGTTGCATATTGGACCTCACTTGAAATTTCACTGGGAGGAGGGATTCCAAGGGAAATCTCTGCCTTCTCAATGACATTTGTAATACCTTGTCCTAACGAGAAAAACGGTAACATTTTATATTTCAATATTTTATATTTTATATTTTATAAAATATTTTATAAAATATTTTATATTTTAATATTACTTGCTATTAGTCACTAAATCTAAACAAACCAAAAGTCAAACCCATGAATTTTTAATTTCATTGTAGCCACAGAAACATGTTATTTTTGAGCTTACATAATTTTGGAAAATGTATCCTTACCAAAAGAAAAAAAAATAATTCATTGTCACCAAAGAATAGTTTTATATTAACAAGTCCTAAACATCAACTTTGCAAGGAGAAAATGCTGCAAATTCTAGTGGCTGTAATACTCATTACTAATGCATCCTCAAACAATCAAGTAAACATAAAACAGAAATTAATAAAATCACTTTTAACACAGATCTACAGCAAAATACACATAAAAATTAATAAAATAGCTGACGACCTTACCTACTGTGGCTACTGTAGCGGAGGCTGAAGAAAGCAAGGACTTGCCCCAGCTGCCCCAATAACCCCATCCAGTCTGGGGTACATCTTTGGAAACAGTCTCCTATTTTTCCCAGTATCCAGAAAAACAAAAGGCAAAAGAAAATGTAAAAATTAGAGGAAAATAAGAGTCTATACACAAAGCATCTAATTACTGGCCAAAAGTATGAGCAAACAAATACATATTATTTGGCTAAAGAAATATATTGTTACATTGACAGATATATGTAACCTGCATGTAAGCACCACACAGCAAAGACAATTACTCAGTTACAAAACTGAGAATATTGTTTTATGGTTATAAAAAAAGGTATAATCCTAAATTGACATTGATTCCAAATTATTTTTAACCCTATCATTTTTTAATCTCAATTTTTAACAGACACTCTACTTTGCCTGCAGCCTGTGGTGCTTGAATAGGAAGAACTTCTGAAGTTTCAAGGTCACTGGAAGGTTTGGATTCTGGTCTCTTTCTAGTAGAAACTACAGGTTCTGGTTTACTCTCTGGCTTGATACTTTGGTCAACAGACTCAGAATTCTTGGCTGGCTCAGAGTTCCCATCTTCAAGGCTGGGGACTGCTTCAGTTGTCACTGGAGTCTCAATATCATCTTTATCCGACATGATTAGATCATCACCTGGTAAAATAAAGGCCCAAGAAAAAACTAACTATATAGGCTTTTTTGCGTAAGTTATTTTTAAACTTTTATTTTGGGATCACCACAGACTCACATGCAAGTTTAAGAAATAATAGAGAAATCTGACATACCCTTCACTCAGTTTCCCCCAATGGTAACAATTTGTATAATTATAGTATAATATAACAAACAGGATATTGATAATCTGCCAACCTTACTCAGATTTCAACAGTTCATTTTGTGCATGTGTAATCAGTTCTACAAAAAGTTATCATATATATATTTCTGTGATCATCACCAGTCAGGATACAGAAACGTTTAATCACAAGGATCCCTTGGGTTATTCTTTTATAGCTGCATCTCATCCTCCTCCTATCTTATGACAACCACTAGTCTGTTCATCTCTATAATTTTGTCATTTCAAGATGTTTTATAAATGCAATCATAGAGTATGTAACTTTTTGAGATCAACTTTTTTCACTTAGTATAGGACCCTCAAGATCCATCGAAGTTGTTGTGCTAACAGCTTCTCCTTTTTATTGCTGAGTAGTATTATTCCTTGATATGGTTGTATCTGTTTGTTTCACCATTTAACTGTTGAAGAATATCAGAGCTGTTCCAGTTTGGGACTATTACAAATAAAACAGATATGAATATTCATGGACAACTGTTCATGAAAACGTAAGCTTTCATTTCTCTGGAACAAATGACCAAGAGCACCATCACCAGTACTTATTCAAATTTTTAAGAAACTGTCATACTCTTTTCCAAAATAGCATTCTCACCAGCAATGTATTAGTGATCAAGTTTCTCTACACTCTTACCAGCATTTGGTAGTATTATTTTTTACTTGACCCATTCTGATAGGTGTGTAATATCTCACTGTGGCTTTAAGTTGCATTTCTCCAGTTGCTAATAGTACTGAACATCTTTTCATGTGCTCATTTGCCACCTGTACATATTCTTCAGTGAAATATTTATTTGTATCTTTTGCTCATTTTCTAATTGGATTTTATCTTTTAATGTGAAATTTCGAGCTCCTTTTATATTCTACATTCAAGTCTTTTGTCAGATATGTGGTTTGCAAATATTTCACCCCAGTTTGTAGTTTATATTTTCATCCTCTTTAATGCATCTTTCACAAAGCAAAATGTTTTAATTTCAATGAGGTCCAATTTATCAATTTTTCCTTTTATACTGACATTTTAAAAAATGTTTTTAGTCATTAATCATTCCATCATATATGATTTACATCAGACCAGCAACTGAATAGCAATGTTAACCAATTAAATTCTTTCCAGAAGTATAGCTGTTTCACAATTAAAGCCAAGATACTATCGGTGTTTTTACAAAGAGCTGATGTTAGTTTGCAGGACACCCAAATTTTCACCAGAGAAGAAATATATGTATTCCATACATACATACATATACACACAATGGGACCTTATGTATGTATAAGCACAGATTTTGTACTACTATATACTAAGTGCAGAATTAGACATAATCCATGCCATAAAAATATTTCTAATGCACTATAAAAGAGAGATGTGTTAACAATTAAGGCACCTTGGAAGGAGTTCTATAAATGAGGTATACACAAAATGCTGAAATATAGAGAGAGAAGCCTGCTAGAAATAAGGAATAATATTCATGGACAACATGTCTGAAATAAACATAGAATACTGGCCACAAACAAGGATTTTTAAATGTCAAAACCAACCTGCAGATGGTTTTATTTGACCTGCACAGGGCTTAAACCTTTTTTAATATTAATTGCTAACATCTAAAACTCAAACTTCGTTTACAAATAATCTCCACCCAAATCAACCTGTTTATAGCCCCTACAAGCATCTGACCTTGCAACACCTGCTTTAAAGAGCACTCAGGATTTTGACAGATGAAGACGTCGATGAGAGAGTTCGAGGGTGTGAAACAGCACATGGGAAAGCTCAAAGGCCTGAGGTCTGACAGTATGGAATAGGGACAGACGTCAGCAGTGGCAAATATGGCAGGGAGGAGAATGGTGGGAAAGCACAAGCTAGAAAGATTTTTATAACACCATGGGCCCTAGGTCATATGGCTATATGATATATATACTTTATAATTCCCAAAACACATAGGAAAAAATAATCTAGATACAATTATCTGTAGACATATAAACCAAGTCTGTAATACTCCTTCATTCATTCATTCCCTTACAAACATTTGTTGAGTACCTACTAGGTACCAAGCTCTGGAGACTGAGAAATAAAGATACAATCTCTGCCCCACTTACTTCAAGCACCTAAAAGGAAAGACTACACCGTTCTGGCATGAAATTTAATTAATATTTTATGTAGTTGAATATGTACTTTTTAACTATATTTTTCACTCTCCTTATGCTCTCTCCAAACACACAGTAATACATATATATATATATACATTTAAACACAGCATATTACACATAGTATATATACACTATGTAATTTCTATAATCTTATAAAAGGCTGGAAGGGCACACTGTAACACACTAAACACTGGTTATCACTATTCTTTCATTTGTGTAATAAAGACTTAATGAACATCTAGAATGTGCTAGACTTTTGAGCTAGGTGGGAAGAGTTTTTGTCGTGCTGGCTGTTTATTCCTTATTAGATGGCTTGCACCACCCCTATTCTCAATGGGTTCATAATCTAGCAGGAAAGGTGGGGAGAGGAATAAATACCAAGTACATGGATTGGCACTACTTAATGCTTTTGTAAGTTTTCCAAGTATTCTGTAATAAGTGTGTTATTTTCCTAATTGGAGGAGAAAGACTCCAAGAACTGGGACCTTACAAGCAAAACTAAATGGCTGAGTCATTTTTTAAAAAGGAAAAATGTATACACTTGACACACACACACACACACACACACACACACCCATCCCCACTCCCATTTTCTTGTAGAACTTCCAGCCACACAGCTACCAGAATGGAAAGAGATTTAGTTTAGTAACCAAGAGCTCGGGCTCTGGAGTTAGAGCGACTTCCTGCCGACTCTGTACTGCAGTAATTGTGAGGCAGTTTCTTCACCCATCTGCGAATCCGTTTCCTCGTTTGCAAAATGCTACCAGGAATAGTGCCATAATAGCTATTTGGCAAGGTTCATATAAACATTCAATGGCACGATGTACTTGAGGGGCTTGGAGCAGAGGCTGGGTCAGCTACTGACAGTACTTGTGGTTGTTCACATGATTAATATCGCTATTAATAAGCTGTCTCTAGAGGGACAATATGCGCTCTCACGTCTTCCCAGACACAAAAACAAGTCTAGTGTAAATAAGCACAAAGTTGACAACGTCTAGCCCAAGACCAGTTTTCCTAATACAAATGTAGCGCTTCACAAACCAAAGCGCTTCCGCAGCCTCAGCGTCCGGCCGCGAGGCATCCGCCGCCTAGCCCCACACCGCTTCATCTCCCTCCCCCGCCGCGGAGAGGCGGCTCCGGAACCCCGCACCCAACCAGCCTCCTCCCTGGAAGCCCCGCACCTAGCCTGCTGCTGCCCGCACCGCCGCCACTGTTGCCGACGAGCTGCTCCTATTACCCCGGAAGTATTCTTTCCGCGCAGAGTAGTCCACGCCTAGTCCAGGGCACTTCCGGGTCAAGGCGCTCCAGCCGGAAAGGGCCTGGCGCCGTACTGGTGAGTAAAAGCTTGGTGGGGGTCACTGCCCGGGAGCTGCCGGGGTGGCCAAGGCTTGCGTTCAGAGCGGTGGGCTGAGGCACGACGTGAAAGGAACTAGTGTGTCCGCGGGTTTTTTCCGAAGGCGTGGCCTGAGCTGCAGGAGTTGACCACCCCGTATTTACTTATCGAGCGCTAACTGCCAGGAACTACCCCGGGCGCTTGGGACAGACGCACTGGTTTAGAGCCAACAGTGGCCCTGCTGTCGAGTAGTCGACATTCTAGTGTAGAGGCCGACCCTGAAAAAGCAAACAGGGAGGGCGGTCGGGGGGCTGAGTGAAAAAGGTGAAGGGATTACGAAGTAGTTACAAAATAGCCATGGGGATGTAAAGTACAGCTATAGGGAATATAGTCAATAATATTGGAATAACTTTGTACCGTGCCAGGTGGATACTGGAAATATTGGGGGGGACACTTGGTGAAGTGTATGATAGGCTGTTCATCTTAAACTAATACAAAATAATATTGAATGTAACTATAATTGAAAAAATAATAAAAATAAAAATCATTTATAAGAGGGTAGTGAAAGCTTTAAAGAAAATTAAACAGGATAATGTGATGGAACAAAGTGAGGGAATAAGCCTTATGGACGTCTGGAGAAGAGCATTCAAGGCAGAAGAAATAGCAAGTGCAAAGGCCTTTTGGTGGAAATAAACTTAGCGAGGTCAAGAAAAAGAAGAATGACTGAAGCGAAAAGAGGAAGATGCAACCAGAGACTGAAACAGGCCAAAATCTTGTGGGGTCTGTGAGCCAGGACAAGGATTTTGGCTTTTATTTAGAAAGCAATGAAAAACAATTGAAGGTTTGTACGCAGAGAAATGACATGCTCTGACTTACCGCTAAGTTTGCAACTGACCCCTCATCGGAAAGAATCACCTCCCACCAGTGTGAATGCACGAAACCGGATTGACAGCCAGAAAGAAAGGCATTACAGACACCCCTCCTTGTACAGTCCTGAAAAACAGTCCTAGTGAAGTGAAGGGACTTGGCCCTTTCAGAACCCAAGTCTCTTCAACTACATTTCATGGCTTAAGAATCATGATTTTAATGTCTGTATATAAAATTGTCGCTTCTTAAAAGAAGCCATTGTTTCACATTTTTATAAGTCTTTTTCATATCTGGCTTAATAGAAAACAGCTAGATTCTCAATCTCCTGCATTCATTGTGATTATCACCCACCATGTAGCTTCTGGAAAATTGCAACATATTGTGTGAAAAAGAGTGAAAAAGGCAAATAATGTGCTTGTATTATTATGAAAGTTGATTTGAAAAATCATATTTAACAAGTCTCATGGAGCCCTGAGCAGTGTGGTTTAGTTGGTTGGGTGTCACCCCACAAAGCAAAAGGGTGCCAGTTTGATTCCCTGTGAGGGCACATGTCTGAGTTGTGGGTTTAGTCCCCTGTTGAGAGGCAACTGATCGATGTTCCTCTCCCTCCCTTCTCTCTCTAAAAATAAATAAAATCTTTTTTAAAGAATAAATAAATAAAAAGTCTCAGGGAAACCACCCCCAGACAAGGTATGACACACTTTGAGAATCACCAAATTACAATATTGTTATGACAATCAAAAGAACTACAAACTTGATTTGAAAATCATTAAAACTATATGCAATATGAAATGCTGGTGCCCAGGCCCCCATTATAGAATAGCCAAGTCAATAAGTCTGAGTGAGGCCAGAAAATCTGTATCCTTAGCAAGCACCCCAGATTAATTTGATGTCATCCTTAACAAGCACCACAGATTAATTTGATGTAATCGGTCCAAGAATTAATTGCAGTTTGAGAAAACAAATTATAGATAACATTCTTTCTAGAGTTTTCTGCCCACTAAAATTTTTTTTAAATAGTGACTGTTTTTATATCTTCAAATCATTAACAGTTTCCAGAGGCTGAGACTCCGGAAAGTCAGTGAGAAGTTTGTAGCAAGTACCTTTCTGACTACCAAGTTGCTGAGTCTCTAAATTCAAATTGTTTGAATTGTGTAAATCCAGTCCTTTGCCAAGGACTGAGGTTTTTAACTGTGTCATCTAAGCCTACAGTTTTGGATGAATAAATAACTGATACAGAAAGAAAGTGGTAAGTCTTAGAATCAGGTACTTTAAGTGGGCTAGGGTACTAACAGCAAAAGAAATTCATTCAAAATTAAGAGGGTAGAGATGAGAGTTTAAGTGAAAGGCTTTTGAATAAGGTGAAATTTCAGTTGGCTGTTGTAGAGAGGGTCAAATTTCCACAGGATATTGGTCTGGAGGGGCGGGAAGCTTTAAGCAAAAGAACAACTGTAACTAGAACTTCGGGTGAAAAATTATTTGGAGAGAATAGAGAGTAAAACAGGTGTAGTTAAGGCCAAGCCAGTCACGAAAGCTGGGAAGATTTCAGAATTTAAGCAAAGAAAGGAATGAAAATGATAATCAGCCTCGAGATAAGGAAACTAAGACCACTCAAAATCATAGCTAATTAGTGACAGGCATAAGTAAAGGCCAGACTTGACTTCTAAATCTATTTATTCCTTTAAGAAGCAATTCTTGTTCATGCAGGCACTGTTGGGCTCTTTCTAGCAACTTCTATTCTGCCACCTGATTCTATTCCTAGATAATTATGCATGCCAGACTAGAATTTGAAACTTATCTCATAGGCAATGGAAAATCGCCAATGGTTTCGAAATCTCTTTGACTTTCTTGGATTTGTGTTTGGGGCCAATTCTGAGAGAGCAGTATTTGAGACATCCAAGGGGTATAGTTGGAGTTAAGGAGTCCCATTTGGAAATTAAAAGGATAGTGTAATATCCAGGTAAGGTAGAATTTCTATGACCTAGGTTAGGGACGTAGGACTTAATTGAAAAACATCTAGGAGTTGGACTAATAATAACAATAATATGTATTTATAATGTACCCATATTACTTCACCTCAAAGAGTAGCTCACAGTTACCCTATGAGGTGCTTATTATTAATAACCTGATTCAGTAGATGTGAAAACTAAGGCCTCTCAAACCCACCACTTTACCTAGTGATAGAATCAGGCACTCTTAATTCCAGTGCTTCCAACCACCAAGCTGTAGTGATCCTATAACTTTGACCTTGAAAAACTGGAAGAATTCTATTGTGTAACTATAATTCAAGCTATGTATATGCCGAGCAAGTAGATCTGAGGATGGGAGTGAGGAGCTCTGTTTTAGTTACAGTGAATTTTATCACTTCTCGGCCTTTTGGCTAAGTATAGTACCTGTTCTTATCAGTTATACTGAGTTTTGGATACTGGGGTATTTTTCAAACTTAAAAAAATGGATATGGAGATCATAAATCAAACTTGTTATATCAGTGTTTTTGTCATTTGCATCTAGTAGCTTCAGCTCATGGCAAAAAGAATAAAACTTGTAAGTATAACAAATACTCCTGGGTTTAAAACAAAGCTCCAATAAATGCAGAAGGTGTTCCTCAGTGTGCCCGAAAATATGTTACAGTCAGAGCAGAGTGCCAAAGTGCCAGTTAGGAGGTGTGTGACGGCTCCAAGATACCACTGGGAACGCAGGAGCTGTTTTAATCAGAACTTTTTAGAAAATGGCCCTCAAAATGGTGATTTCTTTTAAAATCTTACCCTTTTATGTTATAGGTTCCTATAAAATGCTTCACTATAAGCAGAACAGCTTTGTTTGTTCTTTGCAAAGAATAGAGGAGTGCTAACAATCTGCTAACAAAATTGGATCTTCCTTTGCTTTTCCCCCCTTTGCCAATTCAGAATGCCACTCTGACCATTTGTGTGGCAGAGAGAGGGGAACCTCTCCATTTTTCCACTGTAACAATGCAGGCAGAGAAGAGCAGATGAGCTGTAAATACAGCCTAGAACACATTTAATTATGGAGACTGGAGCATTAATATCCCAGTATACTTGGAGCAAAAGCCAATACCATCTGGGCCTCAGTGTTTTCCTCCCTTTGAGTTATCCCAGAACTATTTCTGCAAACAGCCATTTCCTCAGCCAACTTAATCTTGAGCCACAAAAACGGAAACCAGCCACATTACTTCCTTATTTACTGCTGTTGAGAATTGGAACAGAACGCAAATATTTCATAGAAGTTGGCAGGAACAGCAACAAGGCAATCTGCTAGGGATGACAGTTTAGGCACTTTCTTTTTTTTTTAATGATATAACCAATATTCAGAATGGTTTTGTAGGGTAAAATCATTTACATTTCTGATTATTCATGAACTTAGAAAAGCTTATGTTTTACTACACTTAAAAAATGAAAAAGGCGTTGGAATAAATTTGAGCATTACACTTTTCTGTTTTTCTTATTCATGCTGAAGCAAGGTAGTAAAAAATTCTACCAAGTAACTTCATCCACAAGCATAGCATAGCCCCTTTTAACTGTTTGCAGGAAGGTGGCACTTTGATTTTTTTTTTTTTAACCCTTTCTTCATAGCCTCCAAATGTCAGCTGCTGCACTGAGACTAGCAGGCATGATATCTGGGAAGTTCCAAACTTACAAGTGAATTCAAGTTCTTTCTCTTTTGCGAACACAGCACAATTATACTTCTCTCATTACATCTCACACTGTCTTGTACAGAGCTGTTTCTCCCTCCAGGCTAGTTTGTCAATTCTTGAGGGTCTGGGACAGTATCCTACTTCACCTCAGCTTCCTTTGCACACCCAGGACTTTGTCTTGTGCATGATGAGCCCCTGGCGATTCTAAGCTGTTTTAAAATCATTACTCCAGAATGAGTACAATGGTTTTAATCAATGTAGTTTTTGTTGCTGATAGCAGAAACCAATTCACACTAACTTAAGTAAAAGGAAATTTAGTATAAGGAGATAAGTCAAGGGTTTCCTGATCCCAAGTGTGATTTGTTGCTTTACTCTCTTGTCTGCTTCTGTCACTTTGAACATGCACATATCTTGGCCAGTGTGTTCCCTCCCAACTGCCAAATAGCCTCTTATCTCCAATGGGCTGTATCTTTTAGTAGCTCAGGCTAGAAGGTCTTAGTGTTCGGGGATGCCATGCTATGAGTATGAAGCACCCCAGCTGGGCCTATCTTTACCGGCTGGCCGGAAAGGACAGTGTGCGACCCGTTGCTCTCCCTCCCGGCCTGAATTAGTGGGCCCGGATACTTCCGCCCCCTTTGACCTAAGAGCAGTTTAAGGGTGTTCATAGTACTTTCTAGACCCTGTCGTACAGTTTTCTCTAAATTTCTCTGAGAGGCACATGGCTATGTCTGCGTAGAACAGGACCTGAAATCTTCACGGCGTGAGCAGCTTGTGCGCCACCCCAGTGTGTGGGGAGGCAGGGCGGGCTGCCTGCTAGCCCTAGCACAGCCTAGAGCCTTCTGCTGAACTCCATCTTTTTTCTCCTTTCTAGCCATGTCTTCCCTTCCTTGTTTGCACATTTCCTTTACTTTCATGGTCTTCATTTTGAATAAAGTTGAATAAAGATGCTTGTTTCTTTTGGGGGCGGGGGGGTAATCTTATCGAAACCAGGAAGTAGAATTTTGTCAGGAGCCAGAACCGCATGTGCGAGTCTCTTTCTCTTCCTGACTCCGCTCCTCTCTACCACCCGCTCTCTCCCTTCTCCCTCCCTGTCGTCCTTTCTCTCTGTTGCTCTTTGTATGTGTGGCCCACACCTGACTGCCTCAGCCCCCTATATTCCTTCTCTTCTTCAAAAAGCCCCAACCCCTAGTGTCTCGATTCCAAATTCCAGGAACAAAGGTTTTAATGAGTTTAGTCAGCCAGTGGGTTGGCTTCCTCCTGGGCCTGAGAAGGCAGGGTTCAAAACGGGGAAGCATGGGCTAGGTAAATCACAATGAAGGTTTCCTACCACAAACTCAGGACATGTGAAAACAATGTTAGCTTATATGTGCTTGGAGTCTAAGCATGGTTTACAATGCCCGTTTGATCCGTGTTTTTGCAAACTATTTATTTGCAGTAAGAAAAAGAAAAATATGAAACTTAAAATTAAAGGTTGAAATTATGTAATGGAGTTTTACCCCACCCCTTAAGATTTTTAAATAGTTGGCAGTATTCTGAATAAAAGTGTTAAACTAATAAAAGTAATAGTTTTGCTGTAAGGTGTAGAATTTAGTACAATATCTCAAAGGACCACTAACAATAATAACTAGAGTTTATTCCGTGATTACTATTGCTAGACTCTGTTTTATATATCCTGGCTCATTCAGACCTCTCAATAGTCCTATGAGAGTACATACTGTTATTTCCCCTACTTTAAAGATGAGGGGACTGGGGCATAGAGAGATTATTGTCATTAACAAAAGTTACAAGGCTGTTAAAATTGGAGCCAGATTGGAATCCAGGAAATCTGGCTCCAGAGTCTGTGCTTTGAACTTCCCTGCTACCCTGCCTTTATCAGAGGCCTGCAGTTACGATGTTCCAGGGTGATCGACGCCAAAATGGCATGCGAGTGACAGCCGTGTTGTACTGGAGGTGTCCGCCCAGTCTGGAGCACCATTCGACGGCGCTGTCGTAGAGGACGTAAGCAAGTGTATTAGTGGTCTCTGGCTGCCACTCGTGGACACTCTGCCTCAGAATCACTCAGGGAGCTAATTAAAAACCCTGAATTCCAAGGTCTGACCCCAGTGGTTCTTACTCTGTAGATGATTGATATTCAACCTGGTTTGGAAGCTCTGCACTTGGTAATCTTTTATTCCCACCGTCATCTTCTAGAACAAGGTAGTAAATGAGACTTTGGTGGCTGGTTCAAGGAATTTCTTTAAGCATTACACCCTTAAGTTCTTTCGAGATAGTCAGCATTGTCTCTTTTGTGTCAGAAAATATAAGCACTATAAATGCCTGTCGGTTTGAGTAACTATGATCCCTGTTGCATAGCATTCTTCAATTTACAAAGATCTATCACATACTTGATCAAGTTTAAACTAATCTCCATCAGTAGCTATTTACTGACCATGTGCTAGTTATGCAGTACAGCAATAAAAATTATAGTCCCTGTGTCACAGGTGAGATGTGATAGACTGCCTAGCAGTGCAGAGCAGCGTGTACTAGAGCCAGGCATGTAGAGTAATGGCAGGGCTACAGGGTCTGGAGCCATCCTGGGTCCCGGTGTACACTGCATCCACGTGGGAGGAAGAGCCAGGCCTAGAGAGGAGGCTCGGAGGCTGCCTGAAGAAGGGGTTCCACACAGCAGTAACACAGTCAGGACGCTGCTTGCCGGAAAGCCCTCGCCTGTGGAGACCGTCCATTCCCCAGAAGTTCCTGCATCTCAGGGCAGGGGAGTCCATTTCTTCTATTTCCAGTGTCTTCTACGCTCGCTGCCTTGATCTGGGGGGATATCACCATGCTTGCATCTGCCCCACTCTTGAGCCTTTCACTGTGGCCTCTTCATCTTAGACAAGTTATCTCCTTCACTCACTTCAGCCTCCCAGTCCAATTCCCAAAGTCCACCTCCAATTTTGCTGTTGGCTCAGACTGTTCTCCCCCAGAATCAGGAATCCGACCCAGTTCTCTCCGGTCACCACCTCTCCTTATCGCAACCGCAACTCACAACTCGTAGCTCTTATTCCTGACCACCTCCTAACCAGTGACCCTTCTGTTTTTCCGTACCCCCTAGAACACTAGAACACTTTACCTAGAAAATTTTACCTAGAACACTTCTCTTGCACTCTCGAATGTTGTTTATCCCTCAGGTCCTGCTGCACATCTCACTTTCTGAGGGAGGCTTTCTGCAGTGAGGTTAGTGTCCCATGTTGGGTGCTCCTGTCACATCCTATACTTTTCCTTGGGTAGCATTTAGTATAGTTTGTGTGTCTGTAGTTAGTGTCTATGTCCTCTTGCAGACTGAGCTCCATGAAGGCAGAGGCAGTGTCTGTAGTACAGTAAGTTGTACGTATAGACATTATTGAGTAGAATAAAAATATATACCTTCAGTCTAAAATAGTGGTTCTAAATCAGTGGTGGGCAGAAGTGTGGGGGAAGGAAATGGCAGGATAAGAAACACTGTGGTATTACACTATAGTGGAGTTTGGGGGGAGTTACTTGTTTTATTTGTTTTCGTGTTTCGTTTCACTACAAAGAGCACAGGCCTCTAGCTCAGAGCCTTCAGCAGATGGCAATATCTCTGAAAGTTAATAACACTGCTTTGTTTTCATTGTGCTTATGTGTACAGTTACTTTTATGTGCAGATGTGATATAGACTTCTAAAATAAATGTATGAAAGTGAAATAATGGTTTATTTTTTTAAGCATGCATAATAATAACTTGGTACAGGGATATAACAAAAAATGCATGAAAGGGACACCTCATCAAAGTCCCGAGGAGCGCCTGGGCCCGAGCGCCTTGCTTCCTTCGCGTCATTTCAGTGGGGTGTGGGGAGGAAATGGAAATAGGTGCATGTGTCCACCTATTATGTACAGCAAAGTCTGAAGTTCTTCTGCTTTACTCTAAATATTAGTCTGTCCTTAAATTAGAAAGATATAGAAAGATACAGAAAATTATTTTCATCATTCAACCATCCTTTCAAGGGCTAATGAAAATTAAATGACATTTACAGCTTATTGTGATTCAGACTTTGGCAAAATACAATGACCCGTTGCTTTTTATGTTACGTGAGTAAGAAGCCTTCATGAAAATATAAAGGGGAGTAAATGTCATTTCCAAAACTAATTATTTGGGGCCTTTGTAAGAAATAAAGCTAGTTGTTTCATCCCATATTTTACAGAAATAAGAGGTGAAATTTTTCTTCAAAAGACAGTGATTTAAAAGAGGAGTCAAATTACCAGGCCAGTGACCACCAATACATGAACTCTTAGACTGAGGTACCATTTTCCTTTTTAATTCATGGTATTTTACTCTTCTTTTAAATTTGTTTGGTAATCATTCCCTGTGGCTTACATTTGCATTTCTACCAACTAGTTGTTTAAGATGTCAGTTTCTCTCTTAGCTAATTTTGCAGCCTTTGAGCTAGAAATTTGGTATTCTTACAAACTTAAATGTACTATATTTTGTCTCTTGATATTGAAGAAACTATTAAAGGAAAATTATTTTGTCTAACATTCTTGCCCAAGTGTTATACCTCAGAAGTCAGTATATGTATATTTATGTATATAGAGTAGTTCAATTTTCTTTCTAATATTAAATCAAAAGAACTACCTCAACTGTCTCTGCATTATTTATATCTAATATAGCTATGTACTTGAGCTACTCAGATTTTGAGCTCCATGGTAGTGATCACAATATACCAGTTGATTTACATTATTGATACAATAACAGATGGTACAGGTTGAAATAAAAGATCATTAGGCTAGATATTTTAGCCTTCAGTGGCTCCCTGGAATTTGTCAGAGTGAAATAGAATCATAGGTTTTCAGAACTAGAAGAGTCTTTAAAAATTGTTTTTTCCAGTCCTGTATTTAACTGATGAGAAAACAAGCCCAGCTACATGCCAGGGTTGTACAGCCCGTTTGCAGGACCAGAACCCAGGTCTGCCATTTCCCAATTCAGTGTTCTTTCTGCTGTCTCTGTGTGAGATTTTTAGGTGGTATTCTCTCTATTGTACTCACTCCCTAATGTTGGCCCTGATTATTCTAATCAATTTTACATCTCTTCATTTATTGAACCTAAAGTTTTACCTCATTATGAGTCTTTGTTGGTTAAACTTTATATCTGACTTTCTTTTAGGTTGGTCTTCACTCACATGTTTTAATCTTCAAGATCCATTTCAAAGTGGAAGACTTCAAAATCCATTTGGATCTACCACTTTTTTGGAAAACTCCAATATCAAGCAATAAATTACCCGTTGTACTCTTGTTTCAGTATAGAAGCTTTCTCCAAATCTAAAGAAGATTGTCTCCCATTTTCCCATGAAGCCACATTGTTGTTTATTCACTTTAGTGGTGAGTGTTACTATGCCAGCTGCTTTTGTTTTGGAAGATATAGGCTTCAACCACATAGACCCACTGGGAGCAAATCACAGTTCTTCCAATACATCGTTTCCTCTAAGCTTTGAACTCTCAGCAGGCTCCCACACGGGTGATGATGTCATCATAGCCAAAGAGGGAGCTAGCGTTTCAATCGAGTGTCTTCTCACAGTCGAGCACTATGAAGATGTCCATTGGTACAACTCGAAAGGACAGCAGCTGGATGACAGAGGCAGAGGTAACTGCACCAGGGTATAATTTAATCAAGGTTACTCATTTCCTGTTAACTTCTTTCTTCTTAGTTTTATGGCATATTCAACAAGAAATCTCAAAGGCAAGGTACCAGGGTGACTAGTTAAAACTTTTGAAAGGCCCAGAGCATTATACCTATCAGAAAAAGTCAGTTAATTATAATTAACCAAAAGGAGAACAAAGTAAGGAATAGTTATACATTTAAAAGGTGTTCATATGATGACAGTGAACCACTTTCTCTCCTCTTCGTGAGTTGGTTTCCTTTTCCTTGAAGGTGGACTCCATCAGGGCTGCTGCCAGCAGCAGGGCAGGCCCTGCCGTGCACGGCTCTGGGGGACCATTCACCTAGACTGTGATGTGGACAGAACAGTGTGGCGGCCCTGTGGGAGTGCAGCAAGAAGGATGTGGGCTAGACTTAAGTAAATTTGTGAAGACATTTTTGCTCAGAAATGAGTTGAGTTACTAAAAATGTTAGAGGAAATCCAGGGTTTTAGAGTCTTTTTTTTGTGTGTGACTATAGATCTGTGCAAAAACTTTCAGTCCCTCTGGGAATTGGAAGCCCACTGCGGAGGAGCTCTATAATCCCTTCTGGCTCATTTTTTCCTTTCTATGCACTTAATTTATTTGAAAACAGGAGAGTTTCTCTTGTAATTTTTTTTTTTGTATCTCCATCTTAAAAATCACACAAACGTCAATCATAATGTGACCAAGGTCTACTTTTTGGCAGGTTTTTAACTTTGTTGCTTTGGGATCTGTGAACACATCTTAATCAGCAGAATGTTTCTTTCCTCAACTAGTTTTCTGTTAGAAAGATTTTTTTAAAATACTGCTTGGGTTAAAATACATCAAAAAGACATCACCATGAAAAATCATTAGGGTAAACATTAAATCTAGGATTCTTACAAGGTTCACTTTTGGAAAAGGCCCCTTATCTTTCTTGCTAGAAAGATAGTCTAATCTCTTGGAATATAAAGGATATTTGGTTATTCACAATAGAATGAAAAACAAGAGGAGACAGGTGGTGTTTCCTTCTAAAGTGTATATACTAAACATTTTAAATGTCTACAAACTGAGTAACTGATCACCAGGGGATTTGAAGTGTTTGAGTTATTAGAAAGAGCAATGCATGTTTAACCAGCTTCTTAAGAACATAGACCTATGAAATCAGAATCTCGAGAGTGATGTCCAGAATGTGTGTTTGGAACCTGATTTGGGGTTCCACATTTGGACTCACCGAACTGGACTCTTACCTCCTTTGGGCTGTAAGGTCCTGACCAAATACCACTGAGATTTGAATCCTTCAGTTAATGTGATTATTACAGACTGACTGCATAAACAAAGCTTAGGTTGAGTTGAGACCAGCCAATTGGAATGGCAGTTTTATTTTCCCTTTACTTGGAAAACCACTAAACTAACATTTGTCATTGATGCTTTCAACAGCAGCTCTAAAAAATTGTATTAAGTTTTATGAATCTCAAGTGAGAGGAGTTTAAAGAGCTTGCCAGTCTAGTATGAGGTTCATAAAGCTTGAGCTATTGTCAGCAAGTGAGCTGGAGAGTTTATATTGCGGTCATAGCACAGTAACTGATGAATGGAGTCTATGTAGCTCATCATATCTTCAATTCCTGGGGTATCCTTTTCATAGCTCCAAGTTCAAAACACAGGAGCTTGAGGAATAATTGCTTTATTTATAGCTACATATTTTCCTCCTCCTTTTTTGTTGGTGAAGTGATGGCTCTTAACTATAACTATAGAATTTACATAAATGTTGATGATGAAAACCATAAGCAAAATCCAAAGTGCTTACTAAGAAATGTGCCACTAAAATAATCTAGAACTATAGGATCTTGGGGATTAAAGAGATCCGGAAGATTAGGATTCAGGTGGTGCTCAAGAAGCAGTCACCTAGCCTCCTCTGGGACACCAGCTGTAGTCACACCTACACCCCAGATTAGCCCATCGATCCCAGCTTTGAACAACTGTTATAGTCAAAGCACAGAATATGCTGAAAATTTACTGTGAACATGAGAGTGAGAACCGAGCAAGGAGAACCAGGTTATTAAAGGCTACCGAGTCCAGGTCAGCATGCTTTGCTTTTCATATCCTTTTATAGTTTTGTACACACGTTTCCTGAATGAAATACCTTCATATATGGAAGAGAAGTGGCATGTTTAGGTTAAAAACAGAAGCCCAGGCAACTTTAAGGCATCTTAAAGGCAACTTTATTCTTTTAGCAAGCTGCTCGCTTACCCTGACTTGTAAGACATGTCTTTTGGCCTGTGCATCGATTACTCATGCCAGAAAATCAAGATGATATCATCAGCAAACTTTTTCTAACATAACAAATTAAGGTGTGCAAGGCATGCTCCATTAGCCAATTAGTAATTAAACAAATTCATTAAATTGGATTTTTTAAAAAACAATTTTGCCCATTATATAAGTTCATTATCTAAAATAAGCACAGTTAAATTAAGTGAAAATCACTCATAACCCATCGTCCAGAAATGACCACTGTTTTATATTTCTGAGGCATATTCTTCTGGTATATGAAAGTGTGTGGGTAGACACTGTGATGTAGACACACATACGACACACCTGATTTTATTGCACTGTGCTCTATTGTACTTCACATATGTTACAGTTTTTTTTTTACATATTAAAGGCATGACCTCAACCAGTAAAATGATTAGGACTTGCTTTGTTACAATACTCGCTTTATAGAGGTGGTCTGGAACTGAACCCTCAATATCTCTGAGGTATGCCTGTATAAATAGAAACATTTTTGTAAGATTACTCATTTAGTGTTATGTAGATGTAACTGTCTCCCTAAAAGGCTGGTCAGGTTTAGCAGTGAAAAGGTAGCCACAATAATCATTACTGTCAAGAAGGAAGATCTTAGCCCTGGCTGGTGTAGCTCGGTAGATTGAGCGCGGGCCTGCAAACCAGACAATCGCGGTTTGATTCCCAGTCAGGGCACATGCCAGGGTTGCAGGCAGGTTCCCTGCAGGCCAGTTCCCAGCAGGGGACGCACGAAAGGCAACCATACATTGATGTTTCTCTCCCTCTCTCCTTCCCTTCCCCTCTAAAGATAAATAAATAAAATCTTAAAAAAAAAAAAAAAAAAAGAAGGAAGATCTTCATTCCCTTTTGAAGTTCCAGGCTATTTAAATTCTGACCCTGTACATAACCGTCTGCCGTTTGTTACGTGATTTGCACAAACAGCACGACCTAACAGATGAGTTAAAGTACTTTTGTGAAGAACAGGAATATTGATAAGCCAGTTGGCATATTAAGTGGTAATAATCTTTATGCTGTAATCTTTTTTATTTCTGTTGGGTTATCAGGTGGAAAATGGTTTGTTTCTGGTAACTTCCTGAATATCACCAACGTAGCCTTTGATGACCGTGGGCTCTATACGTGTTTCGTCACCTCTCCAGTCCATGCCTCCTACTCTGTCACCCTGCGTGTCATCTTCACCTCAGGAGACATGAGTGTCTACTACATGATCGTTTGCCTGATTGCCTTCACAATCACTCTCATCTTGAATGTCACACGGCTCTGCATGATGAGCAGCCATCTTCGTAAGACCGAAAAGGCTATCAATGAGTTCTTCAGAACAGAAGGGGCTGAGAAACTTCAGAAGGCCTTTGAGATTGCAAAACGCATCCCCATCATCACCTCTGCCAAGACCCTGGAGCTCGCCAAAGTCACACAATTTAAGACCATGGAGTTTGCTCGTTACATAGAAGAACTGGCACGAAGCGTCCCTCTCCCACCACTTATTCTAAACTGCAGGGCCTTTGTTGAGGAGATGTTTGAGGCTGTGCGAATGGATGACCCGGATGACATGGGAGAAAGAATTAAAGAGAGACCTGCCTTGAACGCTCAAGGTGCCATCTATGTCATTAACCCAGAGATGGGGCGGAGCAACTCACCAGGAGGAGATTCGGATGACGGTTCTCTGAATGAACAAGGCCAGGAAATAGCAGTTCAGGTTTCTGTCCACCTTCAGTCAGAGACCAAAAGTATTGGAACAGATTCTCAAGACAGCAGTCATTTCAGCCCGCCTGATGATATGGGATCTGCCGAGTTGAACTCTAACTACAAAGATGGGGTATATGAAAACTGCCAGCTTTGAGCTCTCCCAGTACCTACAGAAACTGCTCTCAGAACAGGAACCTGTTTCATGCAGGAAATAACCTTTTTAACAAAAGATCACTAGGGTTTTCCCCTCATTCCAACTAAGCACATCAGAAGGTGCATTATTGCCAAAAATCTTTGTTAAAAAGGCAGCACTTTCCTGTCTGATATTTCTCATTCGTTTTTCTCAAACTTGAGTAATACACGTGAAAATTGAAAGGAGCCTCAGAGGTCAACGTGATGGGAAAAGCACTGCACTGAGAGTTCCATGGATTCTCTGATCATGGTTCATCCATTGGTTTAGGGCTGACACGTATCTTGCAGCCTCAGTTTTTCTACCAATAAGACGAGGTATTTACATTAAATAATACCTAAAGGTGTTTCTAGCCTTATAACTTCTTATCCATCACCTTGAATCCACTGAAATCTTTAGCATGTCTCTGAATAAGTCCTTCCCTGGACTTTTAGTCCCCCTTAATGGAAAGGGCCAAGCCGAGACTCTTCTGTGGTGTAGATTTCTCTACCAATGCCATAGCGCATGAAGATGTGGGTGTTGTGCCGTCGTGGTGCCGTGTGGAGTGTGCAATTGCATGTGCTAGGTTGGATCTCTTCAGCGTAGTCCCTGTCTGTGTTACAGTTATCAGGAAGCTGACTACTCATTAGTAAACTACTTTCCATGAGTAAATTGGTCCTTTGGGGGATATATTCCATCTTTTTAACTTACTGAGGTGCCACTGAGCTGGCAGTGATTTCTCAACTGATCTCCAAAAGCGAGCTATTTGTTTCTAAGGAATAGCATCCCCTGCTTTTAGAATAAGAAACCATGTCAAATCATCTGTCTCTGGTAAATCATGGGTTTTCACATTCCTGTTAAGAGAATTTCTCAGGCTTCCCCTTTCTAAAAGTACTGGACTCGACAAGGGGGTTCTGTATTTGGGATCTTATTCCCAGGGGAAACCCAGAGTTGGATTCCTCTTTAGACTGCTGTCAACCCTCTTGCCCCTTGTGGTCTTAAATATGGTGCTAAAGGTTGCATGCATGCCTCCTTACCTTGTTTCGTTTATATGTTATTGTTGAGGGTTTCATTTTTGTACTTCAGATAAAGAATTGAGTTAAGGCTCCTGCAGCCATTCTGGGAAGCACTAACCTGAAATAAGATTTAATAATGGTATATAGCGTATGTTACTGTATTAAATATATTATTAAATAGATATGGATACATAGATATTTATATACACATACATACAAATGATCGAGACATAAAGAGGGAGAAAAATTATGAATGATGCCGCCTGATTCAACTGTTTGTAATAAACACTTTAAGACTGTTTCTTGCCTGGCTGAGATCTGGTATGATGGAATTGTCGATATTCTTCAGAATAATTTCTTTAGCTACCGGAAGCTTGGTGTCATTTAATTTTAAGAACTTGGCAGTGGAGCTCCATTTGGTACTTCACGTTTCTTCATTTGGCTTCTGATTATCGAAGCATTGCTTGAACTAGGGGGTCCTGCGGGAAATGTTCACAGGAGGTTTTATCAGGATTTTAATTTAAGGTTTCAAATAGAGGAAGGGAGGAAGTTCAAAGTGTGACCAGACAGAACTCATTCCTCCCTTTGTCCAGGTTTATCAGAAATAATACATCTGTTCTGGAGAGCACGAATGAATCAATGTGCAGTTTTATCAGGTAGCGTTGTAGATAAATATAATGATGCTGCCTTTTCTCTCTCTCAGGCTGTTCCCATGGAAACCTCAGAGCCAAACAAAAGCTACCAGTCGTTTGGCCATTTAGCCAAAGCTTGCCTTGGCTCCTAGACCTGTATTTCTCTAAGGAAAACTATTTTCATACTCTTGGTTACGAGAGCAAGGGCTCTGGAACATTCCCTAGCTTATAGAACATGTTTCCCCTCCCAGAATGTTTCTCTTGAAAAATGGAAACTTTTTAAAATCCCTTGTTTGTGATCTGTGCCCTGAACTTTCCTCAGCTCTTCAGAAGCATCCCCAGTCCTGCCCCAGTGTAGCATCTCTGGGCTCATTTCTTCCAATGTAACTTGTCACATTAAAGAGAATGGATTTGCCCAACATGTCTTCATAATGGACGTGAGTGTTTGGAACCCTAAGGTAGACCTTATTTAATGCAAAGTCGTGGGAATCAGGGCTTTGTAAAAATGCGGGAAACATTGAAAAGCCTGTCAGTTCACACTATCATATAATAATTAAATGCAGGCTATTTCAGTATATCCTGGATAAATTATTTTAGAAACATAATGCTGACTTAATTTGGTGGCCAAACTGGATTACTTTGAATATTCCAGGTTATGGTATCATCACTAAAGAATTAAAGTAGGTCAAAATTTAATCAGAGTTGGTATTTCTAAAGCTAGTTTTGAAGAGAAAGGAAATTGTACTTACTAGTGTTTTCTGTATCTAATCAAATACTCTTCATTATAAGTAATAGTCTCATGTTTTTGTAAAATCTTTAACCTTTTCAACTTAAACTATAGTCTAAAAGTCTTTTGATAATAACTGATATAAATATACTTGCGTCTTATTGGATTTTATAGTTAGTGGAAAGGCATTTACTCAATAAAATGTATTCAAAATATTTATGTCATTTATAAATTTTGTCTTGTATTTAATGAAACTTGTCTTTATGAAATGGTGGCTTTGTGAAATAAATTTACCAAAAATAGACACATAAGCATTTTTATACATTTTTTACCAGCTGAAAGCAGGCAGGCATCTTTTGAGCTGATAAGCTGATCCTCAAAGCTGCATCTGTTGTGATAGGTTAAGTCTTAAGTCTGGCCCAGTGAGCGTCTATATTTCCTACCAGCTTCGTTGTTATAAACATCTCAGAGTTGCTGACCTGGAATGGTTATGAGAAGGCCTCTGGCTTCTTTGCTTCACTTAACGTATGTTTTAAAGTCAAAGCACACTGCTTTCCTTTCAGCCCTTCAGCCTCAGTGAAGCCCTTGGTACAGCCCTCACCACACCCTGCATGTAGTCTCACCTAGGTCAGACTTGGTCTTTGTGTCCCAGAGTGGCGCGGGAGCACGGCGTGCTTATTTCCCAGAAAGAGTCCAGCCACTCGTGGACGCTAGCCTTGTCTCCACACACTAGCAGTTATGACACAAGTGTACCTCATTTCCCACGTCACCAGTTAGAGAACACAGTCCTTTCTCTTCTAGGCCAGTAAGGTTGAAAATGCTAAGCCTTATACAAAAACTTGTAGGTTCTCAACACATTTCATAAAGGTAAATGAGTATTATTTGATATAGTTCAGATGATATTTAAATGGTCACAGTTTTAATGGATGCATTAAAATTTTGTCCTTTTTAAAGTCATAGTCGAATGTAAAATATTAAATGTTTAATGTATTATGTTTTATTTGTCTCATGTCTTCTATGGAGTATGTACTCATTTTAACGTGTGATGGAATTTGATGTTAATGATTTTCATTTAACCAGGAGTAAGTTTGGATTCAAGGTGGATGCCACCATGGCTGCCCATTTTAATTTTACAAATATTTACTAAGCATTTGTGTTTTTGGTGCTGTGATTCATACTGCCTTACGTGGGTTTCCTGCCCACAGTTCCCACAGGGATGCAGTTACCGAACCATCCTCGCTGGGGCCGAACGCAGCGGTTTCCCACTTCTGAAGTGAGGCGTTCCTGGCAGGGGCAAGAGCTTGAGCCAAGTCCTGCAGATACAAGGATTTCGCACATGTTTTGGAAAACAAGTGGCTAACAGAAAAAGCCCATGATGTGATGTGGCAGGTGGAAGGGGTAGCTCTGTTAGAAGCAAGCAGTTGCAGTCCAGTGGGGATGAAGAGTGATGATGGGGAAGCACAGAATCTCAGAAGACAGGCAAAGGAAACAGGTAGAGAGGTGTGACTCATTACTTACATGCCACAGACTCCTGAGAATGAAAACAGCCCGTGTCTCCCTGAGGCAAAGGTCACTGGACTTGGAGTTCTGATCTCACCACTGGCCATGTAACCGTGGGACTTGGCCTCTCTGGACTTTAGTAAAATGGGGTGATGAGGCCTACCTCACAAAGTTAGCACATAATACAGCATCAAAACCAGATGCTAGCTGTAACATGCCATGCAGTGTGGGGCTAGAAATCAGTGTCAGCCTTGTTAGCAGCCATGTCCAGCTGACGACCCGTTGCATTTGTACTCAACTAAAAATTCCTCCAGCTCTCTGTCAGTTGCAGGTGCATCTGTACCATAACCAAACTGGTGGCTAACCCAAATAAGAGGTTTCTTTTTCTCAAATAGGAAGTCCAGAGGAAAGCAGAACAAGGCTGCTGCAGGAGCTCAAGTCTGGCATCTAGGGCTCAAGCTCCTTCGAGATTCCTCTCCACCTTCAGTATGTGGCTTTCTTCTGCATGGTCACAAGATGTCTTAGATTGGGTTCTTCCAGGAGTCCCCAAGAGGACTCATGTGCAAGTGGTTTATCAGGAAGATGATCCCAGGCAGGTAGGGGAGCAGGGAAGTGAGGCAGAAGAGAAGAAAGCTAATACAGGATGCATTGATGAGTGGGTTACTGCTGTGGGCAACTGATGTTCATTCCTACTGAGGACCTCAGGGAGCTCTGTCTGCCTCACTGTATGTAGTTCATGCTTCAGAGTAGTTCCCGGTTGTCACTGAGAACTGCTTCCGGGTCACTAACTCTGCAACTTCCAACCTGCCCCGCACAGGCAAAGCATGATCCTATAACTTGCAAAGCCTCTCAGGTACAGAGTCACAGGAGCTTTTGGTAGGAAGCCTATGGCAAATATAGGAATGGTGTCAATGAACCCATTGGCACAGCACCCATGGGCACAGCACCTACAGTACCTGCTACACAGGATAACTTCACCTCCATGTCTGTTCCAGTCAGAGAGAAAGGTAGAAGGTCAAAGGAGAAAAGACACATAGCAGCTGAGTCTACCTTTTTATCAACAAGGCAATAGCTTTCTTGAAGCCTCACCCAATGACTGCTACTCAGCTGCCAGAACTGGATTACATGGCTATCTGTGTAGTGGTTAGAATGCCTGGGGTGATGAGTACGTGTATTTTTAACTGAATACATTGCCCCCAAAGGGTTCTATAATTTTAAAAAGAGGAAAGAATGGAAGTTGTACACAACTGGTAATATACAACAAGGTCATCTTCACCTGAATTACAGAAGCAGATAAAATTGCAGCCGTTTTCCTTAAGAAATTTACATGCATGAACCAAGTGAGAAGCAGAAGCAATAAATCTTAGGCTAAATTATCAAGCTGTCACATTGTTTCCAATCATGCGGCTCAAACAACAGACAGACAAGGGGTTCTGCAGGGGCATGATTGGCTTAGCCTTTTCCTTCATTGGCATGTTTACTGACCACCTGCCAAAAACACGCAATGACAAAGTTCCTGGAGGAGAACAAGGTTGGCCTCCGGAGAGAGAGAAGAAATAGGCCCGTGTGGCTGTGAGGGGAGACAGTTGGAAGCAGGCAGGGGCCCGAAGTATGGTTAAAAGATTTCAAACGTCTTTTCGGCTGGCCCCAGAAAAGCATTTCTTAGAAGAAGTACTGGATCTGGAAGAGGAGATTGACATATTTAGGGAACAAAGATCATTCAAATACTACTAGTTGGTTTCTCCTGAAGTCGACTGCAGGGGAAAAAACAAACAATTGTGCTAATTTCCTTTAATTCAACTCCTTCAGAATCCCTTAAGTTCCAATTGTGTTCTTGAGTTTTCATGTTTTCTCCGGACTCTATTGATTAGGAAATATGTATGTAAATATGCATATGTCACTCCATCTGCCTAGAAGATCAGTAGCGGCTGCCAGCACACTCACTCATCCTGACAGTGGGGAACACTCTGCTCCACCTCCCACTCAGCTGTGTGAAAAGGAGGACTCCAGCGTCTTAAGTGATGATACATTAGCCTTCAAGGGGCCCCCTTCACATATAAGAGCCACTCTCTGGGAAATTGTTCCTAAGGAGAAGGGGACTTCATCAAGAGGAACTCCCTCTGTGAGACAGTTTTGCTGTGTGAATCTCATTGCTCTTTCAGAAACTTCAGGCAGATGTCGGACCATTCCAGAAGCTACTTCACTTAAGCCCTTTGACCCTGAACACCTGAGACATGTCTATTCAATTTTTCAGCAAATGTCTGTAGCACAAACTAGGGATACTACCCTGAACAAAGTCAGAGGTGACCCCTTCTCTCTGGGAACTTAGAGCTTGTGGGAATACATACCCTATTCAAATAGTCACGCATATGGTAGAGAGTTAAAAATGCAGAAGTGTGCCAGAAAGTGATGCCACAAGAGCCTAGAACAGAGGAACCTGATCTGATCAGAGGTCAGAGAAGAATTCCCTGAAGAAGTGGCACTTGAAGCAACAGGCACTGCTTGCAGCTCTTATGGTCCTGTCTCTGAGCCAGAGAGTAGATGTAAGTCATGACACTTTGCTTAGAAGGAATTTGTAGATCAGGTCAAAAAGTAAGATGTTCCTGCAATAAACCATCTGGAAGAAACCATGTCATCAAGTGCTAAATGGATCAGCACTAGATGATAAACACAAGGATTTAAAGATGAAACACAAGGACTTAAAGATGAAAAGTGAGTGGTAGCAGAAGGTGGACAATACTTTGTAGAGGAGGCAAGATTTCAGATAGACACAGGAGAAGGAGCGCACCATGAATGGGGAAGGAAATCTGTTACTCTGATCACGGAACTCAGAAATCTTCCATGGTGTCCTGCTATCTCAGCAGGAAAAAAATATCCAAATCCTTGACCCTTCGCGATCTGCTCCCACCTCTCTTCCCAAGTTTATCCTTGGAAGCTCCCCTCCACATCCTTGGAACTGCATTCACCTATTCTATCTTTTATGTTATTGTTACTCATTCGTTACCAGTTTGTGAGCGATTTGAGAGATGGCATTATATATTAGTTGCCTGTCTTTGTAGCCCCTTATTCTTTAGGGTAACTCCTTTCATATAGAAGAGCCCGTGATTGTTTGTTTAATTTAATGGAGTGGGGGGGGTGGTAAAATTGTGCTATGGTGTATGACCATGACCATGGGCCAGTGTGGGACTTAGTGATGAAGGTTTGGCTGCTGCTTTTCCGCCAGCATTAGTTTCCTTGGTGACATCACCCACTTTCAACATTTTAAATACAATCTTCACACTGGTGACTCCAAAATGGGTACTCCCAGCTCTAAATTCTCTCTTTCCAACTAATGGATCCAACACCTCCCGACTTGGCATCTCTACTTCAGGCATCTCTAAAAGGCATCTCAAAATTAATATGTTCAAAACAAGTTTTGGTTCCCTGCCCTGATAACAAACATACATCAGTGTCATCTCCACCATCTTTTCTTAATAAATGGCACTACCATCTACTCAGTTGCTCGGGCTGAAAACCTGTGTCATCCTTGATTTATTCGCCTCACTCTGCATTCAAAAGGTCAGCACGTCCTGGTGTCTCATTTCAAAAGACACATCTAACCTCTACTCTCTACTCCATTGACATCATCCTAGTCCAAAACATCATCTCTTACCTGCTCTGTTCAATGGCCTCCCTGAGCTTCTTGCTTCTACTCTTGTCCCCAGGTCATTCCTCCTCCACACTGTGGCCAGAATGAGCTGTGAAAAGCACACATTACATGATGTCATCCTCTGCTGATATTCTACAGTGCTTCCCATCACAAGCAGACAATTCTAGAGAAAAATCTGTACCCCTTATGATGGCCTGCAAGACCCACTGTGAGCTGTCTCCTTCCTGTGTGTCTGGCTCATCGCCCACCTCCCTTCACCTCACTCATGACATCCAACCACCCAGACCTTGCTGTTCCTCAAACACACCAAGCTTGCTCCCACCTCAAAACCTTTGGTTTTGTGGTTCCCTTTGCTTAGAAATTATCTCCCCCCAGATGTCCCCTTCACTGGCTTCTTCTTGGCACCCAGATCTCAGCTCATTTGTCACTATTTCAGAGAGACCTCCCAACCACACAACAGTAGGTGCTCCCAGGGTTGGGGTTAGAGTCAGGGTTAAAGAACTCTAACCCCATTTTTATCACAGCGTTTGTCACCGTTTGTCTTAGTCCACTTGTACTGCTGTAACAGAATACCATGGACTGGGCAGATTAAACAATAGTCATTTATTTCTCACAGTTCTGGGGGTTGGGAAGTCCAGGATCAATGTACCAGCAGATTTGTTGTCTGGTGAGAACCTGCTTCCTTGTTCACAGGTGGCTGCCTTCTGGCTATATCCTCACCTGGTGGAAAGTAGTGAGAAAGCTCTCTCTTTCATAAGGGCACTGATCTTGTTCACGAGGAATCCACCTCCATGACCTGATGACCCCCCAACGGCCCACTCCTAATACCATCACATTGAGACTATGTTTCAACATATGAATTTTGGGAGACACAAACATTCAGTCTGTAGCACTATTTGATATATTTTTTATTTCTGTGTTTACTGGTTATTATCCATTTCCCCCACCTAGAACATCAGCTACACAAAAACAGGGACCTTATCTATTGAAATATCTTATTTCCCATTGTACTCCCAGCAGCAAAGCCAAGTGTGGCACGAAGTTGGCAATCACTAAATATTTGTTGTATCATTGATGTGGATGGATGGTCAATGCTGATTAGTTGTATGAACCTAAGTCTTGTAGCATCTTTGCCTCAATTTACCTCCTTCCCTGATATAGATGGAAGGTGACATACTTCTCATCTCTTTTAGAACACAAAGAAGATAACCAAGACAAATGAGAGGGCCAAAGGCTCTGCCACTTATGAGAAAAATATTGGAGTGTATGGGCAAGGAGCCATTGGAAAGTGGCAATGACAGGCTAATGGAGAAAGTCATTTGTTTTATTACCTGTAAACCTCCTGGGGACTGAATTAGATGGGGGAAATTGAAATGTACCCATTTGTAATAGAAAAATTTATAAACCCAGCTTACATTAATTCAAAGTAGAGTAACACTTTGTTTATCTGGCATCAATAGATACTTGGCTAAAATATAAATATAAATATAAATATATATATAAATATATATATGTGTTTCTTCCATTGTAAGGAGATTTTTTTCAATTTGACCAGTGTAATGGAAGTGGTTTTCAAATGAATTTCAGTGCCACTCCTCTGGCGGCACGCTGAACAGAGCCTTTTGTCAGTAACTTGAGGACATCATTAGGCTTATATTATCGTATTTCAGTATAAAATAGTGGTAAACTCTGAAATCATGTATGTGTGGAACTGTTATGTTTTCTGAGCTCTCTTATGCGTATTGCATAGGTTTTTCTCTCCTCTCTCATTTATTTAATCAACACGTAGGGCGCCTGGCACCTGCAGACTGGACCTATTGGGATAAAGAAGAAAAAGGTGGTCCCTGCCCTCTTGGAGCCCACAGTGTGCCGGGAAGACTACAGCAATTAAGTAAGTGCAAGTGGGGTGAGAATCGCTAAGGCCTGCCCTGGGGCTCAGAGAGGCCTCCCCAAAGAAGTGGCCTTGAAGCTGTTTCCTGCCGAAGGAGTTGCTCAGGGCAGGAATGTTCCAGGAGGGTGGAAAAGCATGTGCAGTGGTTTTGAGAGCCAAGGTGCAGTAGAGCAGACGAAAGAAGAGCAGCGTGGCTCCACAGAATCACTGGGCCAGATTGCAGGCCCCTCTGCCCCTAGGCCCATGCTAGGAATTTGAGCCTCAGTCCTTACAGACAATGTTAACAAGGGGAGCAGCATTACACTTCAAAACGTGTTAGAAGAAAATAAACTAAGGCACTAAGCCTGGTGCTTTCACAGATATTTTTGGTCTAGACACAGTTAAAGTAAGTGGCACCACAGAAAGCCACCACCTATAAATTACGGCATTTTGACAGGTGGTGCTCGGGGGCACAGGGACAGTGTAGACATCACGACGTGAATATTCAGGTTTGGGAAGTGCGAATTCCAGAAAGGACCTCATTATCGGACGCATGTTACAAAATTGTCCATGTAAGAGCACAGGTGAATTCCGTTCGACGTGGTCTGAACCACCTGGTGTACACCCAGGGCCTAAAGAGAGGTGTGTGAGAGCGGACGACCATGCACTGGAGACAGACGCTCGAGTCCCACACCTGCCTCAGCCACTACCTGTACCTGGCCGTGAGCAAGCCTCTTGCCCCGTGGACCTCAGTTTTCGCTCCTCCAAATTAACATGATACCTAAGGTCCTACCCTGCCTGGAATGCTGAGATGCACACACAAGAGGCTCAAAGGGGGGTGTGGAGGCTCCAACACCCACTTACCAAGTGCCCCTGGACAGGTTACTTAACTTCTTTGAACATCAGTTTGTGAAAAACTATTTTCACTATTTGTGAAAAACCTTCTCATCAGGTGATTGTGAGGGCTGAAGCACCTGGCACAGAGAAAGAAATCAGTCAATACTAAGATCACTCTGTAATTTTATAGCTGATAGATCGTATATTAATCTGTTAAAGCAGGAGCAAGAATTTGAAAATGTTTCCTTCAGTGGGGAAAAAAGAAGCCTCTTATGAATTAAGAACTCAAGCTACATATTATATTTTTCTGTATCCTCTGAGACTTAGTAACATTTTGGAAAGCATCTGGTAGCATCCATCTGCCCAACATTTGTGCTCTGGAATATTTCCTCTCACAGTTTGGCCAAACTCTGTTTTAAAATGTGTTCAGTTCTGCTATTCCTGGTCTATCTATTCTAGCATGTTATTAACCTGAACTTGCATGGATCAATATAAGTTCTGCCAAAAGCCAATGCTTTTGAATTTCTGAGCACAAGAGCAGAAAAAAGCTTGCATGGTTTCTCTGGGGTCTCTGCAGACCCCGGGGTGTTCGTTAATAACAAGTCACGTCCCATCAACTTTTCTTATTATTTTTAAATAACTGGGTTTTAAACAATAAGCTTAACACATGCACATGGTTTAAAAATATGAAAAGGTTTTTAGGTAATAAAAGAAATCTTTTCTTTGCTTCCCACTCCTTGCTCCTTAGCTATACACTCCACATACATTAGCATTTTATACATTCTTCCAGAAATGTTTTCCCTCTTTCTATAGATTTTCTACATGATTGTCTTTATTTTATGAAAAATCGTACCATCCTTCTTTCCTACCTTCCTTTCTATATGTGTTTATTACCATTGTACTTATTTTTGCACAGATGAGACTGTACTGCTCAGATCCTATATCTTGGACATTTTTCCATAGGAATACCTACACATCTGCCTTATTTTTTTGTTTAGGCTGCCTGGCATTTTATTTATGGGATGTACCCTTTAACCATCCCTGTTGATGGACACTTTAGATGTTCCAAGTTTTTTGCTCCTATGCACATTTCTGTACCATATATCTCTGCACATATGCCTTTGTACACTAAAGGGACTTGATCTGTAGGACAAGTTCTTAGAAGTTTTAAAACCTGGAAAAGTATTTTTCTATATGTTCACAAAGCCTATTACTGCTAATATCAGGCCTCCAAAAAGAGCTCCTTCCCAGCTAATGGCTGCCTTATTAGACAACATACATATAATCAATACCTTGAAAGATATTATTAATCTTTATTGTAAAGATAGGTGATAACATAGAAAAGTGCTTAACGAATATCTAATGCACTATTGTTACCTGATAAATGGTGGCTATTAGTTATATTGCCTTTATCCTTGTGAATAACCAGTCAAGGATTTATCTCCAAGGCCTGAGGCTAAATATAACTAGAGTCAAAGTGTTGGTATAATATTAGTAAATTTTAAGTGGTACTATTTTTAGGATGTTCAGCCATTTATTTAAGAGGAACATCAAATGAAACAGGAAAGCCCTTTTCAGGTGGCAAAGGAAAACCTACAAAAAATTGTGTTTCTATATCAGAAATTTTCTTTAATCTCTAAGAAGTGTTGACATTTTCTTTAGTTGTTCTATTCCCCCCTTCATTCCCCTCCACCCTACCCCCCCCCCATCCCCACCATTACCCCCCCTTTAGTTTATGACCATGTGTCTCAAGTTCTTTAGATTCTATATTTCCCATGCTATTCTCGCCCCCCATCTATTTTCTATCTACTGTCTATGCTACTTATTTTCTGTACCTTCTCCCCCATCTCCTCCTCCCACTCCCCTGTTGCTAACCCTCCTTGAGATCTTCATTTCTATGTTTCCACTCCTGATCTAGCTGTCCTTTTAGTTTGCTTTCATTTTAGGTGTGGTTGTTAATAACTGTGAGTTTGTTGTCCTTTCACTGTTCATGTTTCTTTAACTTCTTTTTCTTAGATAAGTCCCTTTAACATTTCATATAATAAGGGCTTGGTGATGATGAACTCCTTGAATTTGATCTTATCTGAGAAGCACTTTATCTGTCCTTCCATTCTAAATGAAAGTTTTGCTGGATAGAGCAATCTTGGTTGTAGGTCTTTGGATTTCATGACTTGGAATACCTCTTTCCAGCCCCTTCTTGCCTGTAAGGTCTCTTTTGAGAAATCTGCTGACAGTCTGATGGGGACTCCTTTGTAGGTGACTGTCCCCTTAGCTCTTGCTGCTTCTAGGATTCTCTCCTTTATTTTAATTTTGGCTAATGTAATTATGATGTGCCTTGGTGTGTTTCTTCTTGGGTTCAACTTCTTTGGTACTCTCTGAGCTTCCTGGATTTCCTGGATGTCTATTTCCTTTGCCAGATTGGGGAAATTTTCCTTTATTATTTGTGCAAATAAGTTTTCCACTGGTGGCTGTGCCTTTCCCCTTTCTGGTACCCCTATAATTCGGATATTGGAGCGTTTAAAGATGTCCTGGAGGTTCCTAAGACTCTCCTCATTTCTTTGAATTCTTGCTTCCTGACTCTTTTCTGTTTGGCCATTATTTGCTTTCTTCTGGTCCACTCCATTGATTTGAGTCCCAGTTTCCTTTTCATCGCTATTGGTTTCCTGTGCAATTCCATTCATTTCAATTAGTTTCACCTTCATATGTTTCTCTAATTTGTCGGTATAATCAACCAGTTCTATGAGGATCCTGATGACCAGTGTTTTAAACTGTGCGTCTGAGAGTTTTGCTATTTCTTCATCACTTAGATTTATAGGCTCTGGGGCTTTGAGATCTTCTTGAGCCATTTTTGGTCTGTTCTGGCCCTTTAAGTGTGAGAAGCGGTGCCTTGGACTCCCAGGTCGCTGGGTTGTGACGCTGTATGTGGGGGCGTGGTCAGAGCGGGGAAATGGCGGCGCCCTCTACTGCCGCTTGCTGCGGGGACGCCGGCCCCGGTCCAACCGCCCACTCCCTCGCCTGTCCGCTCGCGCACAAATAGGCGACCACAGTCAACACGCAGCACCGCTTCCCCGCTGTCTCCTCCGCGGTCGCTCGCCTAGTCGCTTGCTCAGTCTCTCACTAGGTCCAACCCTGCGCCTGGATTCCGCGTCTGGATTCCGCGCCTGAGCCCTTCTGACCGAGTCTTCCTGTGCTACCCCGCTCCACCAGCCGCTGGTTTCGCCCCTTACCGGTCAGGCTGAAGAATTTGTTGTTAACGGACTTCCGAAAAGTTCAATTTTCCGTGTTCTGGCTATGATTTCTGTTGCTAATATTTAGTTGTCCCTAAACTTGGTTGTGTGAGAAGGCACGGCACATCCACCTATACCTCCATCTTGGCGGAAGTCCAGAAGAGTTTTAGAGTGTACAGCTCTCTCAGTTGTTGACACGCGTCAGCCGCGCCTCAATCTCACGTGTGAATTCCCGGGTGTTAGGCTCCAGTCCCTGGAGTCTCCAGAGTTGCCCGCGCTTTTCCTAGAAAGCTACGGATCAGACTATAGAGGGTGAGGGCCAGAGTACAGCCAATCCTCTCCAGCGCCGGTGCTCTTCCTGGAAGCCCGACCCCTCCCGGGGCCCAGGTAAACCTGCGACCGGACTCCTGCTTGCCCTTCCGCTGCGACGAACCCCCCACAATCGACATTTTCAACAACAAAAATCAACCCATAGCGGGTAAGTGTTAGTTTGAGCATTTGTAGAAAAGGAATTGCCAATTTAAACAAAGTAGTGTTGGTTTTAATCTTAGCAGGCCATAAGATACGATTTGAAGGAAGGAACCAGGCATTTGGGTTCCATTTACTAACTCATTCATTCGTTCGATAAATGCTTATTGAGCATCTGCTAGGTACGAGGCAGGGTTGCGGATTACAGATGATGCAATGTGAACCAAATAGATATGGCACCTGCAATTAAATAATCATGTGACCATGGACAAGCCTCTTGTCCTTCTTGGACTTTACCTTCCCTGTCTTGAAGCTGGCTGAACTACATTATCTCTAAGGGTCCTCCCAGGTGGCACTCTGTGCCTCCCCTTAATGTGCACTTAATGGTGATCACGATGAAATGCAGCACGAACTGACATGCGTGGCACATGGGGTACCACGGAACCCTTTACTGGCCAGGGGGTACTGTATTAGTTTCCTTAGGCTTCCATAACAAAGGACCACAAATGTGGCCATTTCAGACAGCAGGGATTCATTCTCTCACAGCTCTGAAACCTCTAAGTCTGAAGACAATGTGTCGGCGGGGTCATGCTCTCTCTGTGGGCTCTGCAGAAGGGTTCTTCCGTGCCTAGTCCAGGCTTCTGCTGTTGCCAGCAAATCCTCAGCATTCCTGGGCTTGTAGCTGCATCGCTCCGATCTTGTGGTCTCATGGCATTCTCTCTGAGGCTCTGTCTGTGACTCTTTTCTCTCCTTATAAGGGTAACAATCACTGGAGTAAGGCCCACCCTAATCCACTATGGCTCATCTGTAACTTTGCTCTTAACTCCTACAAAGACCCATTTGCAAATAAGGTCACATTCTGAGGTTGCAGGTGGACATGAAGCTTGGTCAGGGGCCAGGGGGGACTCAAGCCAGTACAGATGTTTGTTCTTTTTGCTTCTACAAAGGGCGTGGTCTGTTATGAGCTGGAGATGTCATTCATCCTGGTGCAGAGAGGAGTGCTCTGTGTGGGAGAGTAGGGAGTTATTCCACCCCTTCTAGCTGAGCACCAGAAATTCAAGCATTTAAAAGGGTGTCCACATGCAGGAAGCTTGATGTCCAGACTTTGCAGAACTGGGGTCAAAGGTTCTAGCTCTGGAGCCAATTCCAGGGTGGAATCTCTGCTCTCCCATCTTACTGGCTGTGTCTTTAGGAATATTAGTTCACTTCTGAGAGCTCAGGTTCCTTTGTCTATAAATTGGCAATAATAATAGAACCTTTCATTAGGATTGTAGCAAAGGAAGAGATGTTATGAGGAAAATGATTCATATGTGACATTAAGCACAGAGCCAGGAGCATAAAAATGTGCTTAATCAGTGTTTGTTGTTATCAAAATATCTACTCATTTTTCTCTGTGCTGGAATATCTTTTCCAAACAAAGATAGAAATATGTTATTTCTCATATTAAAAAAAAACCCACAACATTACTTGACCCTATTCTTCTCCACAATATCCCTTTACAGAAAAACTTTGCAAAAGAATTATTTGTCCTTTGTGTCTCCATTTCTCTTCCCCGTTCGTACATACAGGACTTTGCCCCTCCCCGTGCACCTCCACTGACGTCATTCCCAGTCACTGTGGCCCCTGACCTCGGGGCTGCTGAGTCCAGCAATCAGTCCTCAGCCTCATCTTACTTGGCCAGTCAGCAGCTCATGACAGTCCACGATTTCCTCCTTCCTGAAGTATTTTTTCACTTGGGTTCCTGGGCATCACTGGCTCTTGGTTCTCTTCTTCTCCCTTCCTACACTGGGTTCCCTCCTGTGTCTTGTTTTTACCTGCACTCCCTCGCTCCCTAAGCGATCTCTCTCTCTTCTGGCGTCTATCAGTGACAGCTCCCAGATCAGATGTCCAATGCAGATGTCTCCCCAAGCCTAGTCAGCTTCTCCATTTGGATCTCAAATAGACATCTGAAACTTAACAAGTTCAAAATCAAACTCCTGATTCCCTTCCCCCACATACACACCTGTTCCTCCCACCATCTTCCCCATCGTAGCAGATGGAGACCGAAGCCTTCCACTTGCTCAGAGTAAAAACCTGAGAGTCACTCTGACTTTGCACTTTCTCCTACACCCTGAATCAAATCCATCAGAAAATCTTCATAATTCTGCCTTCAAAACATATGCAGAATCTGACCGCTTCTCACCACATCCACTGCTGCCACTCAGCCAATGACCACCAGCATCCCTCACCCACATTACAGCAGTAGCCTCTCCACGTTGAGCTCCCGGAGGCTTTTAGAAGGTCCCGTGCCCAGCCCCATTGCAGACTGGTTAAATTAGACTCTCAGGGGTAGGACCAGGGCGTGTGTGTGTGTGTGTGTGTGTGTGTGTTGTCAGATTATCACTCCTCCGCCCCCAAACTTCCAATGCCTTCTCATCTTAGAGTGAAAGTCGAAGTCCCCAGTGGCTTTTGAGGCCCCCTATTGCTGGCTTTGAGACCGCAGTGGCATCAGACTCACCTGGAGGGCTTGTTAAAACACAGGCTGCCGGAACCCACTCTCAGAGTTTCTGACCCGGTACAGTAGTCCTGGGGCAGGGCCCAGTAATTGGTATTTCTAACAAGTTCCTACGTGGCTTGATGCTGCAAGTCTTGGGAACACGTGTCTGTTAAGGCTTGTGCCTTGCATGGCCTGTCTGCTAGCCCCTCAGACAGCCTCTCTTGCCGCTGGTCCCTGGCTCGGTCTGTTCCAGCCAGACCGGCCTCCTCGTTGTTCCTGAAACCAGCCGAGTGTCTTCCCACCTCTAGGAGGCCTTACCTCCGGGCTGTTTTATCACATATCCTCCCCATTTTCTTCAGTGCCTCCTCAATGTCACCTTATCGGTGAGGCTTTTCTGACCACCTTAGTGAAAAGTATTACCCTTCTCCCCATTCCTACTTCTCTTTCCTGCTTTATTTTTTCATAATTCTTCTGAACTTCAACGTAGACACATATGTATGTATATTTTCTGCCCCCTACATACTAAAGTATTTGCACTTGTGAGTAAAAGGATTGTTATGTTTACTGCTGTGTTCACAGTGTCTAGAATCATGGCTGTCACACAGTAGGTCTCAATAAATATAAATGAAAAGAATGAAGAAAACCAGGCAAAAGTGTCTGTAGTTCTATTGGTGGACACGAGAGGCCGCTGTCGTGCCACAGAATGGAGCGCAGCTGCACTTCCTCCCACTGAGAATCCTGTTCATATAGAAGAATCTTGCGTGGGAATCAACAGGCAGGTGGCCACACAGGCCCAGCTGGGACATGGAAACGTTATTATTGTCTCCTACAGCCTTGAGGCAAACACCAAGCCAAGCTACTCCTGGAGAATAGCTGCAGTCCATATTCAATGAGCTTTGGAACAAAATATTATCAGGGTGAAAGCATTTCGGCAAGTCCCCAGCAGGATTTAGTGGACACCAGCTCCTGGGGAAGGCTGAGGGAAAGGAGTGGAGCTGGCCTGGTCCAGGTAGACACAGACCAGGGTTGGAATTAGAGGGAGTGGGGCAGTCACCGTGAGTTCAAGTCCAGAAACCAAATTTCCAAGAAAACCAGAGGGGATAGGTGAGGGGCAGAGCTTGAACACTTTCCTTCCTGAATCTGGGCTGTCCCAGGGCCCACTGTTTTTTTCTCATTAATATAGCCATCTGTCTATCCCTGTGTGCATACCGGCATGTGTCCATGCACCTACAGGCTCCAGGAGAGCCTGTTCTCACTCTCTCTGACACAGCAGTGAACGCTCTGGGTTTGGGAACAAAAAAACAAGACTTTGCTTTACCTCCAGCCTTGTGACTCATCTTACCTGGAGAAAGTGGCCAGTACTTTGTTCCCTGCCTCAAAGATTAGTTGTGCTGATTGAAGAGACGAAATCTTGTGAAAGCTCCTGTGACCCACCCCAATGGCAGGGCGGGTTTTCTGGTGATGATGGCAATGACTTCTCAGCTTGCACAAGGGCACTTGAAGCCAGTAGAGATTTACCAGAAGATCCCACCCAGCTGTGGAATTCAGGGGAGCCACCGGTTTAGTCACATGTGCTTTGCATGCAATTTAAGAATGATGTTAATTATAATAATGACAAAAACTATGAAGCCCTTGCTATGGGCCTGTAAACCCATTCCATACTAAATTTTATTTAATCCTCACAACAAATCTATAAAAGAAGGGCTATCTAATGCTCCATTACATAGATAAGGAAATTAAGGCTCAGGGAGGTTAAGCAACTTGCCCCAAGTGACAGGCTAATAAATGAGATTTGGACCCAGCCAGCCTCCTTCTGCACCAGAGCCTGTCAAATGACAGTGATAGGGGGACAGTGACAGCTGGTTCCTTTGTAAAATGGTAGCAGGATGTGGTGGACCAGCCTGGGGCCTTAGGGTCAGACAGACCCAGTGGGCACCCCAGCTTTGCTGCTTCTGACTGCATAAACTTGAGCAAGTGATTTATCTTTCTCGAAGTATTGTTTCTTCCTCTATAAAATGAAGACAGTATTTTCCTAGAAGGGTAGTTTTGAGGATTAAATGAGATAACACTAACATCAATACTAGTCCACCCCTGACTTCTCATTAAAGATGAAAATAAACAAAACCAAACAAAGCACTAGAAGCTAAATGTCTTAGCTGCCGGTTTCCCAGCTGTTCCTTTAGACTTGTGCTCGGTCCTCAGGCCATCTTCAGAGAGGATTTTATCTTCACCTTTCTCCCTTCTCTTTTAGTCAATTCTTGGCCTCCTGCCCCCCAAGGTGGGACCCTGGGAAGCAGAACCTTCTGGAAGCCTTTGCCCTGCCACCCTCCCCTCCTGCTGGCCCCTCCTACCTGTCCCTCTCTATAGGTGGACATTTCTCCTAAAAAGGAGAAATGGACAAGGAGAAGTTAAAAGTTCCCTTAGTCATCAAGAGAGTTAAGAGAAGAAGGGGTAAGGGGAGAGATCAGTGGCTTGGGTCGCGCCTGCTCTCCAGTCAGGAGCCTCTCAAGTGTAAGCCACCCAGGCACAGCAAGATTCACTTAGCAGGACCCAGGTGTAGAATCACACTGGTCATAGACCTGAAAGAGACCTCAAAGGTCACTTCATTTGCAGCCAAGCTTCCTGCTTGGTAGATGAGGAGTCGAGGGTGATTAACTTGCCTTGTCTCACACATTAGCAGAGTCATCCCAGCACCCCAGGATCCTGGATTCCCAGCCTCTCTGACTCCTGTGAGTCACCAAGTCCCAGCAGGGGTGTTGCCCTGGAGTTTGGCGGGGTTGAGGCTGCTGCAGTGGTGGACTTCTTGCTCTGCCGAGGTACCACTTAGACCCCAAATATTGTTTTACTGCCTTCTGGCTGCTCAGGACCCCACATTAAGGTAACATCCTTGGGCAAAAACCCATATTCTGAAACCTCCCCTCCACCCATTTTTCTGTCACAACTTAACTAACCTTTCCTACATCCCAGCCAACTGCCATTTTCAAAAGGAAATCTGAGACGTAACAAGCTCCAACATGTTTATGACTCATAATGGACTCAAATAGTTCTGTGGGTGTTTATTCTTTAAAAATGGTGTCGTACAGGAACGAAACCTTTGTCCAAAAGGATAAGGCCCTCATGGTGGAATTCTGGGAACTCTGACACAGGATATCCTGGCCAGCACCTCTGCATGTCCAGTGGAGGCAGCCCTCGTACTTCCCCAGATGAAACCAGCCTGGAGCTGGAGGTGTGTGTGGCTTCCAGAATAGCCCAATAATGGCCTAGTCTCTTTTCTGGATCTAAGAGACTTCTTGGTCCTATCATAGCAACTCCAAAGTCATTTATCTTCATTTCCTTGGATTATTCTTTTAATCCATCTCTCCTTTTCAGCCAGTGCCTGCAGTCAGAGGGTGAAGGAAGGGGGAGGGGAGAACTGGTGGGGGATGGCACTGCCTCCTCTTTGCCTCCTTCTCTTAGCAACTCCAGAGCAACTAAACTCACCTCTTCCTGAAAATCTCAAACACCAAACACCTCTTTTCAACAGGACTTTACCTCTTTCCTAACACGCTCCGTAAGGTCACTATGTGTTCACTCTAGTAATGGTGGTGCTGCCAGCCGCAGTAGATCTCCTCTCCATGGCGTGGTTTACCGTGGTCCTGACAGGGAGGGAGGACCTGTGGTCAAGAGCTGGGGCGGCCCTGTTTCTGCCTGCTGTCCTGGCATAACCACTAAAGTGCCTTTGCTCTCACTGTCCTGGGCTGGAAGGTAAACCCTGTAGTCATCCCCACTACCAACATGGGCTGTGGAGTTAGTTTGGCTTGGATTCAAACCTCAGCCTTGCTACTTGGTAGCTGAGTGACCTTGGACAAATTACTCAAGGTCTATAAGCTTCAGTCTTCAAATCTGCAGAGTCTACTGTCAGCCCCCAGCTGATAGGGTCATCTGGAAGCACTGGCCTCGCACCGTGACAAGTCCCTGAGAAGAGTGCAGGATGAGTCAGCTCTGACTCCAGAATACAGAACATGCATGTACATTCTCCTCATCTGTCGACTCACCTCAGAGGGGATGTAGAATCCCCTACGGAGTACGACACACTAGAAAAACCTGGACTTGCAGCCAGGCAGACTATCACTCAAATCCCAGCCTCACAGCTCAGTAGCCCCCTATGACCCTGGGCTAATTTAAATGCTCTTTCTGAGCCTCACCTTGCTCATCTGCACAATGGGCGTAAAAATCTCAGGGCTTTTGTGAGGAGAAAATGAGGCAAAGCTATTGGAAGGCAGTGTGCCCTCTGTCTGAAATCACTAAGTGCTGCTTCCTCTTAGTACATGTGGGGAAAGTGGGGTGCAGAGAGGTGAGACGATCTGCCTGGGTACTCAGCCAGGGGTCACCAGTGGAACACAGAGAAGGTCTGCCCTCCCCCACCCCTGCACTTTCTACTCTTTGGTTTCTGAGGACTGGCTGTATTTTCCCTCCTTTTTGGGTCACAGTTGTGCCTGAAGCCATCAGCAATATCTCCAACTCTGAATCGCTCCCTCTCAAGCTCCTCCCTTCTTTAGCGTGGCGATCAGAAATAGGGAAAGGAATCATCACTGACATGCAGCTGGCCCTGGGGTTTCTGGACTGGAACCAAGTTTCGTGTTTGTGGGATTGATGTCAATTTGCTGGCTGTGTGACATTGGGCTATTACTCCACGCTGCTGAGCTGGAATTTTCTCATGTGTAAAAAGAAAATGATACTCTTATGCAGGATAGGTGGCAAACCGAAGTCATTGTCTCCCTAACCCATGCTTTTAACCTTGATTCTCCTCAAGGTCAGGATTCACTGAGCCCTATGGCCATTTGGGAGACAGTTAAGATGATGGTACATAGTAAGGATAGAATCGACATTTCAGGTGTGTGAGGCTGACTTCAAAAGTTTGGGATGTGAGCTCAAGTATGAGGTACACTGTCTCTGTGAGCAAGTATTTTATTCAAAATAATGTACAAAGCATTTGCTTTTATAGATTAAAGTTTTTGTCTTTCATACCTATAAGCCTTTAGCACAGACTACAGCTTGTAGGTCAAATCCAGCCTGCCACCTATTTTTGTAAATAAGACTTTACTGGTTTTGTTTATGCCTATTTGTTTGTGTGCTGCTTGTTGCCACTTTCTCACTACTATGGCAGAGTTGAATACTTGTAACAGAGACCATATAAATCACAAAGGTTAAAATACATGCTCCCGGCCCTCTGCAAAGAAGGTTTGCAATCCTGCTGTGTCATATAAGATCATTTAAGTTTTAATAATAGTAATTACAGTAATACCTGATGCTGCATTGTACTTACTCCGTGCAAAGTCCTGTCCTAATGGCTTTATAGGGCCTATCTAATTTAATACTTGCAACAATTCTGTGATACACACACTATTATTCCCATTTTACAAGGGAAAAAACTAAGGCAGGAAGAGGTTAAGTCACCTGCTCAAAGTCTTGTAGCTGATAAGTGGCACAGCTGGGATTTTAATTCAGATAAGTGTTAAGTATTAGACTTCCTTAGAAAATTGACGGCCATTTTCCTTTTTTGACCAACTTGGCCATTCATGGTATGAGAGACAATTTTAGTTGCTTCACAAATGCATTTAAAAAAATCATCTCCTGTGATAAGAAGGCCATTTCATTGTAAGTTCTCCTTAACACTATGAATCTCCCTTTTAACAGAGTGATCTCCTCACATACCGCAGCACCTTGCTAGAAGTTAACTGCATTGCTTTGTTTCATAGTATTTATTTGTATAGTTGTCTTCTATTTGTGGCAAACAATCCTTGCTTTTCTTTTACAGCAGTTTCCTTTAAAAAAATTGATTTAGGAATAAAACAGAATCAATTCAAGTATTAAAGAAGCCATGTTAATAAAGGTGCAGATGGTGTGTAGGTGTAACAAAAAACATGGCAATGGTGCAGAGATGAATGACGGAGCCCCAAGTACTGGCCCCTGACACAGACGAGCTGGCCCTGGTCTCAGTCTGGTACGTGGCTGTGGGCACTTCAGGCATCCCCTGAGCCTGGGGTTCCTTTTTCTATGGAGAGAGGGAGTTGAATTAAATTGTCTCTAACATTCAGTGGCATCCTACTTTATTCTTCTTGGGCTGGAATTTACTGTGATTTAACTTGAGCCAAGATTAAATTAGATTTGTTAGAAACCCATCCTTTCAAATCCCGTAAACACGGACTCAGGACCCCTGTGTGTTTCCCTCAGTGAGTGAGTCCATTAATCCCCATCCCGATTACACAGAAAAGGGGGCGGGGGGCAAATGCATATGGTATGGGATTCAATTTGTGCTTCTAGCCCGGAAATTAAACAGGTCCAGGTTGGCCCAAGGCATTTGTCCAGAGAAAGAGAAGGTCCTTGACATTTCCTTTTTCGTAGTTATCTATCTGGCCCCAGCAGGCCTGGCCTAAGGGGGTTTCTCTCCCCCTGGAGGGCTGTGTCTCTTCACCCAGAGCATATGTGGTCATATGCTCATGATGACTGAAGGAAAAAGAGAAGGATTCTCATTAGAAAACACAAGATGCAGCACTTCATTGGGGTTCCAAGCCCATATGGGAAATAACCTGTCCAGTGGTAGCAACAGTGGGGAGATCCATTCTTCTTATGTTTAAGGAGACCCAGGGGATGGAGGGTGGCCAGGATGGGCCAGGTACAGTAGCCTATTTACAGCATGCTGATAGATTTCATTCTTAACCCCCCACATTAATTCTGAGAGGGTTATCAGCATCATCATTAATTTTTAACCTTTATTGTACAGATGCAGAAATTAAAATGCAAAAAGGTTACAGTTCCCTCTAAGTTCTGTATAGTTCTGATAGGTGCAGCTATTATCATTCCCTACTTGATGTGTAAAGAACTTGAGATTTGGGAAGGTTAATTTACTCAGCTAGCAAAAGATAGAGAGTCAGGAGTTGAACCCAGGTTTGACTCTAAGTCTTATCTCTGAGCTTCCTCTCATGCAGGCCTTGGGTTAACTTGACCTTTCTTTTCTCACCTTTTAGCACTTAGCAGAAGAAATGGGGAGGGAGGAAGCGGAGAGGGGGAGAGAGGCAGGGAGAATTTCCCCCTCTCGTCATATCTTCATAAGGGCCCCAACCTCACTCAACAGCATTGTCATTTTTCATTCCTCACTGTGTGTCAAGAATTCCTATGTGGTCAATACAATGCACTTTTTTCCCCTAGCCATCCATGTAGATTTGAAACCATCTGTCAGTCCTTTCCAATGACAGCTAATAGAGGCATCTGTAGCCACAAGCCACCAGGGTCCCTCCCACCACTGCCAGCAAGGAACAAGTTAAGAGGCGTGTTGTCTGTCTTGATTAAAATCTCTCTCCACAGGCTCTTACTTAGGCTCTGTACATAGTTATCTGAAGGTCCAAAACCTCCGTCTCCAAGGAGCCTCCATCTGCAGTGGCACCATCAGGGCTCCACCCCACCCCTCAGATGCTTCTCCATTTCTGTGATCCCTTGGACAGCTTTGGTGTGCCCCGCTTCATTTTGCTCACCCCTGTGACTTTCTTCAGAGGCCAGCCCTTGGGCTGCCCAGTCTGCTCTGCCCTCAGAGAGCCAGGAGTGCCTGGGAGCCAATGACCAATCAGGGTCAGAGTATGAAAGTCCAGCTTCCTTGCTTCAAGTCAAAGCCAATTAAGTTATCACTTAAGCTCCAGAGCTCCCCCTGGGATGAGGCTGGGCTGGAGCCTGAAATCTCACCCTGGCTTCCCCTCTTCTCCACAGGTCCTGCTACCTGACTCCCCCATCAGCACTGCCTTAATAAGTCACATGCAAATACAGAATCATCTCAGAGTCTCCTTCTGGGAGCCTGTCCTAAGGCACCGTCTCTCATCCATCATCGCCGTCCTTTCCCTCCATGTCCACAGATGATATTCCCTTGAGCAAACATCCCCTCTTCATCATCTCCTGAATCAGGCTCCGATAGGGGAGGTTGTCTTATGGGTATAAATGTGGTAAATGGGAATGTCACTCTTCAAAGTTATCCACTTTATCAGCAGGTTTCTAGGCAACAATAAACTCAATCTGGTGTCTCGAGTGTCCATGTCCATCTTCTGCGTGAAGACTTTTGGATAAGGGGGTTTCACTATGCAGAATGGTGACCTCATCCCATCCCTTTAATAGAGAGAAATTTAAAGCTGAGTTTCTTCTGCTCCATCTACTTATGAACCTTCAGTAAGTAAACTAACCTTTATTTTACTTAAAAAAGCAAAAGCTGTTTTCCTATTTTTTCTATGCCAATATGTTTTTTGTTGTTTAACTTTCTTTTCTTAATATATTTTATTGATTATGCCATTACAGTTGTTCCATTTCCCCCCTTCATTCCCCTCCACCCTGCACACCCCTCCCCCACCATTCCCCCCCTTTAGTTTATGACCACGTGTCTCAGGCTCTTTAGATTCTATACTTCCCATACTATTCTTGCCCTCCCCCCTATCTATTTTCTACCTACCGTCTATGCTACTTATTTTCTGTACCTTCTCCCCCCTTCTCCTCCTCCCACTCCCCTGTTGCTAACCCTCCATGTGATCATTTCTATGGTTCTGCTCCTGATCTAGCTGTCTTCTTAGTTTGCTTTTGTTTTAGGTGTGGTTCTTAATAACTGTGAGTTTGCTGTCCTTTCACTGTTCATCTTTTTTATCTTCTTTTTCTTAGGTAAGTCCCTTTAACATTTCATACAATAAGGGCTTGGTGATGATGAACTCCTTGAATTTGATCTTATCTGAGAAACACTTTATCTGTCCTTCCATTCTAAATGAAAGCTTTGCTGGATAGATCAATCTTGGTTGTAGGTCTTTGGATTTCATGACTTGGAATACCTCTTTCCAGCCCCTTCTTGCCTGTAAGGTCTCTTTTGAGAAATCAGCTGACAGTCTGATGGGAACTCCTTTGTATGTGACTGTCCCCTTATTTCTTGCTGCTTCTAGGATTCTCTCCTTCATTTGAATCTTGGCTAATATAATTATGATGTGCCTTGGTGTGTTCCTTTTTGGGTCCAACTTCTTTGGGACTCTCTGAGCTTCCTGGATTTCCTGGAAGTCTATTTCCTTTGCCAGATTGGGGAAGTTCTCCTTTATTATTTGTTCAAATAAGTTTTCCACTCATGGCTGTTTCTCTTCCCCTTCTGGTACCCCTATAATTCAGATGTTGGAGTGTTTAAAGATGTCCTGGAGGTTCCTAAGCCTCTCCTCATTTTTTTGAATTCTTGTTTCTTCATCCTTTTCTGTTTGGTTGTTTTTTTCTTCCTTCTGGTCTACTCCCCTGATTTGAGTCCCAGTTTCCTTTCCATTACTATTGGTTTCCTGTGCATTTCCCATCATTTCAATTAGTGTATCCTTCATTTTTTCATCTAATTTGTGACTAAAATCAACCAGTTCTGTGAGGATCCTGATCACCAGTGTTTTGAACTGTGCATCTCAAAGTTTGGCTATTTCTTCGTCGCTTAGAGTTATGGGCTCTGGGGCTTTGAGTTCTTCTTGAGCCATGTTTTGATCTGTTCGTGCCCGTTACATATGAGGAGCGGAGCCTTAGGTGTTCACCAGAGCAGGGCCACCCAGGTCACTGGTTTGTGATGCTGTATGTGGGGGCGGGGTCAAAGGGGGGCAATAGCAGTCCTTTCTGCTGCTTCTGGCCGCTGGGGCATGTGGGATCTGTCTCACTGCTCCCTCCTTTGCTGGTTTATCTGCGTGTGAATGTGTGACCGCAGTCAGCCTGCCACCTTGTACCCTCAGTGGATCCGCCTATCGTCACCCCACACCTGGGATCCACACACGGCTGCCTGCGCGCCTGGGCCAGTTTGGTGGATCTTTCCTACCCCATCCCGCTCCGCTTCTGGCTTTGCCCCTCTTACCAGTCTGGCTGAAAGGTTCATTGTTGTCAGACTTTCGTTTAGTTCAATTTTCTGTGTTTTGGCTGAGTTTTTTGTTACTAAAACTTTATTATCTTTAAACTTGGTTGTGCGAGAAGGCACAATGTTTCCACCTACGCCTCCATCTTGGCGGAAGTCCTGTTTAACTTTCATTTTATTTTATTTTTTAAAGTATTTTTAGTGGTTATGCTATTACAGTTTTACCAATTTTTCCCCTTTATCCCCTCTCCACCCTGACCCCCTAACCCTTCAGCATTCCCCCATCTTAGTTCATGTCCATGGGTTGTACATATAAGTTCTTTGAGTCCTCTGTTTCCTATACCATTTTTATCTTTCCTGTCTGTTTTATTTCTACTAATTATGCTTCTTCTTCCCTGTACCTTTTTCCCTGCCCCTCTCTTCCCCCTCCCCACTGACTTCCCTCCATGTGATGTCCATTTCTCTGATTCTGTTTCTGTTCTGGTTGTTTGTTTAGTTTTTGTTTTCATTATTTTTCTTGTCTTTTAGGTTCATTTGTTAATAGTTGTGAGTTTATTGTCATTTTATTATTCATATTTTTATCCTTTTTTCTTAGAGAAGTCCCTTTAACCTTTCATATAATAAGGGCTTGGTGATGATGAACTCCTTTAACTTGACCTTCTCTGGGAAGCACTTTATCTGCCCTTCCATTAAATGAAAGCTTTGCTGGATAGAGCAATCTTGGATGTAGGTCCTTGCCTTTCATGACTTCAAATACTTCTTTCCAGTCCATTCTTGCCTGTAAGGTTTCTTTTGAGAAGTCAGTTGATAGCCTTATGAAACTCCTTTATAGGTAACTGTGTCCTCTTGCTGCTTTTAAGATTCTCTCCTTGTCTTTTATCTTGGGTAACTTAATAATGTTGTGCCTTGGTGTGTTTCTCTTTGGGTCCAACTTCTTTGGGACTTCCTAGAAGTCTATTTTCTTCTCCAGATTGGGGACGTTTTCCTTCATTATTTGTTCAAATATGTTTTGAATTTCTTGCTCTTGTTCTTTTCCTTTTGGCACCCCTATAATTCAGATATTGGAATGTTTCAGATTGTCCCAGGGAATCCTCAGCCTCTCTTCATTTTTGTGGATTCTTGTTTCTTTGTTCTGATTCAGTTGGATGTTTATTTCTTCCCTTTGTTCCAAATTATTGCTTTGAATCCTGGTTTCCTTCTTGTCACTATTGGTTCCCTGAATATTTTTCTTTATTTCATTTTGGGTATCTTTCATTTGTTCTTTCACTTTTCAACCAAGCTCAATCAGTTCTGTGGGCATTTTGATTACCAGGGCTTTAAATTCTCCATCAGATAGGTTGGCAATCTCCCCATTGGTTAGTTCTGAGGTTTTTCTGTGTTATTTCATTTGGGCCATATTTCTTTGTCTTGGCGCACCAGTCTGGTTATTCTGGTTGATTTTTTCTTAATTCCTTGATTGTCAGAGTTTCATGCAGTTTGGTTTTTCTGGTGTTTTTTGTTGTTTATTGATTTTAGACTGGTGGTTGTCCTCCTTTTGGTTGTTCAGGGAAGTGAAGAGTTTCTACCTATGCCTCCATCTTGGCCAAAGCCCCTCTATGCTGATATCCTTAAATAATTGTGATAAACATTAGTTGTGCCCATCACCTGGTTTTCTTCTCCTTCCAGGTTATGGTATACTTCCTCTCCCCCTCAATATTAGGCATGGTCATGTGACTTGATTTGGTCAATGAAATGTGAACAGTGTGTTTAAGAGCAAATGGTCATTCTCCGTGCCCTCATCCTTTGCTGGAGTGAACGCTGAAGCTCCAGGTTGAGATGGTGGCTGCTCCATCAGCATGGGTACCTGCAAGACTATGATAGCAGAGTCCCCTGCAACCCAAAATGGACAGGTAGCATATGCAAGAAATGAAGTGTTGCTTTAAGTCATTCAGTGGATATATTATATTTGCTAGGGGTGCTGTAACAAAGTACACAAACTGGGTGGCTTAACATCAAAAATGTATCGTCTCACAGTTTTGGAAGTTAAAGGTCTAAGATCGGGATGTTGGCATGGCTTTGTCTCTCCCTAAGGGCTGTGTAGGAGAACCCGTCCCATGACTCTCTGCTAGATTCTAGTGGTCTGCTTCTCATCTTTGGCATTCCTTGGCCTGGACAAGCATCACCTTGATCTTTATCTTTATCTTTACCTGTCATCCTGCCAGTGTGCATGTCTATATCCAAATTCCCCCCTTTTAATAAGGATGCCAGTCATATTTGATTAGGGCCCACCCCAATGACCTCATCTTATTTAGTCATACATGTAATGATTCCACTTCCAAACAAGGTTACATTCTTATGTACTAGGAGTTAGGACTTCAACATATGACTTTTCAGAGGACACAATTCACCCATAATAGGGGATATTTGTTTCAACAGTGTATCTTAGCCTAAACTGACTAGTATAAGGATCATCTTTCTCATACTGCATTTTAACCTCTTACTTGCACTTTATGAGAGTAAATAACTTACCTACGGTAAGAAACTCAGTAAGAGGGGAAACTAATCCAGGTTTCCTGATTCAACAGACTATGCTTTCAACTACTCCCCAGAGGCTGGTCCCTGACAGTCAAGAGCTTTGCAGTTACTGCAGTCCCCACCACTCGGTAGTAAGCCCAGATGCTGAGGGTAAGTACTTTTTGTCTCTGGGCTTCTCCAAACTCCCTATCTATATTACTTGTTTTCCCTCTGTGGACATTGCATTTACAACCTTGCCTTATGCTATAGTTCTTCTATAATAAAGATTAAAAGGGTAACTCATATCCTTTCCATTCAACTTCCAGGTCACCCAAAACCTGAGAGTCATTCAGACCACCTGTGCCACTCTCACTCTGAATGCACGTGCCCCCTACTCTCTGCTCCCACTTTCTGAGCACAGACCCATGGACTAGGTGCCCATTACTAATCTCATACTTGCTTTCTGCTAAGCAAATTTCCCCTCAAAGGGATTTTATTCCCTCAAAGGGAATAAAAATATTTGGTTGATGAAAGCAAGTGGGTTCGTGGGAAATGGCAGCTCCTCCTGTGTACATCCTTGACAAAAGAATCTCCCCATTGCAAGGGACTCAATCAAATGGCAACTTTCATTCCTGACATTCGCATCTCGCAGTGCAGAGGAAAAAAAGAAATCCTGCTTTGTGAGGCTTATGCTCAGGCAAAGACTCAGAAGCTCTTCAATCATTTATTGATTTTTCCCTCTTGCCATTCCTATTGAGCATGATGTCTTTTTTATCCCACACCGAGGGGCTTTGTGTGTGTGCTACTCCTCATTAATCTGATCACAGAGGGCAGATCTAAGATGTGATTCAAGTAAATGAAAGGTTCTCCAGAAGCTATGCAGGTATAGGCATTCTTTCCTAAGCCCTCATGCGTGTCTTTGAATTCATTAGCGCTGAGCACACAGCACCTCCAAAGAGGCACGCAGACCATGTGCACACGCCCCAGAGAGCCCGACTCGGCAGAGTGGCACCGAGTCACCTTCCCCCAACCTGAGCAGACAAGACACGCATTGTGTTTACTCCAATTTTCTCATTAATTTTGCTGGCTGCCTGACAGCCTCTGCCTCCCCAGATTAGATTTCTGGAATTAGACTGATCTTAGTGCTGCAAGAAAGCAGTGGACCCACCCCCCCTCCTTCCAGGCAAAAAAGTTTCCATCCCCATTTTGCAGATTAAGGCAGCTGAAGCTCCTCCAGCAAAGATGTCTCTGAACTGGTAAGTGCTGAGGAAATGCCTTTATGTGCAGGTCAAGTGATTTGCCTAACCAGAGAGAAAACCTCACCAAAGGCAGCCTGCCACTGTGCTACAGTGTACAGGATTTAGATGGGATATTTGAAAATGCAGCACTTCCCCAGAAGCATTGCCATAATAAATAAGCCATTAACGCTTTAGTGCCAATGAGCTTGATCAAATTGACTTCAGCCCACCTAACAGAATCAGGAGGGACACAGAGAAAAATTCTAGCAAAAGAAAGAAAATAAAAAAGGCAGCACAGGCTTGAATAATAAGGGTGCCGGCACCCTAGAAACATCAAACAGACATTGAACACCAGGTGGGCGGAATGAAATGGAGAAAGGCCAGGAGAGCACAGAAAGATGGGTCAGACAATTCATAATCACCCAACAACCCTAGGGGGACTTGAGATGATGTCAAACACATTTCTGAATATCCAAGCTGTGTGACCTTGAATGAGCCCCTTAAAAAATTCCTTACCCTTTTGCAAGTATCAAAAGCAATTAATAATGACTTTATCTACCCAAGGTCAAAGGGGTAAAGCAAAAAATCCCTGGAGACCCCTTCCTCCAGGAAGACTCTGTGACACCCAGGGAATCCTCTGGCTCAACCCTTCCCAGCCTCAGCATCATCGTCACAGCCAGACAGACTTTAATTCTGAGCTTGGCCGTTGCACAACTCCCTGAGCAACCCTGCATGGGTCCTTCGGTCTCTTTGGGCCTCAAGTTTCTTGTCTACAAATAAATCAAAAAACCTACCTCACTGGGTTGTTGGAAGATTTCAGTAGGACAATGTATGTGAATCACTTAGGACAGTGTTGGGCACAAATTAAGGCTTAATAATAATAATAACAACAATAATAATAATAATTTAGCTCCTGTGTCATCATCATCATCACCATCAGCAGCAGCATGCCATACCCACCAGTGACCTTGTGCCTCCCGGTGGGTAGTAGTTCAGCAACGTCATGGTGAAGGGAATAGGAGTTCTAATGGTGGCCAGGTATCTTACCTTGAACAAGTTATTTATTCTTCACTTTGGTTTCCTCATCTGTAAATGGGGATAATAAAAATGCCTACCCTCAAAGGTGAGGTAAAGTGAGATGGTGCATGGGGCTTGCTGAGTGTGTAGCCTGGCACACAGGAAGAGTCTAATAATGGGAGCTAGGGGCCCGGAACTCCCCTTGTCATCCTCGGTCTTCCGTGTCTGTATCTCTTCCTTTCTGTGACAGATGTGGATAAGGAGTTGTAGTGAAATCCAGTTCCGTAGAACTGGAACATCAAATAGACACTGAACACCAGGATGATCAGAGCAGATACAGAAACCCTGCTTCTCAGCCGTGAGCCAATTTAAGGAGCCAAATCTGGTTTCTTCCAGTTCTTCTAGGCCAAATCTGGTATCTTAGCTTCTGGGCTACAGTACAGAAAACTTAGTTCCTCAGAAGTTGTCCACATCATAGCGGAGCTAGGGAAGATAAAGAGCGGCTAAATAGCTCTGAACAGTGGCTGATCTTCTAATTCACACTGCACAGAGAAGTGATAACAGGAATCCAGGCTCAGCAATAAGTCCTGGAGAACCATGGGGTCTGATCAATGTTTCCGGGGCAAAACCACTGGACTCTTGCCTTGTTGAGTTTGTGTTTTCCTCCTGGGTTGTTACCTTCTCACCCTCTCTTTTATTTTTCTCTTCTTTTTCCTTTTCCCCCTCTTTCTATCTTCCTGTTCCCTCTGGCTTTCAGAACTCCCAAATCCCACCCCCAGGTCTTCCATCTCTTCTGCCTTAACTGCCATAATATGGGGTGCATGCAACACCTGGGTGTTCCTTTGTTTATGAGACATTTACTGAATATGCATTGGGTGCTAACAATATAGAAAAGGCTGTCTCTTTGTTCTCAAGGAGATGGACTAACAAACAGTGGACAATGCTTCCAAACAACTACAATTGCTTCATCAAGTATACATGGAGTGGGCGTATACAGGAATTGCCAAATTCTGGCTGGGTGGGCCAGAGAACGCTACTTAGAAGGGTGGTTGCTGGGCCTTAAACTGAGGGAGAAGTCTAGGATTTTAAATAGTCTAGTCACTCAGTCAACTCTAGTTCTTGGTCTTCGTTCATACAGCTGTGACTTAGAAATGAATTTGTCAAACAGGATCCAACATTCCTAAACTAACTCTGTTGTTTCGACATATGTGTAACCCTCAGTTTTTCCCTCTGTGTGCCGGTGATCCAGTAGGAAAAAGCCTCCCCTCCTTTGGGACTCCTTAATCCCGGTGGGAGACTGCGGTGGTGATGAGTGGGGAACTGGACCAGGGAAGTCGTTAGGGCAGTCACTAATAAGGCTCCTCGCTCAGATCTGAGGGATGAGGTTTCTATGCTTTCCAGTCTCTGGGGTTTATTCCTTATGATTAAGCCAAGGTTGTCAATGTAACCTAGTACATTCCCTTCCCCTTCTCTCTCCAAGGCCAGAACCCACAAGTATGAAAAACATGAACTTGAAAGCCAGACCCCGTCCTACCCAACCATTGATGTGTCTCCCTCCCACCAGATCAGTGGGTGGAGCAATCTGTGACTGACAGCTCACGGAGATAGCATGCTTTATTTAAGCCATCAGGGGTTTGAAGCCACTGTGTCCCTGTTGGAGATCAGACCCTCAGCCTGGGCCCAGGATTGTCTTTTCTCCACGGGGCATGGAAGTACCAGCTTTGTAAGTTTCCACTTTTCCCAGTAAAATCTATTTCTTAACTCTTGTGATTCAACGCACAACTTGATGCATGACAAGCAGAGACCAGGAGGAGGCCCACATGACACAGGCATGAGGACATGTAGAAATAGGCAGAATGGGCATCCCAGAGTGGGCAGGGCATGCACTGGAGGAAATGCAGGGATACAGGGAGAGAGAGGGGGCATGCATGTTGGGAGTCATGGGGAATGGCCAGTAGGGACGGCTGGGACCTCATCATATGGGGCCTCTGTGCAGGCAGCTGCTGTTCTTGCCTGTTTGCCTGCCTTCCCTTTTTCCTGGTAGCAGCCACCCCCACTGTGCATCTGATATCTGTACACCTTTCGGGAAACCTGCTTCCTCAGCATGCAGTTCGGTGGGCCTGTCGTTCCTTGCCACAGACTGGCCAAGAGAGAGAAGATCTACACCATCAGCAATTGTCAGGGATTGAAATCCTGAGCAAAATGACACAGAGACAGAAAACCACAGTGCCTACTCACCAGATAGTCCCAAGGGAGCGAGTCTGTTTCTGCCCTGGACCCTGAAGCTGCCTCTGCGGGCTCTGTCACAGGCCTCAGCTTTTCTTTTGATTCTGTCAGCCCCACAGCCTTCCATTAACCCCCCTCCAGGCCTGAGTTAGCCTCAGTCAGCCTGGTGGTTTGCTGGCCTTAAAGATGGCCTTGAGCACCGGGCTGTGGCGAAAGGATGCCAGCCCAGGGCACAAGTCACACCAAAATCCACGCCTTCTGCTTGGTGTTGGGTGGTTCCTTCACACCTTTCTCTAAAGTGGCACAGTGGGACCCTTTTACTCTCTCTAGAGGTACTGAGAGTTGAGATTCAGAGACCTAGGGACCTCCCAACCTACCACTGTGACCTCAGTCTCCTGCGGGGGATGTTCGAATAGAGAGAGATGTGTTGGTGATCAGGAAGGGGGCTTTATGTTGCCAACTCCAAGCTACCTCTGAAGCTTGATAAACAAATTAAAGTGCCGTGTGCACTGTGGGCGTGTACGTATGCCGAAGTGTCCCTGGATGGTATTCCCAAAAGCCATGAAATGTATTTGACAGTGTCATTTGCACACATTGCTCTTATTGATAAAAATCCAAACTCACCACATCCTCCAGAACCTGGTGGCAACCACTCTGCCCTGGAGCTCTGCCTGGGGTCAGGCTTCCCTGACTCTGCTCTCTGCTTTTCCGAATAGGGTCCTGGCCATGGGGCGATACCTAGGTTGGCCCTAGGGGGAGGCCCTCCCAACCAAAAGCCCTTAATCTTCAGGCTCACCTGCCTGAAGGTGACAGGCTGTACACACATGCCAGTCTCCTCCCAAGATTTTACTTCCCTGGGTAGAAAGAAGGAAGAAATCACAGGTGATGTCAGTTCCAAAACTCTTGAGGGAAAGGGCAGGTTGAGCAGATTCCAGGGCTCTAACCGTTTGGCTGCTGGGGCTCCACCCCCTTGAGGCTGTGCTCCAGCAGCAGCAGCAGGCAACCTCGTTCCTTGCCATCAAGCACAGTTGCCTCCAAACCCTCTTCCACTTTCCCAAGCATGCTTCTTGCCTGGTGCACACTGGGTAAGGAAATCAAATCTAAATCCAGGCAAGGGAAGACAGCTTAGGTCTCCTCCTATTAAATATAAGGTCTGATTAATGAGGAATATTTTATCACCTTAGAATCTCAGAGCCAGAAGCAATTTTAAAGGTCATCTATTTCAAACCTTCATCTAATCCCCTCAAATTAAAAAACATATATACATAGATACTCTGCATGCTGAAGGCTTCCAGGTGCTGTGCTAAGTATTTTATATGGATTTCTCTCATGAACAGACTTTGAATCCTTACAAAAAACCCTCTGCAGTAGCCACCGTTACTTTCTACACCGTGCAGAAGTTTCTGTCACACACTCCAGGTCACATGGTGAGTGAGTAGCAGGGCCTCTTCAGAGACAGGGGTCCAGCAGCTCTTGGCCAAACCTTACGTGTATGTGCTTTTAAGTTTTCCAGTATGCTGTTAGTAAGTGAAAATTGGGAGTTTGACATTTAAAATAGCCAGGTTTCAAGTTTTCCCTGAGAAGTCAGAAGACCGAGCCAGCCACTCTGGGCCATAGGCATGTTTCTACGCGGCAAGTGTGAGCTGGAGCTGAGTGGCAGTCACCCCTCCAGAAACAAATCAGGTCACGTCAGTCACCGGCTTCAGCTTTCCAGGGGCTTTTCATCACACATGGAGTAAAATCCAAAGCCCTCAGCACACCCCGCAGCAGGCCTGACCCCTGCGGCCGGCTCCAGCCTCCTCTTGTCTGTTCCTTGTCCCTGTGCCCCGCCACACTGGGGTTCTCTCAGGTGCTTGGGCTTAAAGAGCTCTCTCCTCATGGTTTTTGCCGTTGCTGTTTCATCCGTGGAGAAAGCTTTTTTTTTCCCTTCCCATATCTAACTTGTGCTGAGTCTTTAGTTTAACTATTACTTCCTCAGAGTAGCCTTCCCGACCCCTGTGACCCCTGTGGTAGGAAGTATAATGCCTATGCCCCTCTCCTAAAGATGTATACACCCCCATCTCTGGAACCTGTGAATATGTTACTTTACCTGACAGAAGGGACTTTGCAAGTGTGATTAGGGGTGTTGAGTTGGGGCGATTATCCTGGTGGCCCTGGTTTAATCACAGGAGTCCTTATAAGAGGGAGGTGGGAGGGTCAGAGTCAGGGAGGTTGGTGAGATTTGAGGAAGGGGTCATGAGTCAAGGAACGAGAGTGGCCTCTACAAGATGGCAAAGGCAAGGAAAGCCATTCTCCCCCAGAACCTCCAGAAGAAAAGCAGTCCTGAGACACCTTGCTTGACCTTACTTATTAGCTCAGTGACGCTGATTTTGAACTTCTGACCTCCATAACTGAAAGGGAATACATCTGTGTTGTTTTCAATCACTAAATTTGCATCGATTTGTTACAGTAACAGTTGGAAACAAACACACCCACTATTCCAAAAATCCTCTCTCTCCCCTCGTTAGTCTGCAACCCAGTCTCTCGTCAGTATTCATCATGCACTTACCACAACCTGAAATTACTTCAACTGCTTGCTTAGTCTGGGCCCCTTTGACTGCTAGACTAGTAATCCCAAAAGGACAGTGTCTGTCATAGAAGGTTGGCAGATATTTATTGAAAGGCTAAATTGGTTATTGAATAACTGACCTCATTATCCATCCCAGGTGCCTCCATCTGAGCACACTGCAGGTTGAAAACGTCTCTACTTAATGGTGGAACTTAGAATCAAACTCAGCCAGGTACAAGTTTTTCTCTGAAGCATAAGAAACAACCAAAGCTTTTAAAGGAATTCACCAGCAAGCCCAATACATATAGGCAATGTATTCCAGATACATTCATTACTTGTTTTCTACATCCTTGCTACTCTCAGCACTATCTGGGAGCTTGTTAGGGATGTAGAATATCTGCCCCAGATTGCTGAATTAGAATCTTCACTTTAACCAGATGCCCAAGAAATCCATATGCATGTTAAAGTCTCAAAAGTGCCACACAACATATATGGTTTGGGGGGGGCTGTTCTTCTAAAGGAGATGTTATCGGTATGTTTGCCACAGGCAGGTGCCATCAGCATTAGCTACCCCACTGCAGCCCAAGGGAGCCCCTGACCCAAGAGCTCTTTGCTGCCCCATCCCATCACCTGCTCCCCATGTTGAATTTTCTGATTCTGCTGATGATGCCTTAGTCCCATCTCTCCACTCATCGCCACCTTCCAAGTCTGTGGAATTGGGCAAACAGATGATGAGTTTCTAAGCACTCATAAGCCCAGCGGCAACCAGGCCTAGTCAGTGGAAGAAGTCCTTTCCTACCAATGGTAGTGGTGGGAAGGCCTAGCTTTGCTGAATCCTTCCCTGCATTATTTTCCCAGGCAGTGGAAGGATTCCACTAGAAACTACTGAGGGCTTCTTGGCAGCTGGGTCTGGAGTTGGAGATGGTAAAAAGATCAGTGGTTGCCAAGAGTTGGAGGAAGGGATGAACAGCTGGGGCACAGGGGATTTTTATAGTAGTGAAACTATTCTGTTTGATATTGTAATGGTAGATACATGTCATCATATATTTGTTAAAACCTGTAGAATGTACAACTCCAAGAGTGGACCCTAACGTGAACTGTTAGAGTAGGGAGTGGAGATAAGGCATTATATAGTAACTCGATATAATTTTCACCGAGTTTTTCTATAAACCTAAAACTACTTTAAAAAATAAAGCCTGTTAATAGTAATAATAAAAAAGACAAATGTTTTTTTTTAATTTCTAAACCAATTTAAATTTTGGTTCAATCTTAAAAATTGGGAGATCTTAGGCAGGTTACTTAATCTCTCTCAGCACTAATATGAGGATATTAATACCCACCTCATAGGACTGTTGTGAAAAGTAAGTTAATGCATGAAGTACCTAGCAGTGTTCCTAGCATAATGTAGCAACCCCCTGATAAGCATTAGGCTTGAGATTAGGGGTCAGGAGCATTGTTCAATTGTTTTCTGTAAACACTCAAAAAGCCATTGAAATTTCCCATGCTGGGAAGCTGCTACTCAGAATTACCCTTCAGTAGTCTTCAGATGCCAATGACCTGCAGAATGAATTGTCATACAGATAAGTTAGAGGCAGAAAGATAAGTTAGGACATTATTTCAAGAAGACATAGCAGCAGAGACGGAGGAAAGGTAATGATGAAGGAGGTGCTGATCAATGGGGAATGTGGAGAGGAGCTTTGGGAGGGGAATGGGTGCCTCGTATGAAAACTGAGAATGTGAGAGTAGAGAGAGCCATCACTGGAATGTTAAGCTGGTCAAAGAACTGGCTGGATTACTGAAATTTTTTGCCCCTTCTTTTGGCCAAAGGCGCTCCTTATGTCCAACTGCCATCAGGGAATCTTACATCATTTCCCTGCTCCTAAACAGAAAGTGGATTTTTACACAGTAATTTACCTTCCAGCTGCACTGCTGCCCTGACATTTTAAGTGGTACCTGCCCTTTTGTGTCAGACACTTACCACAAATAAGAAAGTGATAAGCTTCCCTAATGGGCATTCATTGTTCATTGAAATGAGAACCCTGTTAGGGGTGGGAAAATCTGATGCCTGCAGAAGACCAAGGGAGCTTCAACAACAAATATATTTTGAGCAGTTATCTTGGGGGCCTCCCACCCACTGTCCCAGTGCTCAGCCAAGCAAGATCTTCTGGAGTAAAGCTGAGCAAATGGGTGCCACCTCCCTGCCTCCGTTGTAAATTGAAGCAGGCGAATAGAGCTGCCTTGCAATCAGCAGGACCAAGCCCCCGCGAGCAGATATGTTGGCCTTCTTGATTTGAAAATAGGTGAGAAAATGTTAGCCTCAGAATCTTATAAGAGAAAGAACTATAAAGGTCACATGGGCTCATCTCACCATCCCGTGATGGAATCCCTTTTGTGACTTTGTTGTCATGTGCTTCCCTACCTATGTCTCAAGCTTACTTCCAATGACAGGGAGCTTACCACTAAACCCAGACTACCTGGTGAGTTGGAGGCCTTAGAACCCACAACTTCAGCTGGGGAATTCAAGACCTAGGTGTGAGAACTGGCTTGATCTAAGTAACATACTGAGCTGGAGGCTGACCTTTCTGGGTCTTCTAGATGCCAGTCTTGAGCACATTCACTAGATATAACATGGTGGTTAAAAGAATGATTCTTGGGTCAAAACCCAGCCCTTGTCTTAAGTCAAGCCATTGTTGTTTTTTAAGTTCCAGTTTTCCTGACTAAAAAAAAAGGACAATAATAGCACCTAACTTACTGAGTAATTATAAAGATTAACTGAGAAAATGGATACCTAGTACTTAGCACTATGTCTGGCATATAGCAATATATAATAATTTTGCCTACTAAATATAATTAATACTAATTCTTTCAGTATTCACCTACAAGTGCAGTTGAGTGTTAGAGAATCATATTTACCACAGACTCTTGACTGCTCATTATTTGCACCTGTGTGGATCCCAGGATCTCAGAGACAGCCAAGTTGCCGGAGACTTCCAAAAAGCCATGCTGACAGGAAAGGACTCCATGTGGCTGGGGACAGCCCCTCTCTACCAAGCTTTGTAGCCCTGTCTTTGACCACCAACCATCCATCTTCCTGATTACACAATGCAGTCTTTGAGCTGGCCAAGAACTCTCGTCTGAGATGAGATTTTTATAATAGCACTTATCAGAACCATGGACAGCGCACAAAAATGATTCCAGGCACCAGGGAGATGTCAATTCCTTGACAATGCCAGATGTGTGGCATCTGCAACATTTGGGGAGAAGGGCTGCAGCAATATCCTTTACCTGACACAACTTCGAAGGGAAATTGTGCAGGCAAGGAAATAAAGCAAGCAAACCAAGAATAAAATCTTCCAGAGGTATGGCTTTCATTTTCCATTTCCCACAGAAAGCCCGCCACTTATTAAAAGTTTGGAATAGAGGGGGAAGAAAACAAGGTAGCTACACATTCATGATTGGAACAAAGTAAGCACATTTCACCGGGCTGGCTGATTTGCAAGCTTCCTCTCTGCGGCATTGTTACAATTATAGCTATTCTTAGGTATGTAATTCATTGTGGACCCATTATTCCCAAGAAGCAGAGAGGAGCAGAAATCAAAGGTTTATCATCTGGCTGTGGTGCATAAAACCACAGCAGGTTGCCTGCTGGGCACATCCTGGGTGGCAATCAAAAAGCTCAGGGACATATACGTTCTACTGAGCTGCTCCATCAGCCTGTATAAAATGACACTATTTGCATCAAGACTGCTGGCCTCTCAGCCTTCTGCAAAATTTCTAATCAGCTGACCAATGGAGGATTTGCTGCCTGGAAAAGAGGGGGGAACGGCCACCAGTACTCCAGAGCTCAGGGGAAGACCTGTTGTGGAGCTCACACCATGTGCCAGCACTCTGCTGGATGTGTGTGGGGGGGGGCATTGTTAAACCCCATCTAGCAGCAAACAAGCCTGAGGTGGAGAGGGTGAAAGAAACCCAATTCTGACTGCATTAAGTAAAAAAGGGAAAATATTGGCTCAAGTAACTAAAAAGTCTAGAGGTAAGTTGGTCTTCAAGATATCAACTGACTAGAAGGACTCAAAGATGCCATGACTATACATGTCTTGCCTTGACGTTCTTCTGAATTGCCATCACCCTGGACAGGCTTTTCCTCTTGGTTGTAAGGTGGAGGCTGCAAACTTCTGGCATCACCCTTCTATCCTGACAACCCAGAGAGAGAGAGAAAGAGAGAGAAGGGCAGGGAGGAAAGAGAGAGCGTCCTTTATAGTTCCAGCAAAAGTTCCAGAACCAACACTCATTGACCTGACATGGATCCTGTGCCTATCTCCAAGGCAAGCTCTACTCAGAGTAATGCAGTGCCCTTGTTGGTCAAGCCTGATTTGAGGGATCATAGCCACCAGAGTTGGAGGAAAACCCACCCCTTAATAATCACACAGACAGAGAAGCAGAATAGGCATAATTTCCTGATAAAATTTGATTGGCAACATTAAGAGAGGGAGGAAAAGATATAAGCAGGCAACAAAAACCCAGTATATTCACCCTGCTGACAAGTGACCACGTTCTTCCCATTATCACCTATGTAAATCACTCACCACACACCATGTGCTATATCAGGCTGTCACCCTGGACGGAGCCAAGCTACATCACTAGCAGATAGTATCGTATGTTCCCACTGGGTTCCAAAGGAGAGGACCAGAAAATTGTGCTAGGTAATCGAGACTACAACCTGATACCTCAAAATCAGCTGTTTTTCTATCTGGGGTGATTGGATGACCAGGAAGAAAGTCATCAGGGTCCTTCTGATGAGAGGACAGATTCCTTCATCTTGCCCAAGGAACCCATAGAAACATGAGTGTCTACCATGTGTAAAGCTTTATGCAGTGGACTGAGAATGGAAATAAAAGTAAGACAGAATAAATAAAGGGTAAAGGGATAATTAAGCCATCATTCTTGCCATCAAGAGAGTAAGGCATAACAAAAATCTTTTTAAATAATAGCAGTTGTTAAATTTGTACCAAGTGATTTATACACATTGTTTCATTCACCCTTCAAGGGTGTATAATATAAAGCAGCCATTTGATCCAGGTTTAGAGACATTAAGTGCTGTGCCAGGTACCTACAGCTAGCAAATGATGAATCCATGATCTGAAGACAAGTCTCTCTGACTTGAAACTAAGGTTCTTAACCATAGGAAGAAGTCAACAGGCACCTCCCTTCTTCCTGGGAGGTGAGGTACCATTTGTTACAAGAGAAAGCATTTGGGCAGCATATCAGAAATGGTTGGTTACAAATGACGGAGAGCACATGCATACTGGGTTAAACAGAAATATAGGATATTTTCGTCCTATGCAGTTGAAAACCCAGGAACTGCAGTTTACTGGTCCAGGGGCACATGTGATGTTTGCAGGGCTCACTATCTCTCAGTTCTTTTCTCTTCTGAGTGAGCTCCACCCTCAGGCTGCTCCAGGCTGACATTCCCCTGGCTTAGGCACCTTATTGGGGAAAAGGGCATCATTTTTCTAAGAATTTCAACGCAAGTCCCAGATCTGAGACTTACTGGACTATTTGAGCTGTGTGCCCATCCTTATGGCCAGGGATACACTGACCAACTCTCCCTCCAGTCAGAGGAGCAGGTTGAATTAGCTTCAACAGAAACATGTGCACAGACTCAGAATGGGGGAACACTTATCAACATAAAATCAGGTTGCTGTCACCAACAGAAGGGGTAAGAGATAGTAGACTGATAAGAACAGCTAAAGGCTCCCCCATTCAGTATCTATTGTGCTTAAGAAACCACCCCCAAAAAGTATAACTTAAAACAATGACTGTTTAGCACAGAGTTCTGTGGTTCACAATCTGGGCTTACTTATGTGTCTGCAAACTGATGCTGAGTCCACTGGGGGCTGACTGGTTTGGGGCCCTTGGCTGGAATGGCTCATGTTTCATGAGGGTCCCCTGCCTCCAGCAGGCTGGCCCAGGTGCATTCTTTTTTTCTTTTTTCTTTCTTTCTTTATTTAATTTATTTTTATTGATTATGCCATTACAGTTATTCTGTTCCCCCTTCATTCCCCTCTACCCTGCACACCCCTCCCCCACCATTACCCCCCTTTAGTTTATGACCACGTGTCTCAAGTTCTTTAGATTCTATATTTCCCCTACTATTCTTGCCCTCCCCCTATCTATTTTCTACCTACCATCTATGCTACTTATTTTCTGTACCTTCTCCCCCCTTCTCCTTCTCCCACTCCCCTGTTGCTAACCCTCCTTGAGATCTTCATTTCTATGTTTCCACTCCTGATCTAGCTGTCCTTTTAGTTTGCTTTTGTTTTAGGTGCGGTTGTTAATGATGGTGGCAGGTTTCCAAGAGAACAAAGAAGAGTTTGAGCACTTTTTTAGGCTCCTACCTGCGTCACACTTGCTAACATCCCGTTGGCCAGAATGAATCACATGACTGAACCCAGCATCAGAATGGGAGGATACTCAGAGTTACGAGGCAAGGAGGCATGGATTCAAGCAAGGGATGAATCTGTGGCCTTTCTTGCAATCTGGCGCACTGCCATTTCAAAACCATTCAAACAAAATCTTATCAAATTAATGACAGATTAGGAGAGGAAAGAGCAGGGGAGCCCTTCAGGCAGAGGAGACAGCATTAGCAAAGGCCCAGAGAGAGTAGGTACAGGTTTATTTGTGGTATGTGCTCTGTGGTTAAAACATGGAATGGAGGAAGTGGTGGGATTTAAGGGCCGGCCATATTAGATAGGGCTGTAAATGCTGAGCCTAGGATTTGGACTTCTATCTACATCAGGGAGCTTTTGGAGGTTTCTGAGCAGTGACATGATCCAATTAACAAGTTCCAAGCAGGGTTTTGGAGAGTGGCTACAGGCAGGTCTCTTCTTCTGAAGGATGAAATCCCAGGAAAGCAGTGGGGGGGGGGGAGCGGGGGCGGGGTGCAGATAATAACATCCTTGAAGGCACAGAGACAGAGCAGCTGCGGAGTCTACTGTGCTCCAGTGTGCACCAAAACAGTTTTGAACTCATTTTTTGCCCTGGCATGTCCCAGATACTGAGCTTCCTCCTGTCTCCTCCTCCAGGCTGTGAGAACTTGGAGATGTTCTGTATCAGGAGCGCCAAACAATTGCTGCTTGTTTTCCTCATAAGCTTGTAGTAACAGCCCACCCCTCCCCACATACCTGGGACCAGCTGGATGTTGGTGCTCGCAGCCACAGATGTTTCTTGGTGGGTGTTTAAGGCGCTGAGCTCCTTGGGGAATAAGATTTCAGCCCTAAATTCCCACCTACTGCTCTTTTCTGAAATCCAATTCCACTCACAGCTGACCTGTCCTGGTCTTTGCCTGCCCCTCCCACATGAGGCCAGCAAAGAGCAAAGGCCCAAGAACCACTCCGGAAAGCCATTTCTGTGCAGAACCTCTCCAAGCCCAGTCACAAATTCAGCAGGCTGTGAAAATGGCTATGATGGAGCGTTACTGTCCCAATTTGCCGAAATATGTGTCCCACCTCTCCATAGAAATTCTTTGCAGTGTGAGCTTTTTGTTTGTTTATTTATATGTGTGTTTTAGCAACAGGACAAAAGCTGGTCTGTGGCAAACAAAAAGCAAACTCACAGGCCGCATGGTTGTCTTTTGAGAAACAATAAGCATCACGTTCATATGCCGAGGGCTGTCCCGCCGTGGCCCTCACAGCAGCGCTGCAGACTAACCGTGGCCTTGTGTGCAGCTCCCTGGAGCCAGGTTTGGAAATTGCCAGTGTCTGGATTGCTGCGGTCACTCATTCATACTCAATTTTCACATAATGGTGTGTTCTGGGGCAGAAGGCAAGAATCATAGTGTAGTGCAGGGTCCTGTTCTGAGTACTTCACATATTTTAACGCATCCAGTCTTTCCAAGCACCCTTTGCAAAAACTGAGATGTAAAGGGGTTTGGGTACCTGGTAAAACTCACACAGCTTGATGATAATGCTTCCTCCATAATTACATGTTCAAACTAGAACAAAACTGAAACTAAAAACAAATAAGTGAATTTTTTAACCTTTAATAAAGTGATTTTAAGCAAATGGAGAACTCTGATAAATTTTATTGGAAAGAACAGAAGAAAGTTCAAGCATTACTTTTGCATTAACCCTTTGAGACCCCATGTACCCCGCCCTCTTCACCAATGAAGAAGTGTTGATTCCCCTCTTTGGGTCTCCCTGGAGGTGACCCACACCCATTCATATCACATCACTCCTATTGCAGTGCTCATAACTGTTCCTCTTTCTCTCTTCCTCAGTAGAAGTGAGCTTATTGGGGTCTAGTGAAGTACCTTGCAGATAGCAGATACTCAACATGTGGCTGAAGCCAAGACCTACAAGGGTCACTAGGTTCTAGCCAGAGCTCATAACTTCAATGACCATATACATATTATTGTCTGATCTGTGCTTCTCTTTCCCCGTAAAGGCAAATTTTAGGCAGTGTGTACCACTGGTTAGTTTTGAGTAGTGGTAAACTCAGAAAAGTTGTGTCTATGGAATCCTGAACTCAGAACCTGAAGATTCGGAAGGCGTGCATGCTAGGCTGCACGCGGAAACCAGCCTGCCCAGCCTCCCTGCCCACCACTGGCACTGTGTCTGGCAGTGAAAACCTGCCCTCAGCATTCCTGCTGTGGTTCTGTGGCTGCCACGTGCAACGGGGGTGTGATGGAGTGAGTAATGGCACTTCCCTTCATCACTGCATTAGCCAAAGGCTGCCAGGTGGCAGCTGGCATCTTTGGCTGCCATGGTAGACCAGGCACCATGTGTCGCTCTAGGCACCCAGCTGGCTCTGTTGGGGAAGAACTGGTGAGGACTGCCTTCCTCTTACTGGGTATATTGGCTGGCCATGCTAAGCAGGAGTGTGGGGAGTCATCAGTATCACTTGGCTTAAAGCTGATCATATCCCAACCCAGGAGTTAGGGGTCGGTGTGAATGGCGCAATCATCTGGATTCCTGACACCCACATCTGAGGTCTTTGGGTGCTCAGTGCATGTGGGTAAACTCTGAACAACTGGCTTCAAGTCCCAGCTTCTCTGTGGCATGGGGCAAGTTCTGATTTTCTGAGCTACAGTGTCCTCATTGGAAAAAGAAGGGGGAGTTAGGGAGGTGAGAGGATAAAGAATAGGTACCTGTCTAGGCTATTGCAAGATTCCAAGATGAAATATATCATTTCCATACTCAAGCTAAACGCCCGGCCTTCTGGGTGCCTGTTCTCTTTGCAGTCTCAGGCCCCGATTACCCGTGTCTCCCTATCACACAGTCCTATTTCCTATGTAGCACTTATCACAGGCTGAGTAAGCTCTCGTTTAATTATTTTTTTCAAAAAATATGTATTTTTTAATTTTTATTTAGAACATTAGTTAATTAAATTAATTCCATATTAAGTTGTGTACCTCTGCCCCTCTAGAATATAAGTCCCATGAAAGCACAGGCTTTGCCAGTCCTGGTCCCTATTGTTTTCCCAGCACCTTGGGCAATGCCTGGCATAGAATAGACATTCAAAAATAATAGTGAAACTTCTATTCAATATAGTATTAGAAGTTTTGGCCACAGCGATCAGGCAGGAAAAGGAAATAAAAGGCATCCAAATAGGAAAGGAGGAAGCAAAACTGTCACTGTTTGCAGATGACATGATAGTGTACATGGAAAATCCTATAGACTCTACCAAAAACTGCTTGAACTAATTAATGAATTTGGCAAAACAGCTGGTTACAAAGTCAATATCCAGAAATCAAAGGCATTTTTGTATACCAACAATGAATCAGCAGAAACAGAAATCAAGGAAAAAATCCCATTCGATATAGCAAAAAGAAAAATAAAATATCTGGGAATAAACCTAACCAAGGAGGTAAAAGACCTGTATGCAGAAAACTACACAGCACTGAAGAAAGAAATCAGGGGAAGACACAAACAAATGGAAACATATACCTTGTTCATGGATTGGAAGAATTAACATCATCAAAATATCCATACTACCCAAAGCAATATACAGATTCAATGCAATACCTATTAAAGTACCAATGGCATATTTCACAGACATAGAACAAACACTTCAAAAATTTATATGGAACCATAAACGAGCCCGAATAGCAGCTGCTCTTTTGAGAAAGAAGAACAAAGTAGGAGGGATCACAATACCTGATATCAAACTGTATTACAAAGCCACTGTAATCAAAACAGCCTGGTACTGGCATAAAAACAGGCGCATAGACCAATGGAACAGAACAGAGAGCCCAGAAATCAACCCAACTCTCTACAGTCAATTAATATTTGACAAAGGAGGCAGTAACATAAAATGGAGTAAAGATAGCCTCTTCAACAAATGGTGTTGGGAGAACTGGACAGCTACGTGCAAAAAAATGAAACTTGAGCACCAACTTACACCATACACCAAAATAAATTCAAGGTGGATAAAAGACTTAAATATAAGCCGTGACACCATTAAAGTCCTAGAGGAAAACATTGGCAAGAAAATCTCAGATATTCCACGCAGCAACATTTTTACCGATATGTCCCCTAGAGCAAGGAATATAAAGGAAAGAGTAAACGAATGGAATCTCATCAAAATAAAAAGCTTCTGCATGGCTAAGGAAAACAGTATTAAATTAAAAAGACAACCAACTGTATGGGAAAACATATTTGCCAATGATACCTCAGACAAAGGTTTAATCTCCAAAATATACAAAGAACTTATACGACTCCACTCTAGGAAGACATCTAACCCAATTAAAATATGGGAAAAGGACTTGAACAGACACTTCTCTAAAGAGGACATACAGAATATCCAGAGACACATGAAGAGATGCTCAATATCGTTAGCTATCAGAGAGATGCAAATTAAAACCACAATGAGACACCACTTTACACCAATCAGGATGGCTATCATAAACAAAGCAACAAACAACAAATGTTGGAGAGGGTGTGGGGAAAAGGGGTCCTTAGTTCACTGTTGGTGGGATTGCAGACTGGTACAACCATTATGGAAAACAGTATGGAATTTTCTCAGAAAAATAAAAATCGACCTGCCTTTTGACCCAGCAATTCCACTGCTAGGATTATACCCCAAGAATCCTAAAACATCAATATTAAAGAACCTATGCACCACAATGTTCATAGCAGCACAATTTACAATAGCCAAGAGTTGGAAGCAACCTAGGTGCCCATCAGTAAATGAATGGATCCAAAAATTGTGGTACATATACACAATGGAATTCTATGCTGCAGAGAGAAAGAAGGAGCTACTACCTTTTGCAACAACATGGATGGAACTGGAAAACATTATGCTGAGTGAAATAGGCCAGGTGCTGAAAGACAAATACCATATGATCTCACCTTTAACAGGAAGCTAAACAACAAAACATATAAGCAAGCAGAAAAAAAAACAAAGACACTGAAATAGAGAACAAGTGGGCAGTGACCAGAGGGGAGAGGGAAGGGAATTTAAGGGGAAAAATGGGGAGGAATTTTGAGGAACAAGTATGAAAGACACAGGGATGAGGACTGGGGGGGGGGGGGAATGGGAGGGAGGGGGGGAGATGGGGCGGGGGGGGGGTGGGATGGGAGAAATAGATTAAAAAATGTACTTGAAAAATAACTAAATAAAATTTATTTTAAAAAAAATAATAGTGAAATTAATAAATGGTGAGTGAATGAATATTAACTCATTTTACGAACTCTTAAAATACTCTTTAGACAGCATGGATTATTATTACTATTGAGGCCAAACCAGGGGTTTCAAGGAAAACAGGTATCCACTGAGTCCAGATGTTCAAGGAACAAGCAAGGAAAATCTACCAAGAAGATTCCTGGGGACGATGCCAAGTGCACCCCAACTAAAGTATACAGAAGTTGCTTTCATCAGACTTATCATCATCATTATTATTACGGTTGCCATTTATTGGATGCTAACTGTCTGCTTGGCACTGCACTGAGAAAGAGAAAAACAATTATTTACAAAAAGAAAAATGTTTACTTCTTCTTTATAGCATCTGTACATTTGTGCATACTTATACATGTGTTTGAAGTTCAATTCCTCCAGAAATAGACCCTGAGACAAAGGTCAGGGTGCACATGGCTTATTTGGGAAGTGATCCCAACAGTGATGATAACTGAGTGGATTCGGAAAGACAGGTAGGGAAAGAAGTCAATACCGTGTAGTTGAGAGTCGAGAGGATGATGCTGTGGACAGCTGGGGCTCAGTTAGCTGGTCCTCATGAGGACAGAACATTGCCTCAGAGCTGCCCATTCCAATGGGTAAAGAAGCTGAGGAATTTGTCCACCCACTTCTGTCCATCACCCAATAAAGTTGTCTCCCTGGCATTTCTCTCCTGCCCCCACACGGGCTGAGCAAGGTCTTTGGACAAAAAGTCACAGGTATATCCATGAAGAATCAGAAGAAGTGTCAGTCTGGGAACAGTGAGTGCCAAAAGGCTATAGACATAGCAATGATAGTGTCTCCCACACCATCTAAGGGGATGGATCTTGGCAATGAAGTCTCGCTGGCTGCTGGTCTTGGGTGGTGCTGAGGACAGCATTCACTGTAGTAGCTTCTCTGTGTTAGTTAGCTGTGGCCACAATAATGCTGCGTAACAAACCACCACCCAAAAAATCAATGGCTTATAATAAAAAGCATTTTATGTCCTAGTTCATGGGTGTATAGGCTAGTTTGAGAGGGACTTAGCTTCTCTCTCATAGATGCAAGAACCAAACCAAACCTTGGGAGCATATGTATGGTCTCTGCTCACACCAAGTCTTTAGCATTCCATTGGCCCAAGCAACTCACATGGCCAAGTCCAGCATCCATAGATTAGAAAATACACTTCTGTGCATGTATGTGCACTGTGAAATCACACGGAAGAGAGAGGGTGAGAAGAACTGAGAACAATTCCACCTACTACTACCTCTTTTTACCCCATGGGAAAGCAAACTCTTTGCTTAACCTGTGTGTCTGAAGTCACAAGCTTTGTCCGGAATGCAGCTGGATTTTGGACCCAGCTTTGTCTGACACCAAAGCTTGTGTGTTTAATGTGCTGAACTCCTCTGCTGGAGGGCAAGGTGAGCTACCCCCCACAGGCAAGGGGGTCCTGGAGTTCAGTCTCAGAAGCTCCACACCCGCCCGGCAATATGCAAAGTACCCAAGTTAAGTAGAGATCACCTGTCTGCTCAAGGTCGTGCCACCTGTCAGTGTCAGGGGGGACCCTGAAGCCTTGTTCTTCCTGCTCCTTGCACCCTTCTCCCCAACAGAACCATGTGCTCTTGGCTCTAAACCATCACCCAGAGGAGTTTCTCCTCTCTGAGAAATTTTATTCAAAACAGGCTCAGGAGACTCACAGTTAACAAATAGTTCCATTTTCACTTCCTTGAATTTTCTCCTAAATGTGTCTACTCTGTGAACAGTATCAGCAAAAGGAATGAGGTGAAGTTCATACTATTCACCTCCTGGCTGTTGCCATGGAGCCCATCCAGCCACCAGCAGGCCAGCCACTCTGACTGCCTTTGCAATGGAATCAAAGCGGGGGAAATAATCAGCAGGGGAGCAAACTCTAGTTTAAATGCAAATACCTTTGAGAGGAAGCAATTGAGGGAAAAGAAATGATGAAAACCCCAGTAAAGTACAGAGCTGGGACTAAGGCTGGTAAGCTACCACCGTCCCCCAGTGCGATAGTCCCTGCTCCATCTCCTGCCCAAGTGGGAAACTCATTTCCAGAAGTGATCTGCCAACACTACACACCCCAACCGCCCCTAACAAGGTTCTTACAATGAAGCAGAGCGGACTTCCCGATGGGCAAAGAGAGCCTGTCCTCAGGATAGGCCCTTTGTCTGTTTGGCTTGTCATTTTGTCCCCAGTGCCTGGCTAAGCACCCAACATAAAATAAGTGCCCAATGAACATTTACTGAATGAATGAACATCCGACTTGAAAGCCCATGCACTAACTACCATGCGAAGTAGAAAAAGCAGATGTTCAAAAATGATTGTATCGCTGAGAGACTAGATGGAGGAGGTGAGCATCCTCAGCACACCAGCTGGGAAAGACCAGTTGCTTGCTTGGCTAATAGAAAATGTGGAGGCCCAGGAGGCTGCTGGGCTACTTCTAACAGAATAAGCTTCTTGTTTGGCAAAAAAAAAAAAAAAAAGAAAAGAAAGAAAAAAGAAAAGAAAAAAGAAAACGATTTCGTTTTCCACTTTCTCTTTTCACTAACTCCTGGGGCCCCGTGGCTGGGGTAGCCACCATCTGCACCTGAAAGAACAGTTCAGCTCAAATCAGAAATGAGTATTTAAGGACATCCTATGACTTCTTTCCTCCCAAGAACTTCACACTCGGCTTTGTGGGAGGACTACTGTATTAGCCCAGCCCCTAAAGTCATGTGGGCAGTCTATTTTTTTTCCCCAAATTGGGTTTTCAAACTTCCACTTAAAGAAAGATGGAGAGAAGGAGGGTATGACCTGAAGTGACAGGAAAATCAATAGCAGTGTTTCAAAGTCATTCTGGATGAAAGGCTCAAAGACCATATGAGAGAAAGGAAGAGAAAGAACCATGGGGGTCTGTTGCAGGCCCCCCATATCTGCTCAGAAGACATGTTCCCGTTACCTTAGGAGTGGAAAAAAGTGGGCACATGCAGATAGAGAGTGGCTGCGTAGAACCCACGCGTAAAGCTTACATGTAGAAGCATATGAAGTTGGGGCTAGAAGGTGCCTGTGAAAGGGATTATCTGGCCTGGCCCTTCATGTTCTATCTACTGAGTTTAGAAAGGCAAGGGATTGGCCCCCAGCCCCACAGTGAGTCAACACGGGGTCTAGACTAGAACCTGAGCTCCTGAGTCCCACCCCAGGGCTCCTTCCATTACATCAGGTTCCTTACACAGCACCTACAGTACCTAGCCCTTTATGACAGGCAGAATAGTGCCCCATCCACGAAAATATGTCCATGTCCTAATCCCCAGAGCCTGTGACTATGCACTTCACGTGGCAAAGGAGGACTTCGCAGATGTGATTAAGTAAAGGATCCTGAGATGGGAGATTATCCTGGATTATCTGGATATAGCTGCTGTAATAATCAGGGGCCCGAGGAGAGAGAGGCAGGGGTCAGAGTAAGAGAAGGTGTGAAGGTGGAAGCCAGTGAGCCGGCGCGATGCACCTGCTGGGGAAGGGCACAGCACCACCTGCGGAACAGTGGCGCTGAAGAAAACTGAAGCTGCGCCTGCGGAAGCCTTAACTACGGAGGACAGAGGAGCAAGTCAGGCAACTCGTGGTGACACAGTCGTGGAAGCTTCATTTCTCTCAGGGATGCCCTACAGGACAGCTTGGTTTCCTCAACAAACAAGATGCAGTGAGGAAGAGAGAGAAAGAGGCAAGGAGAAGCGCCACACGGATTAAAGAGACTTACCTGCCGTCTCAAGCAAACCAAGTACATGGACCTTACTTGCATTGTAATCCAAATAAACAGAGGAAACAAAAGTCTTTATGAGAGAATTGGAAATATGAACACTGAACATTTAATATCGAAATATTAATTTTAGATAATTTCCTTATTAATAATAAGTAAATAATATATTAACATTAATATTTTGTCGTTTTAGAGTTCTTTTTCTAGAAATACATACTGAAATTTTCATAGATGAAGTAATGTAGGGTTTGAGGGATTTGGGGGCTCATCAAGGAAAGACACACGACCATGAGAAGCACTAACTAATGGATGGTAAGCTGTACCATGTGACACTTTGGTGCATGAGCAGTCTGTCACAGCGTCAGACTGTCCAGAGCTTAGGGCAGGGAGGGGGTGAGGGGACACCCAAGGGACAGGGCATCAGAGAGGAGTCTAGGTGACATCTGTCACTCATCAATGTGGTAGAAAGTTGCTGTGTCAGAGAGACTCAGAAGGGCTGCCCAGGGCCTCACAACCATAAGGCTCCATCTTCCCGATGGTCAGCAGGTGCTGGCTGAGGTTTCTGGGGTGTGAAAAGCAGACAGGCTCTAAGTGGCTCAAAATTTGCTTATTTGGAATGTTTTTTAAAACAAATGGATATGTAAAAATTTCAATTTGGCTTCTGTGGGCTTTTAAACTAATGGGTTTAGCCTGCAGTGAAGAAATAAACAATCTAGGGGCCAATACACACAGGCTGATCTTTGGCTTATTTATAGCAATATGTATTTCAGTGTTTGATTTCTGAGAGTTCCCAAAGTAATCTGGGGGGCGGGGGAAGTGGGTGATCAAACAGCACTGGCCATGAGTTGCTCATTGTTCAGCCTGAGTGGTGGGTACATGCAGGTTCATTAATACTCATTCTACTTTTGTATAGGTTTGAAATGTTCTCTAGGAAAGATGAAATATTCCATGAATCTTGTGACCCTGGGAAAAAAAGCACAGATGTTCATCCCTCACTATAATCTAGATCTAAAAACCCTTCCGAAGAAGCTTTCGGGGTTTTGGGGGGAGCTTTCCTCTGGGGCTTGCTTTTCTGGAGGGTTCTACAGTTCAGTGATGTTGGGAGAGCACCCTGAGCTCCCAGGCCTTGACAGGGACTCTACTGGAGACCGGGAGAACATGAAAAGAGCGATCACAAGCAGAGGACCTAGCTGGGAGGGAGACACAGCAAAGGGAAAGACCCCACCACCACCACCACCAAGGACGACTTTTATTGTTCTGCTCAAGGGCCAAGCACCAGAGGACAACATTCCTTCTCGCTGATCTGGGAGGAGGCAGTGGGGAGAGGAATGAAATGAGACTGGCCACAAGTTGCTAAGTGTTGAGGTTGGGTGGTGGGTGCATAAGGGTTCAGTGATAGTCTTCATATTTTTGTGCAGGTTCAGTGCCAGCAATCCTCTTGCCATGTGACCTTGGGCAAATCCCATCCCTTCTCTAGGCCACCACTTCCTCATCAGTGGTCCGACCTCCTGCCCCAGGTCACACTTTTTACCAGGAATGGTTTTCATTGAGGCATCACTGAGCAGTAAACTTTGGGAAAGAGAAGAGGGCTGATGGAAGAGAAAAGAAAGAGCCAGGGAATCGGGGGTCGAAGTATCACAGAAACAAACAGAAAAGTTGCCAAGTGTATTCCGAGCTGAATAAGGAGGGAGAGACGGAGGCATGGGTCTCATTTAGAGAAGCACTTCACTGCAACGATGTGGCAGAAATCACCCCATCCCCGCCTGGCTCCCCAAGCCCGACTCTTGAATCATCAGTGAGTAATGATGCGGAGACCCGCAGGCAGACACTCAGGTTTGGATTTGAGAGCGCAGTCCTTTGATTTGTTTTGTTAACACTAACTGTACCCCTGCAGGTCCTTCACTTCAGAGGCCTGATGAGAGTTTGGGAACACAGGGCCTGTAGCTACTGCACAGAGAGAAGCAAAACAGTGGGAAGGGGGTTTTGCCACAGGCACCAAGAAGAATTGCTTTGGCTTCCCAGTCAAGGCTTCAGGCTGTGGAATCAAATCTTAGCTCCACCACTTCTTAGCTGTGTTTCCTTTGGCAAGTTTCTTAAAGTCTCAGAGCCTCTTCATCTATAAATAAGGATGCATACAGTTCCCAACTCCGAGTGTCCTCGTGAGGATTAAAAGAGCTAATAACGCATGCAAGATGCTTTCTCCACGCATTCTGTTATCAAACGGTAAACAAGCCATAGTCTCTGCTTGCAAGGAACTCGTAATCTAGTAGGCGAGATTAAGCTAGGGAAACGCAGAAGGCATAAAATGCTAATGTCTCAGTGGAGGAAAAGATAAAGTGTGAAGTGAGTATGGAAGAGAGAAAAAATCATTCTGGCAACCAAACCCAGGCCAGCCTCCAGGGTGGTGACATTTTGGCTGGACGGAGGATGGGTAAATTACAATGGCAAGAGCAAGAGAGAGTAGGAGCTCAAGGAGGCCTCCTAGCAAAGGGAGGTGCACATGGACAAGGTCAAGAGCCCCATTTGACTGAAGAGCAGGGTCCATGGTGAGATGTGTGGCAGAGGAACCTGAGAAAAGGCTGGAGCTGGCTTCTGGGGTGGGCTCTTTCGGATGCAAAAAGCAGAGAGACACTCAAGCTCACTGGAACGGCAGAGCTATTTTTAAGGGAGAAATGCAGGAAACCCCATGGAAAAGAGGCAATGGAGATTTTCCGAGTGCTGGGTTTTATGCAGGCTGGGCGGTTGGTTCTTTTATTTAACGAAGGATGACTGGGTACCCCACAGTGGTCTAGGTGCTGAGAACAAGGTCCCTGCCCTGTGGGCACATAATAAACATGGAAACAAATCAATAAGATAATTCCACCTAGTGAAACATGTTGTAAAGAAAAGAAAAGGCAGAATAATGGGATCGTGACCAGCAGGGTCAAGGGGATCCGTATTGATTAGGTTGGGGTTGGGGGCCAGTAGTAAATTAGAAAGGTCTCTGAGCTGAGACCTGAGTGGTGGAAAATCTATTTAGCAAAGATGGTGCGGGAAGGTTGCTGACTGAGGGAACTGTGAGAGTAGAGGTTGAATGATCTTGGACTAGCAGGATCGGAGGCCGAGGAAGTTAGGTGAGCAGGGCCAGATCATGAAAACGTTAGCATTGTTAGGCTGTGATAAGTGGTTTGGAATTTCTTCTAAGAGTGATGGGAGGAGATGTGAGCATTCTAAGAGGAGTGACAAGAACTATTGGGCATGGGTACAAGCCAGCTCCAGCTGCTGTGTAGGAACAGATTGTCAGGGGTAAGCCTGGGAGCAGGAGGGCCAGCTGGGACTGTCCCTGTACCCATGCATGGAGTAGTCTGTGTGTTCTGGATCCAGAGAAACTCTGGGGCCCTGACAGGATAAGTCTGGCTATCATCTCATCAGGGGACCTGATAATAATTTATGGTGTGCCCACAGTCTGAACACAGATCTGAGCACATTACCAGGGAAAGATATCCTGTATATGCTGTTAGAGAAGCAACGGTACAGATATCTTACGAGCTCAACCATGTCAAATTAAATACTCACACCTACATAGAAAGAAACATCTGGGAAGATACTCACTAGGTTATTATCAGTGACTTTTCTGAGAAGCAAGGTTTTGGTTTACTTTTCTGAGTTACATGACTCCCCTAAGAAGACAAGCAACCCAATTAAAGAGTGGGCAAAGGACTTGAACAGACACTTCTCCAAGGAGGACATACAGAGGATCCAGAGACACATGAAGAGATGCTCAGTATCTCTAGCTACCAGAGAGATGCAAATTAAAACCACAATGAGATACCACTTCACACCAGTCAGAATGGCCATCATAAACAAAGCAACAAACAACAAATGTTGGAGAGGTTGTGGGAAAAAGGGGACCCTAGTTCACTCAAAAGAGGTTGGTGGGATTGCAGACTGGTACAACCACTGTGGAAAACAGTATATAATTTCTTCAGAAAACAAAAAATGGAACTGCTTTTTCACCTGGCAATTCCACTTCTAGGATTATATCCTAAAAACCCTGAAACACCAATCCAAAAGAACTCATGCACCCCAGTGTTCATAACAGCACAATTTCCAATAGCCAAGTGCTAGAAGCAACCTAAGTGCCCATCAGTAAACGAATGGATCAAAAAACTATGGTACATTTACACAATGGAGCTCTATGCAGCACAAAGAAAGAAGGAGCTTCTACCCTTTGCAATAGCATGGATGGAACTAGAGAGCATTATGCTAAGCGAAATAAGCCAGGCAGTGAAAGACAAATACCATATGATCTCACCTTTAACTGGAACCTAATCAACAAAATGAACAAGCAAGCAAAGTATAACCAAAGACACTGAAATACAGAACAGGCTGACATCGACCAGAGAGACAGGAGAAGGGATAGTGGAGGGAAAGGGTGAAGGGTTTGCAGGAACAAATATAAAGAACACATGGACAATAACGAGGGGGGAGGGTGGAAATAGGAGGAGGTAGGGAGAGTTGGGGTGGTGGGGAGGGCTGGGGGAAAAGGCAGAAAACTACTTGAACAACAATTTAAAAACAAATAAATATATAAATTTTTCTGAGTTAAATTTTTTTCGGTGAGTATTATTTATATGACAGTCTAGTAATTTGGGGGGAAAGGTGAAGGAAGAAAAGGAATGAGGAAAAGGAGGGGGAGGGAGGAAGAAAGTCAAAGACCATCCCCTGTGCGCCCCTAATCCTGCCTCTCACACCCACGCACGTCCCCCAGCATGGGGGCCTGAGAGGCAGCTGGACCAGCTCCCGATGTGCATCTGCCAAGGACATCATCAGAGCCCTGGAGAGTTCCCCTTGGAGAGGATGATTAATGGAGGATGATTAATCCTGCTACAACGTGGCTCAGGCCCCCAAAGCAAAGATCCTTCATTCCTTGAGAGGCCAGCTTTGAATTGAAGAGGCCCGAAACAGAGATGGCACCTTCGAAGGCCCCCTCCCCCGACCACACACACTCTGAAGCTGCCAAGCTGCCTCTAACCACCTGTAAAGGGTTGCTAAGACATCCACGGACAGCAGGGAAGTGTCTGAGTGGGAACAAATCAGTGTGTGGGGAGGGTGGGACACCTGCAGTCTCAAGACCCAGGCTCAGCTGGGTGGGTCTGTGAAGACCTCTTGATCTTCTCAGAGACAAACTCAGGGCAGAAGGAAAAGGGGAGAGAGCAGAGGAGGCCTGCGCCTCACGGAGCTGAGTGCGTGACTGCTAGGTACCCGTTACTATTATTTGGCATCTATGGTTATAAGCCCCTGGCCCTCCAGATGTGTTTTGTTTGACCCACAGTGTTTAAAAACTGAATTAGTTGCTAAGGCCTAAAAAATTGGGAGTTTTTACATGAAGACCTGCACTTCTGCTTTTTATTAGGAAACTGGTGAAATGCCATTTCTCAGGCCTGCCTTCCCACCAGGGAACAACTGGTGGAGCTGAATGTCGGCCCCCCTTTAGGACTACACTCTCCCGTGGGCCACCTCCCAGCGACCACTCAGCACTCGTCTCCGTTACCTCCTCCGGCCCTGTGGCCCTATGCCTGTGCTACCCGTGCCACATAACAGCTACTTCACTTCTTACACAAAGCAGTGATGCAGAAGCTGCAGCAGAGAACAAAGGCTCTGAGAGGTTAGATGACTTACCCAAGATCACACAGCCTTCAGTGACAGAGTCAGGATTTGCATCTCTGACCTCAGAACCTGTGACCTTGGCACTGTGTCAAAATCATAGAACCAGGAACCAGTGAGGCATCTCCTGAACTGCTGGCCATGGCCCATTTAAGGTTCCTCTTTCCAGAATGAACTGGTCCTCCAGCCTAGAACAGCACTGAGCTCCGGGTGGTGGCCAGCTGGCCCCTGCTGGGTACAAAGGGATATAGACACGCAGCAGGGGGGGTGGGAGGCCTCTCCACCTGTGAAGCAGAGAAGGGGAGGGAGCATAAGGGTTTTAAATCTGCACTGAGACCTCTGCCGCCTGAGGAGAGGCCTGACGAAGGGCAGTGGGTGTAACCTGAGTGGGTGGGACCCTGGTTCCCCATCCCCATTTTCATGCTGGGACCAGAGCTGCTTGCCTTTGTCTCTTCTGTGTCAGTGTTCCATTTAAAACCTCCTTTGGACAAAAGGGGATTTCGCTCCTCAAAAATAATTTGAAAAAATGTGACACTTGAGTTTGTGTCAAAAAGCCATATATATTTGTGTGTGGCTAAGAAGCTGTCACTAGGAACTGTCAAATGAGTCCTGTGGGCCATGTCCCTCCTCTTATCTTCAGCTTCCAGGAGGGGCCTCCTGCTAGATTTGCTCCCCCCATGACTTCTGAAATGGAGCTGGCCTCCTGAGACTCCCAGCAGGTCACAGAATTTGTTTGTGTGGATTTGTATAAAAAGCTTCACTGAGTGAGATTCACTGAATACAGGTGAGATTCAGTGTCCCCCAGGGCAGTGATTTTGTCTTTGAATTTCAGTTTCTCTCGAGAAGCAAACACTCCACTTCTTTGGCTTTCTCCCTCCACTAGACCTGCACTCCCTTGCTTTCCCTTACTCCTACATATATCGCGCACACAGAGACACATGCATACCCATATACACACATGCACACACATAAACACACATGCATACTCACCCAACAAACTTTAAGTCAATGAATAAGTCAATGAAGTGACTGTTTTTTCTATGAGTAAGGGACTGTGTTTTTTTTCTATCACTGATGGATCTCAGAGTTTGACTTTGGCCCATTGTAAAGTCTGGCTGGGGTGCAAAGGACAGCTCCCCAGCCCCGTTTGCCTGAGAAGCACCTGTCATTGGTGTGGGCACCACAGCCTGGTTTCCAGAGAGACATTCCTGAGGCCTTGCCCTGTGTCCCTGAGCCAGCACTCACGGGCTAAGGCCCAGAGATCTGAGAGGTCTGTCCTGGGATCTCTGGAGCATCTGAAGGCCAGCCTGCTTGGGAAACCCTAAGGAAACCCCTCCCTCTCTGTTCCTAGGTTGCCTCTAGATTCTTAGCAAAGATCCTCAGGCAGTGTCACCCAGACGTTGTCACTCAAGAGTAAGAAGTATGACACCATCATAGGGAATGGAATGGAAGGTTTGAATGGACCCTCTCAGCAGCCCACAGGCATAACATGGAAATACCACCCTCTCAATAAGAGACCTAGACCTGCCAAAACACCTAGAGGGCTATGTCCCTGGGCCCTGAGGATGGCGTGGATGCGCTTCCCACCTCTCCAAACCGCCCCCCATTTCCTGGCTGAACCAGGCATTTAGGAGGAGCTACACAGCACTTCCTGCTGGTTAAGGGTCCAAATTCACTTCTATCTTCTGGACTGGGTCCCTCACTCCCCTCTTCTTTCATATCATCCCACCCCACCCCCAATCATCCCAGTTTTTCTCCTCTTTGTAGCTGCTCCCCCTTCTCTGTCTCGAGTGTCTGCCCACCCCACCTTCCTCAGTCCTTACACAGCTTATGGACTTACTCGCTCCCCTGCAGACCTCTGTGCGAGTAAGGTTAACCACAGCTACAACCAGCACTTACCAAACATCTATTATATCCTGGGTACTCTTATTAATTTCATTTCATTCTCGCAAAAACTTCATATAGCAGATCATATTATTATTACCACTTTATAGATGAGGAAACTGAGGATCAATGAGGAAGAACAACCTAATCAGGGTCAAACTATTAGTAAGTGGAAAGCTTCACACTCATGCCTGTCTTGTGTATTTCATACCCCCTCCCTCCCTGACATGATATTGCTTGTTTATTGATTTTGATAGTATCAGTTTAGAATGTGGCCTTCTTGGGGGCAGGGACTGACTTAGTTATCACTTCCTTATCAGTACCTGGCAAATAACTGGTGTTTAATAAGTATCTGCTAACTGAATAAATGAATTGATGGCCCAGCCCATACTCTATTTCAGAAATTATTAATTTTCAAATGCACAATTGCACATACTTAAAAAAATTACAAGTACAGAAAGGAAGAGTGAAATATAACTCTTTTCCTAGACATTCAGTTCCCTTCCTCTGAGGTTGCATGGCTCTGACAGATCCTCCCAGAGACAGTCAAATATTCTCTGCGTGTGTAGTACAAACACGTATGTAACATGTGCATGTAGTGTCGCACCATGAAAAGCATTCTGCAACTTGATGTTTTCACTTAATATGTCTTGGAAATGTTCAGATCATTATAAATCTACACATACACACAGATGGCTATGCTACTAACCATTGTGCTAAGTTTCATTCCACCAAAGTCCCTGGGGACTCTTTAAGGCTGGAGTAGTAAGTATGATTTAGCATCATGAAAGCCCTAGAATCTGGAGTGGGGAGGGACCTCTGAGGTGGTGTGGTTTAACCTCTTTGTGTTACAAATGGGAAACTGAGACCTGGTGGTGGGAATAGAAATTCTCAGCATCACCTCGTGAGTTCATTGCAGATCAGGGGCAAGAACCAGGCCTCTGGGATCCTTGGCCAGGTTCCTGCTCCTGCAGCCTCCTCGCCACTTGGCAAGCTCAGAAGAAATCATAGCCAGGTCCCAGCAGAGAGACTGCCTGGTCAGGCTTTGTCAATGGCAGGGCCTCCCAGGCAGGCTGGGGTGAGAGTGATTATGTAGGTCATTTGGTAATCAGAAAAGAGAGCTCTGAGCCCTTTAAATGCAGGCTGTTTCATTCGGTCCCATAAGACTGAATTAGCATCGATTGTCTGCACTGAGCTAGTAGATAAAAGATCCACACTAAAAGGAAACATCAGCCTGCAAGGATGAGCCAAGGTGCCCCACTCTCCATGCAGCCTCCGTTGCATCTGGAACTTCTGAGGCCACTGGCAGCTTCCAGGAGTCTGTGGCTTTCTCTCTGCTCAACAGAGGTATGGGTGGGTTATGGGAACAAATGAAGAAGCAAAGCTAGGCGAGCAAAAATTCAGAGCAAGGGGTCTCTTCTGCTGGGATGAGTGCTCCTATCTGCACGTGTCTTCTCCCAATGCCTCCCATTCCCATCCTTCCCCTTCCCCTTCCCCACACACACACGTACTGTAAGCTCCTGGGGGCAGGACCTTAGCACATCTTCTTTGCGGTGATGCCCAGTGCCTGGTGCCCAATAAGTATTTGTTGAAGCAATCAATATGTGCAAACACATTTATCATTTCTCCATACAGAAATATACGCCGTGCATTTCCTCCCTTTGGATTACTGTTTACACCATTTCCACTCCCTTGCCTCTCCTTTCCCTTCTTGGGCCTGAAGATCCAACCTCTTCCAGGAAACCGTCTTCACTATTCCAGCTACGATGGCCTCTCCTTGCCCTGAAGTTCTTGTAGGTTCAATGAGTAAAGAAATCATGTTTTCTGGCCCTTAATCCCAGGCATGGCCTGGTGGGTATGCAAGATTCACAGGCAGGATGAGACAGAGAATTTAAAGTCCAAACCATCACAGAAAATTCATGTTGAAATAGAATTGATACCATGCAAGCAGCAGTTAACTCCATGTTGTTTTTTACATAGAGGCAGGGTGGGGTAGTGGAGGGAACCTTGGACAGGACATCACATAGACTTGGGTTCAAGTTTGTCCTCTGCCGTTGCCAGCTTCGCAAGCTCGGACAAGTCGCTTAGCCTCTCGGTGTCCAGCCCTCACCTATCAAACAGGGATGATGAGACCCTCCTCACAGAGTTATGAATATGAGGAGGGTGAGCACTAAAGCATCACCCCACAAGCACAGTGATTTTGGTCAGTTTTGATTATGGGTGTGTCCTGGCCTCTAGGGCAGTGCCTGGCACACAGTAGGCACCCAGGAAAGAGTTGCTGAACGAATGAACATGTGGTAGTGATAAAGGTAGCTAGGATTCATTAACCACTCACCGTGAGTCAGGGCTGTATGCTAAGCATTTAACGTGTAGTATCTTATTTAAACCCTGCCACAGTCCTGGACATAGCCACATTTTTTTTCACATGAAAAAACTGAGGCTAAGCCCCAAGCTTCATAGCAAGTTTTCAATAAGTGTTTATTTCCTTCTCTCCCGCTGATACACTGTCACTTCCTCTGTCCTCTGTTATTGGCTTTGTCTACCTCACTTGACCCTCAGCTCTTCAGCTACTATAGCCTCAGTCTCATCCTTTGAGGGACTCGGCCTCGGGCCCTCAGCTCAGGCTGCAGAGTGCAGCCTCTACTCACTTACTCCCAGACAGAGAAACCTCATGGGGCCAGACATGGATGCCTATTTCCCCTGCCCCATCTCTCTCACTGGCCACAAAGTAGCTGCCTGTGTTCAGCCCTCACTCTGTAGTCTCCTCCTCTGTCCATCACTCTAGCTATTCACTTACCTCCAAGACTTGGGCATTTTCTGCCTGTACTGAACCTTTGCCTAGAACATCCCATCTTCTCCACTTGCAAATGACTGTGTATCTGAGGTTAAGGGTGGCACCCTCCAGGTATCCTTCTCTGACCCCTCCTGCACCATGGCATGGTCCCTCCTTCTATTCCTATGGTTCTGCACATCCCCACCCCCATTACTCCATTGTCATCTCCTCTTTGACTGCCTATCTTCCCCTTCTCCCCCTCACTGAGTCTGAGTTGCTATTCGAGACCAAGAACCTTTTCCAACCTGCTTCCCACTGTACCCTCACCCTCCCTCAGTGTCTGGCACAGAGCGGGGCTCGCTGACACTTTGGAGGCAACGGTCTGCTCCGTGAGCTGACTTTACCCTCTGCCAGGACCCACAGTTCTGCCTTCTCCTTCCAGTCCATTCTGCAGTCCTGCAGCCCTGCTAGAAATCCCTTCCTACTGCTGAGCCAGACTCCTGGACTTGGCCCCTCCCCACCAGGCGAGGCCAGGCCAGGCCAGTTTCCACTAACCCTGGGAAAACTCTTCCTTATGGTTCAGAAAGACTTTTCAGGCTGTTGGGGAAAAATGAAAATGTTTTCTTGGAAGGGGCTTAAAGATCATGTAGTCTAGCCCTTACACTGTGCAGGACTGAGGTGGACTCATGTGGGGGCAGGGGAACTGCCCGAGGTCACACTGTTTACATCAGGATCAGGAACAAAACCCTCATACCCAACTCAACGTGAAAAACCCTTTCTCTGTGTTTAGTCCGCAGTACCCTACAAAGCCCGACAATGAGACTTGTTTGGATGGGATTTCACAATCATAAAAAGCATAAACAACTCGAACGGAGGATGCCGTATGTCATTAATGTACGTGCGTTAGGAGGCAGGATAGAAAGCATGGAAGGACGTGGGCATTCCCACTCTGGCTTTGGGGCTGCCACTAGTGGGCAAGCCACTTTCCCCACTGTTCTTCTCAGAGAACAGGGAGTTTCCCTGTAGCATTAGAGGAAGAATAGCAGCAAACAAGGCTGGAAAGAGAGGATGAAGCCCAACCAAGGAGAACTGGGAATGTCCTGTGAGCAAAACTTTGTGTGGAAAGTAGTAGGAACCTCCGAGGGTCTTTGAGCAGGAGGGTGACCCGCTCAGCCACGGCTGAGCCGCTAGGGAACACTTGGCAAATAGAAAGCTGGGTTGAGAGGAGATCATTTTATGTGAGGCTGTCACGTTACCCACCTGCTGCAGAGGCTAATGTTCTAGTATCTCTTCCTCTCAGGTAACAGCTATCACCGCTAATGACTCTCATTTCACAAGCTCAGGTTTCTAGAGGGAGAGATTTGAGCAAAGCAGAAAGATTCCCCAGGTAAGTCATTAGCAGGGTGGCTGGAATCTCAGCGGAGAGCTTTAATGAATAAATCTGCCCTGAGATCAGGCCAGTCTTTGCCAAAAACCTGTGCTGCAGACAGAGCCTGGCCTTCCAGGAGGGGCAGCGAATGGAGCCAAAAAGGGCCCGGCAGGACCATTTCTTTACCCAGCCCTGAATGCATGAAAAAGAAACCGTGGTTCCTGCAGAAGAGCTCCGTGCAAGCCAATATGTTGCTCTACCAGCAACCTTGGCTTTTAAGGGGCTGCCACAGGGGAAAGACTGGGCATGCAGAAGACAGTCCTGCCACCAGGGCTTGCATGTCCTTGGGAAAGACTTCTTCCCTCTGGTTTTCCTTTTCCCAAACTGTTGAAGGAGGGAGGCATTTGGACCAGTTTGAGTACAAAATAACAAATGGGTTCCATCTCCCCTTTCCAACTCTGCTCAATTGTTAGTGATGGCCCCATGTATTGCGTTAAGAATGATTCTGAGGCTACAGCATTTTATCAGGTTCTCCAGAAGGCAGAGTAGCCTCATCTATTAGTTTCCTATTACTGCTGAAACAAATTACTTCTTTTAGCCCAAAACAACACAGATTTAATCTCTTACAGTGGTGGAGCTCAGAAACTCGAAGTCAGTTTCACTGCGCTAATGTCAAAGAGTTGGCAGGGCTGGTTCCTTCTGGAAGCCCTTAGGAGAGAATCTCTTTTCCTTGTCTTTTTGAGCTTGCAGAAGCCCATCTATACATCTTGGCTTGTGGCCCCTTCCTTCATCTTCAGAGTGCTTCATGCCAATCTCTTCTTCCTTCATCACATCATCTTCTCTTTTGTAGTCAAGTCTCCCTCTGTCTCTTGTAAGTACCCTTGTGATCATATGTAGAACCCACCACCCAAATAATCCAGAATAATCTCTCCATCTCAAGATCGTTAGCTTAATCACATCTGCAAATTCCCTTTTGCCCTGTGTAGTCACGGGCTCTGGGGATCAGGAAGTGGATGTCTTTTGGGGGCTTATTGCTCAGCCTGTCACACCTGACATAGGACACGGATTTGCAATCCCTACAATCAGCCCAGAATTAGAACAGAAATGGAATCACTCTAAATTAGTGTGTAAGGCCTGGCATACGCACTGTAACAGAGAGAGATTGCACGTGGCATTTTCTCTGTCTCAAGAACCATGCCAGCCTCATTGAAATTCCACATCCCACTGCCTTCCCCTGACACTGTATCATTTACAATGCTCCCGAGGCTAGTACAGTGACTCATTATTATTAGTTAATGAAGCATCTAAGGCCTAAACCCAGAGTCAGCAGCTGGGATAAAGAGTGAGGACGGAGAGGGACTGAATGGAGGTCTGTAGCTAGGACGTAGACCAGAGGAGACAGAGGCCACGCTGTCCCCATGCGTTCACTTCACAGACATTTACTGAGCACTGAGTGTGTTCCAGGAACTATGGGTACAACAGGAATAAGAGCCATGTGGGTGGTCCTGACCCCAATGAATTCACGGGCACGTGGGAGAGACGTGTGCATGAATATACCAAGACCCCCTGTGAAAAGTGCTCAGAAGGGGTGGGGGTTGGGGAGCGTAGAGGACAGTCTCTGCCTCCGAGAATGAGGGGAAGCTCCCCAGCGGAGGGGGCCATTGACCTGGGTCTTGAAGGATGACTAGACTCTCTGAGGTTGGGAAAGAGAATGGAGGGGGACTTTGGCAGAAGAAACTGGTGCTAAAGGGAATAGTGAAAAGTGTGGTTTTCACAGCACCCTGAGTGAAACGCAGAGATATTCTGGCAGGAGAAAAAGAGAATCTGGAAGTTTGCCTTTAGACAGGATCGATGGCAAGGGGGTGGCATTTGGCTGGTAACGGGAACGTGGGCAGACACTGTGGGGGAGTCTGGCTTTGGGAATAAAGAGGCAAACCAAACCTCTCTCTGAATAAATTTGGGAGGCTAAAGGGAGGCCAAATGCTGAAGCGGTAGACAGACTTGGGTTCAAATCTCACTCTACTGCTTAGTCGCTGAGTGAGTTCATTCTGTTCCCTAGTGCCCCCGGGCCTCAGTTTCCTCCTGTGTAAAATGGGAAAAATCGTAACCAGCTGCAGGATTGCTGCACAGTGAGGGCCACGCCTATCTTCTTTTCCGCTGTATAACCAGCTGGGGCACGTTTGTAAATCAGATGAGTAATGTCTGGGGGCAAAAATGCTTGGCAGAATGTCTGATAAATAACAAATGTTCCGTACGCTAATTAATTAATTAATTTTAGGGGAAAACTCAATAATCAGCTGGCCTAGCCTCTGCATCTCACTGGGTATCTAATATTTCCAATAAGCAGTTGCCTCCTACAGGGTCATGGGTGCCCATAACCATGGGGAAGAGCCCTGAATCTGGAGTTGGGGGGGTTGATTCCAGTTCTGACTGTCACTCGTGAACTGTGATTCTGGGGACACCCACATCCTGGTCCAGGTCCTGTGGCTTCCTCAGGCTATATCCCATTTCAGTTCTGCATTATTCTCAGGCAAGGTCACTGAAGGCTGAGGAAGAACACTGGGCCATTTGGGCTTCTTGATGAGCTCTATTTCCTTTCCCTTCTTTCTCAATCGGCGACACAACAGAACCTCCAGAATGTTCCATGTGTCATGCACCATATAAAGAGCCTGCTCTCTGGGACTATGCCACCACTCATAAGCTGGGGACCTGAGACAGTTTGACTCTCCGGCCTCAGTTCATTCATCGGGTGTAACAGCTAGTGTGTCTTTAGAAACCCAGCTTCTCTGTCCTTCAGTTTCTTCCTATGCACTTTGCAGATAATAGCACTGAGGGCTACAGTGAGTGTTGGTTATCAGAGCTGGCTAACCAGACTCCTCCTGAAGCCTGGGTCCTACCTCACACTCTCTGATGAGTCCTGCCTTGGGCTATCCAGCTTCTGACCCCACCTCTGCAGAGTCTCCCGACTTGGGGGCTGGTTTTTCCAACCAGTCTAATGATGGGGCCCTGTCTCCTTCCTCAGGACTGAGAGGCTCCCTCTGGAGGAAGCCTCTGGAAGCTGAGCTTGTCCACTTCCTCACCAAGCCTGGGTGGGGACAGTGGCCCTGGCCCAACAACACATGCCTCATGCTGGAGACCACTGGGCCCAGCGGGATACATATTTTGCAAGAGAAGACTTTGAAATGAACTTTCTTACATCCTTCTCTATCTTTGGACTTCCTGTTAATAAGCTATCATTAATTCATGTGGTCCCTCAACTAAGAGAAGGCGGCAGCCTCCCTTCAATGGCCTCGGGAGACTGCTCCCTTCACATCACCGACAAGTGCCATGTGAAGTGAGAGGAGGGTCTCTCCTGAGGCTGCACGGGGGAGTGTGCAGTCAGGAGTCACCCTACCACACTTGGTGACCTCTCTCCCTCCCTCCCTCCCCGCACCCTGACACACAAACATACATACTTACACACTCTCATTCCTACAATAGACTAACCCCTTCCCTGGTTGTGCCTGAATTCAATCCTAGACCCAAATATGTGGTGGCGAAGTGTTCAGGCTCGAAGTGACCCAGCCCCTGGGAGGAGCCCCGGCTCTGCTGGTTCCTAGCCGGGCAATCTCGGGCAAGTTCCCCAGCCCTCGGGGAGCTTCAGGCTCCTCGACCGTAAAAGGTAATAGTGCCTACACGACAAGGTTGTGGTGAGCATTACATGAAATGAGACAGGTAAATGAAACACTGAGTGCATGGTGGTGCTCTTTAAACAGAGGTCATTGCCATTATTGCTGTTGCTATTATTATCTTCTCCATAAAAAGGTAAGGAAGACAAGGTCAGTGTCTGCTTTGTCACCATTCTAGCTCCGTCACCTAGGAGAGTGCCTGGCATATAGTCAGTGCTCAATAAACATTTAGAAGGTTAATAGTGATTCTACTTCTTCTTTTATTTTAGATTTTATTTATTTACTTTTAGAGAGAAGGGAAGGGAGGGAGAAAGAGAGGGAGAGAAACATCAGTGTATGGTTGCCTCTCACGTTGTCCCCTACTGGGGACCTGGCCTGCAACCCAGGCAGGTGCCCTGACTGGGAATCAAACCGATGACCCTTTGCTTCACAGGACCATGCTCAATCCACAGAGCTACACCAGCCAGGGCGTGATGCTTCTTCTTGGAAGCATGGCTTATTCTCCCCTGATGGGATTTCAAGAGCCCCCCTCTGGGCTCCCATGACACCAGACATGAGAATTATTAGAAGAGCTTCTTATGTGTCAGGCATCAAGCTAAGGGCCTTATCCGGCATTGTTTTCTTGCCTCTGCTCCCCTCCCTTTGTGAGTTTCTTGAGGAGAAAGACTAGGAGGTCTAACCCAGAGTAAGCGCTCAGCAAGTATTTTCTTAAAAAGTGGATAATCAGGCAGTCATTTCACATGTGAGGAAACCGAGCCCCCAAAGTGTTGACAAACACACTCATGCAAAGCAGGAGGGGAGTCCAGGTCCCCAGAGGGTCAGGCCAGTGCCGTGCTGCCCCCATCACCCAGGACTGAATGTGGGCGGGTCCACTGGCACCAGCAGACCAGAAGCTAATTGAGCCAGAGGAGGAGAGAACTGGGTGGTGCGGCATTGGTTCCACAGACACCTGCCGGCTCATGCAGAAGGGTTACCTACGCCTCTGTGATGTGCTTTTCTTTACTACAGAGCTCCCTCACAGGTAGTCTTTGAAATGTCAATTTTAATTAAAACCCTAATCCTTATAAACACACCACAGATTAAACCCAGCCAGAGTAGCTTCCTGCTGGGTGAACTCACATGCGTCAGTACACAGAATTGTGTCCAGTAAAAGGTCTTGTTTGGGAATATCCTGCCCACCAGGCAGCCTCACTCAGAGAGGGGCCTTGGCCATGGTCCCCAACATTACTGACTCCAGGCTTCGAAAGACAAAGCCCAGAGTGGAGACAGCTGGATGCCTGTCCCAGATCAGCTGCTGATATGGAGTTGCTGCTTCGTGAAATAGAATCAGAGCGTTGTTAGCATTTCGGGGAATCAGGACACATCTGGTCCATGTCACTTTATAGATGGGGAAACTAAGTCCTAGAGAGAGAAATGGACAGAGACCTATTAGTAGCACTAGCTCAGTGCCCTTCCCACTTATCAGCCTGGCTTTGTCAACTGGTAGCTGTGTAACCTTGATGGGATTCTCACCCCACACTTTCTTGAGACTGGGTTGGACCCATGACTTGCTTCTGACCTATACAATATGGCAGAGGTGATGGGATGTCAATTCTATGATTGAGTTACATGAAATCATAGTGTCTCCCTCTCTTGCTGGCTCTTATTGAGGCAAGTAGCTATGTTGGGAAGGGGCAAATGGCAAGGAACTGAGGGTTCAATAACTACCTAGGGACTTAGGTTCTTAGTCTCAGCTGCAAGTCCCTGGGCCCTGCTAACTACTACATGAACTTAGAAAAGGGGCCTCCTCCAAGTTCATCACCACCAAGCCCTTATTATATAAAATATTAAAGGGACTTATCTAAGAAAAGAAGATAAAAAATATGAACAGTAAAAAGACAGCCAACTCACAGTTATTAACAACCACACCTAAAACAAAAGAAAACTAAGCAAACAACTAGAACAGGAACAGGACCACTGAAATGGAGATCCCATGGAGGGTTAGCAACAGGGGAGTGGGAGGAGGAGAAGGGGGGAGAAGGTACAGAGAATAAGTAGCATAGATGGTAGGTAGAAAATAGACGGGGAGGGCAAGAATAATGTGTGAAATGTAGAAGCTAAATAACTTATGATACATGGACATGAGCTAAAGGGGGGAATGTGAGTGGGAGGGGGTGTGCAGGGTGGAGGGGAATGAAGGGGGGGAATGGGGCAACCTTAATAGCATGATCAATAAAATATATATTTTTTTTAAAGAAAAGGGGCCTCCTCCAGCCAAATCTTCAGATGAAACTGTGGCCCTGGATGATATCTTGGTTGACATCTTATGGAGGACCCAGCTGGGCTGTGTCTGGTCTCCTGACCCACAGAAATTCTGAGATCATAACTTTGTGTTATTTAAACTGCAGAGTGTGTGGCAATATTATTACTTGGCAATAGATAATGAATAAACCGAGTCTATCTCGTTCAGCTGCCACATCCTCGGCATCTAACTAGTGCATGGTGCATGGTAGTGATACAGGGTGCAGCCGGAGGGGGGCCCCCAAAAAAAAGATTTGGAATGGTGTCCAGAATTCAAAGTGTATAGGAATATTGGAGAGACATATAAGATGTCCTCACACCTCCCCCCGCCAGGGGGAAGAAACGAATGGAGCCAGGCCATTGAGAGCTGTTTTGCATAGCAACAGTTTTGCAGCTAACCTCTGGAATGATTATTTAACATATCTATAACCTTTAACTGGTTTCATAGATATGTTAAATAGCTGTGGCCAAGTGTGCAGCCAGGGAGAAGTGAGGGTCTCAGGAGAATGTTACGAGGGGCTGCACTCCTGAGGGAGAAGGGAGAGGACTTGGACTCGGAATGTAACGAGGGTCTGGGCTCCGGAGTGAGAAGGCCTGCGTGAGAGCTTGGAAAAGACTGGCTCTGGGACATGAGGGGATAACTGCCAGGTGAAGAGAGAGCCACGTGGCTTCAGCAGAGTGAGGACCCCCTCTTGGTGAGGTGAAAGAGGGAGCCATGTGGTTTTGGCAGGGTGCGGACCCCCTCTTTCCCAGGTGAAAGGGAAAAACCACGCAGCTTTGCCAGAATGGAGATCCCTGCAGCCAGGTGAAGAAGAAAGCCACATGCTTTTGGTGGAGTGCGGACTCCTGCAGCTTTGGTAGAAGAGGCCCACGCGGCTTTGGGGTGCCCCCTTTGGCCGCAGGGCCTGAAAAGCAACAGAGACTTTGACTGGAACTGGGTACAAAGGACTCTTCCCAGTGGACCATGAGAGGGTACCACAGTACTTTGGATTAACTCGAGATCCTGCACAGTGACACAGCTGACGGTGCCAGTGGCCTGCAACACAGTCGTGTGCTCTTTTCCTGATTTACGGTACCCGGAGTTGGGACAGTGGGAGAAGGGAGCGCTGTGTGGGTGTAGGTGTACAACCTAAAGGACTTTGATATTTTAGTGGTGGCATTAGGCCTGAATAGCATTAAATATACATTTTGTTTCCTTTTCACAAATCTCTGGCATTAAGAGATGTCTTTCCAATTGGCGGCGGACAGAAGAACCCAGTAGATATTAGTATTTTGTTTTTGGGAGGGGCCCCTGTTGTGTAACAACATTTGGCATCCCTAGGTGGGCCAAATATTGTATTGCCCATCCCTCGGACCTCTTCTTGTTCGGTAACAGTAGGTGCTCAAATATTTGGCCAATAAATGACTTAATTAATTATCTGAGCAATGACATTCAGTCCTTTGAATCCAGCATTCTCCCACCTCGTTTTTCTGTCTCCTAACCACAAGCTAATCGCTCACAATTCAATGTGAGCTCATTAAACATGGGCGTATTCTCAAGCCATTTCCTCTTAGGAGGGAAAGTGGGAAGCACACACTGTTATTATGATGATAATTGTGATCCAACCTTAATGAAATCAACATGTGGTTAAATAACTGTTGCTAAGCGTAAACTGTTATTGTTATCGATGGACCATTTCCTTTACCCGAGAAATGCAGTGCTGTGCCGGGCTGGTGGGAGCAGTCATGGTTTTATTGATCTGCAATCATTCCAAGGATACACAGGATGCCAGTGGCAGCTGTGGCTTGGCCTTTGGATGACGTTGGCCCTCGTTTACAGCCCACACCTGGATTCTCCCACACAGTCCTGGCTTTTAGGCCTGCAAAGCAAACTGCCACAAGGTGCGGTTCTGCCTGGGCATGTATTGACTGCTGCCTCTGTGTGTGTGTGTGTGTGTGTGGTCTGAACAGCTGCAGAAACTTCCCAGAGTGAAGAAGCAGGGAGCGCACCCACTTTTCCTGCTAAGGCAACTACCCATCTCATGCTGCTCTGGCCAGTCTCCACAGGGTTTGGACAGAGCTCTGCAGGCTCGGGAACCACTCTGTGAGGTTATCAGACTGTCCAAGGTCACTTGGGGAATCACAGAGAGAAAGGATCACAACGCCAGACTACACTGCCCTCTTTTTGATTTCAGGGCAGCTTATCAAGAGCACCACTGACTGGCACTCTGATAAAATTCACGTAAACTGAATGTAACTAAGCCTTGAGAGCTAGCTGAAGTTCTCCAGGGTACCCAGAGAGCCTGTTGAAGGCATATTGGAGGTCCCTAGGGAAAGGGTGGAGGATTTTCTTAGACAGCATTTTGTGACTGATGCTGGGAACACAGTGTGCAGTCAGAGACGGGGCAGAGATGGCTGTCTGGGCCTCTTTCCTCATCCTCTGTTCCTTAGTCCCTCCCCCCTCCTCCTCCCCCCCCCTCCCTCTCCCTCTCCCTTTGCTTCTGCCTTTGCCTCTCTTTTCCTTGGCCTCGCCCTCTTCCTCTTCCCGATTCTCAATGTCCTCATTTGCCTCTGATCACAGTTCAGGCTGGTCATTGCTCCCACCACACAGAGCTCACTGCCCAAAGGCTATGGATCCAAGAGACTTGCTCCTTCCTCCAAACAACTGGGCCTAAAGGAGTCCTCCAATGGGGACAGGACCTTCTCACAACAGTAATATCAGCAATACTAGGGTCCTCATTTTATGACCACTTTCCATATGCACTGTGCTAGGCTCATGACCTCACTTAACACTTTCGACAGTTGGTGAGAATGGCTCGTTTCTGTTTTACAGGAAACAGGCAGAAGGTGGTCCTTTAAAAAACTGCAACATTGATAAACAGCTGGAAAGACTAGTCCAAGAACAAATGAGAGTAGGAACAAATAGCCAGTGAAAAGGGGGACATCACTACACGTTCTACAGAATTAAAAGTACTAAAAAAAAGATAGTATTGACTTATATATCAATAACTTTGAAGTGAATTCGATAAAATGAACAGATTTCTACCAAAATACAAATTGCCAAACACAAAAAAGAAATAGATCATCTGAATAGGGCTATTCATAATTCATAATTAAAACTCTCTGAAAGCAAATTCTAGGCTTAGATGACTGCACAGACCGATTCTATCAAATGTATTATACAAACTCTCCCAGAGAATAGAAAAAGAGGAAATGTTTCTCAACTAATTTCTTGAGACCAAATACTTCCCAACTCATTTTATGATACTAAACCCTGGCAAGGATAATACAAGAAAGGAAAATTATGACCAATCTCATTCATGAACATAAATGCAAAAACCCAAATTAAAATATGAGGAAAGTGATTCCAGCAACATGTAATTAAGATATACATGCTAACTAAATTGGGTTTATTCCTGGATGTAAGGTTAGTATAACATTGAAAAATTAGTCTATATCACTCACTATATTAACTAAATAAAGAAGAAAAATCAAATGATAATTTAATATGATAAAATTTAATATCTAGTCACAATCTAAGACTTTTAGAAAACCAGAAATAAAAGGGAACTTACTCAATTTAATCAACTATATCTTCTAAAAATCTTCTGTAGACTGAGGACTTGCCTTTGAGATGTGGCATGTGACAAGAATGCCTGCGATCCCCACATCTACTCAACCTTACACTGAAAATCTTGGCCAAGTAATAAGATAAGAACAAAAGTTAAAGGCATAAGGCTAAAAAAAACCAAATTACATTGTTCACATTTGCTGTGAAAGAATTCAGAAGAATTTGTTGATAAATCACCAATATAAAAAAATCAGAAAAATCAGTATCGGGTGGGTTACAGACATAAATCTGAAAGGCAAAACGACAGAGCTTGAAAAAGATGACCAATAAGTTTTTTCTTTGAGGATAAAATTCTTTTAAAATAGTACACAAAAAAGCACCACTTTGACAGGGAAAAGGCACAAACTTGACTACACTGAAATTTAGAACCCATGTCGTCCTACAATATTAAGAAAGGGAAAAGCCCTACAAAGAGAGGAAGCAAGATACAAAAATTATAACTGACCAAGTGGTCATATTCTGAATATATAAAGAATTGCTACAGATCAAGAATTAAAAGTCAACTCAGTAAAAAATCAGGCAAGGGTCTTGAACAGGAATCTTGCAAAAGAGGTTATCTGAATGGTCAAGAAATATAAGAAAAGCTTCTCTACTTCTTCAGTCACCAGAAAATGCAAATTAAAACAATAATGCAATAATACTACCATATGCACTGTGTGATATCACTGTAGAGCCACCAGAATGGCTAATATTTTTTAAAGATTTATAATTCCTTTCCGAAATGTCCAATAGAAATTTGTGGAAAGTTGTACCAATAAGTATATATATATATATATATATATATATATATATATGAATGTTCATGGTTGCATTTATTATTAATAATAGCTAGAAACTATAAACAATCCAATGCTTCAAGAAGAGTAGGTAAATAAACTGTGACATGTTCATTGAAGGGACTATCACACAGCAATGGAAATAGGTAACCGGTAACACAGTATGTGCAATGTGTTGTGTTGGGAACTGCTCTGCCTGGTTTCAGGAATTGTAACTGCCCCCCATGGCTAAGGCTGAGTGAGCGACCTCTGGAATGCGAGCCACAGGAGACAAGGCTTGTCTCTGGTAGCAAACGCTGCCTCAGCTTCCTCTCCCTGCTCCCAAGGCATGGTCAGAAGTCAATGACAGGTAGAACCCTTCACAGAGAGAGGGGCAACTTAAGCCAGACTTGACCACGTGGGAGGCCGTCATGAAAGGACTTGGGGGGTTGCAACAAAGAACGAGCAATAGACCCTTGCCCCCCAGCTATGTGACATAGCCCGAGTCCCCATGTTCTCTGGGAGAAGCGCTTCCTGGCTCTAATCCACTTAAGCCTGAAAACCTGATGGGGAGAGGTACAGCTCCTTGCCTTGCTAGAATAGTATCCGGGGTAAATCTGGCATACGAAAGAATTCCTAAAAATCCTGTGCAACCTGCTTTGCTAAGAGTGCTTTCATTCATATCTTAAGGGTCCGAGCAGGAAACCCTAATGTTTCTGCAAACTCCCTTCCTGACAGAGTCTGACTCAGATTAAGCCCTCAGATTTCTTTGAAGTGTTATCTACTGTTTGATCCTTGCTGCCCTGTATTCCTGTGTATTACAACCCAATAAAAGCCTCTGGAGGAAGGGGCTCAAGGCCTTTTTTTCTCGGAGAAACTGGCCACCTCTCCTCCCCAAGCAGATCATGTCTTGGTAATATTTACTTTCATCTGTGGCGGATGGGGGGACTTGCAGGAAAAGTTGCCCCCACAGTGTTGAACAAAGAAGCTATACATACTGTATGATTCTGTTTAGCTGAAGTTTATTGGACAAAACCATCTTACAGTATTTAAGGATGTATACTTAGGTAATAAAAGTATTTTTAAAAATCAAAGAAATTATATCAGTCAGGGTCTACTCATGGAAGAGAGACACTACAAGTTACTTTGACAGAGAAAGTTTAAAAATCACCCATCAGGTACTCAAGAACTGAAATGACGAAAGCAGTTCACAGAGGTGGTAACTGCCGGAAGCAGCCAGCTGGGGGAACAGAGAGAGGCTGGAATGATTAAACTGTAGGAGCTTAGAGCTGGGACTGGCACCTGTGAGGAGAGCGTGCTGGCCAGCTGGCAGGTGCTCATGTCTCTGAAGGGGCACCATGAGATTTTTCTGTGAGTGCCGGAAAAACCTTAGATTGGATTCTGCTACCAAAACAAACTGCCCTGCTGTGGTGAAGCTGACAGGTACAGAAAGGGAAAAGCGAGTCCTTTCTTGCCCCTCCAGGCTTGCCATTCCCCTGTTGGCAGCATCTAAGAGGAAGCTGGCTAGCAGAGGAGAAAGGTGTCTTGCAGGGTCCCAGCCTCAGTATTGGGCAGAGATTAGAATGGTGGGCTTGAAGCAGGGAGACAATAGCTTATTAACCAGCACACACATGATTACCAAAAGGCCATGATAGTGGTTCCCTTAAGGAAGGAGGGAGAAGAAGGACGGACGGATGGGAGAAACCATTTAGGGATGAAGGAGAGCTTCTTTCTAGGGTGCAGGCAATACATTATTTCTTAATGGGGGTGGTGGTCACATGGGTGTTTCGTTTAGAATCATCCACCATGTTGCATACCTCTATTCTATGTACTTTGCTGTGTGTGTTATTTTTCACAACTGAAAGTGGAGTCAAATGTTTTAATGGAGTAGCTGGGGGAGGAGGACAGTGTTGCTGTAGACTGGAAAGTCAGAGAAGACCTCTCTGAAGAGGGGCTATTTGAGCCCGGCATGGGTAATCAGAGAGACAGGCCATGCCCAAGGCCACTCATAGCCAGAGGGCCATGGGCACCCTACATCTTATGAATGCAAGCCTGGTGGCAGTGTTCAGGGAGGCCTGGAGGAGTGGAAGGGACCCGAGGAAGGGAGGCAGCAGGAGGCTGCTGGCATGAAAATTATAGGGAGCTAGCAGAGGCGGGCCTGGGTTTGGGGGTGGCCCTGGTAGTCAGCTGTGAATGCGGCACAGCAGATGCGAATGCCAGTGACTGAGCAGTCCCTTACCCATGGGAGGGCTGAGGAAATGCACCGTGTCATTTTGGCTACATCCCTGTACAGTCCCAGCTTCCTGGAAAATGTCTCTGCGTGCTCAGAGGTAATTCTGGGATAGAGAAACCAGCAGATGGATTGGCTGCTGAGAGAGTCCCCTAAGGTTTTGAGGTAAATTCAGCCAGCTTTCCTGGAGCTGGCAGGGGCTTCCAGAAAACAGCAAGATGGTCTTGTGCTGTCTCAATTCCCTCTTCTCTCTTTTCTTCCTAATTCCCTTCCACTAGACTTTCCTTCTTTCTCCCTCCTCCCTCCTTCTCACACATTAACTTACCCACAATCAGATATAACATCATGTATACAAACATACTAATCCACATGTCCATCATTTGCACACACTATTCATATGTACATACAGAAATACATATATGACATATGCAGGTTCATTCGCACACATCTCAAGTGTATCCCGCATATGCCTGCAGAACACTTTCAAGCTCAGCTTTCAAGTTCATAGTCCCTTTGCCAATCATAGAAGCTCCATGTTACAGGTGAAAGACTTGAGGCTCAGAAAAGTTGAAGAATGCCTTCAAGGCCACAGAGCCAGAAAGTGACAGAGTCGGGACCAGCACTCAGGTCAGCCTGGCCCTGTGCTTGGGCCACACCCTACTGTCCCACACGATTTCGGTTGCCTCCCAAGTGGCTGCAATTAGCAGCTGTGGTTCAGAGCACACATTTCTGCATACCCTCACCAAATTTGATGTTATCAACATTTTTTTACCATCTGATAGATTAAAAACAGCACATCCTTGTTTTAATTTGCATTTTGGTGGGAGCTTTCTCAGAAAAAGAAGTTCCTGGGTCCAAGTCTCAGCCATGCTGGTCTGAGGCTCCAGAATCTGTGTGATTTATTACCTTCCCATGTGATACAAAGCGAGGGTTGGGAACGAGTCACCTAGGGTGCATGAGGTCCCTTCCAGCTCTGCGGCTCTGTGATCCTGGGACTCCTGCCTCCTCCTGGACCCAGAACTCACTGAGGCCTAGTGTCTGCACCATCTTTGCCATTTTCAATGCTGTTTTCTCCATGAAGAAGATTGTTAAGACAGAAGAAGTCCTGGCAGCTGAGGCCATTGACTAAGTTGGCTCTTGGAGCTATATGTCAGACTAAAGAAATCCTGCCCCTCAGAAAGAAGAGACTAACAGGTGTGAAGAATCTGTTGTTTGCTGAATACCATGCTGTGCTTGCTGGACATTTAACTTTACAAGGTCACTTAAACCTTACAACGATCTTGGGAAGTGTTGTCCCCATTTCTCAGTTGAAGAAACTAAAGCTCAGAGACTTAGTAATTTGCCCAAGGTCACACAGCTACCAAAGGATCCCTATTCTAGGCCAGTCTGGCTCCAGAAAGGTGCCGTTTTCATTTTCACCTGTCTACAGATGAGAGTTTTTTAGGAGAGGTAGGTGATGGGTGGCCAGTGCCTTCTTTGCACAGATGCTCACAAGATTCTGCTCACTTTGCCTCCCAGCCCTCATACCCTTTCTGCCAAAATTATGCCCCTGACCATTGGAGGTCTCTGAAAGGTGCAAGTATTGTATGGAACGAATATTATATTCATGGAAAGACTGTTATATAATATATTGGATTGGTCAAAAAGTCTGTTTAGTTTTTTTCTGTAAAATAAAAGACACATTTTTAACCAATAACTTTATTGATTTGAATATTTTTTAGTATATTGGCTATCCCATGTGGTATAATATTGATTGTTCTCAATTAATGTCTCAACTTGATTGCTGTCAACTACAAGTGTTCTACCCAACCATGAAGCATCATCCAGCCAGAAATCTCTAGCACGAAACTTCACAAACCACTTTTGACACACTTGATCAATTACAGCATCTTCTCCATACACTGCACAAATCTTTTTTTTTTTGCATTTCAGTTGTATTTTTACCTTTCTAGAAATAATAAAGCTTAACATGCCAAAATGTTGCATTTTTCTTCCATCTTCAATATTAAAGTGGCTACACAAATATTCACCAATTTTGATAAGTTGTTTTTAGTGCACACTGAAAGCACAGCTGTCACAATGCAACCTAACAAAAATGTTTTAAATGAAGTTAAAGATAACTAAGTGCTATGGAACCATCTTCCTGAAAAAACCAAATGAACTTTTTGGCCAACTCAACATATACACAAAATGTATTTGGTATTATATTAGCATGTAGTAGCTTATTGATTCAATCCTGGAGAATTTGTTTCTGAAAATATGGACTAGAGGATAGATGAACTGGGAGTGTTCAGAGAGAAGTGATTAAGTTCTATCTCTGATCATCCCTGCTACTTCCATCTTCTGGGATCAATGTGGAAGAAGAAAAGTATAGAGACTTCCGGCCAAGATGGAGGTGTAGGTGGAAACACTGTGCCTCCTCACACAACCAAGTTTAAAGACAACAAAGTTTTAGTAACAAAAATGCAACCAAAACACAGAAAACTGAATTGTATGGAAGTCCGACAACAACAAACTATTCATCCAGACTAGTAAGAGGGGTGGAGTCAGCAGCTGGCGGAGCGGGATCAGCAAGGAAAAAGCGGCCAGACCAACCCAGGAGTGCAGGCGGTGATTGGCAGATCCCAGGTGTGGGATGACAATGGGCGGACCCAGGGAGGGCACAAGGTGGCTGGCTGACCATGGTCACACTTTCATGCACTGATAAACCAGGCGAAGGAGTGAGCAGTGAGACAGACCGCACAGTCTAGGGCCCCAGTGACAGGAATTAGAGCCTAAAAGCATCAATTGGAAAAACTTTCGGGGTCCAGGTGACAGGAGAAGCTCCCAGGTTCACTGAGAGTTTGTTGGAGAGACCCACAGGGTTCTGGAGGGTGCACAGACCCCCACACCCGGGACCCGGTACTGGGGAGAGGAGGCTGGTTTGCTTGCAGGAAACAGCAGAGGGGACCGAAATCTGAGAGAGCGGAACAAATGCCATTGCCCTTCTCTAACCCAGCCCCCACATACAGCATCACAACCCAGCAACTGGGTTGCCCCACCCTGGTGAACATTTAGGGCTCTGCCCCTTGGTATGTAATGGGTGCGAACATACCAAAACATTATGGCTCAAGCAGAACAGCTCAAAGCCCCAGAGCCAATACTTCTAAGCAACGAAGAGATAGCCAATTTATCAGATGCACAGTTCAAAACATTGATGGTCAGGATGCTCACAGAACTGGATGATTTTAGTCACAAATTAGATTAAAAAAATAAAGGCTACACTAAGGGAAATGAAGCAGAATGCACAGGAAACCAATAGTGATGGGAAGGAAACTGGGACTCAAATCAAGGGAGTGGACCAGAAGGAAGAAAAAAATGACCAAACAGAAAAGGATGAAGAAACAAGAATTCAAAAAGATGAGGAGAGGCTTAGGAACCTCCAGGATATCTCTAACCATTCCAACATCCGAATTATAGGGGTACCAGAAGGGGAAGAGGAACAGCCACGAGTGGAACACTTATTTGAACAAATAATAAAGGAGAACTTCCCCAATCTGGCAAAGGAAATAGACTTCCAGGGTATCCAGGAAGCTCAGACAGTCCCAAAGAAGTTGGACCCAAGGAGGAACATACCAAGCCACATCATAATTACATTAGCCAAGATTAAAATGAAGGAGAGAATCCTAGAAGCAGCAAGAGATAAGGGCACAGTCACCTACAAAGGAGTTCCCATCAGACTGTCAGTGGATTTCTCAAAAAAGACCTTCCAGAGAAGAAGGGGCTGAAAAGAAAGATTCCAACTCATGAAAGGCAAGGACCTCCATCCAAGATTGCTCTATCCAGCAAAGCTTTCATTTAGAATGGAAGGACAGATAAAGTGCTTCTCAGATAAGGTCAAGTTCAAGAAGTTCATTATCACCAAGCCCTTATTATATGAAATGTTAAAGGGACTTATCTAAGAAAAAGAAGATAAAAATATGAACAGTGAAAGGACAGAAAACTCACAGTTATTAACAATCACACCTAAAACAAAAGCAAACTAAGAGGACAGCTAGATCAGGAGTGGAACCATAGAAATGAAGATCACGTGGAGGGTTAGCAACAGGGGAATGGGAGGAGGAGAAAGGGGGAGAAGGTACAGAGAATAAGTAGCATAGACAGTAAGTAGAAAATAGACAGGGTGAGGGCAAGAATAGTATGGGAAATGTAGAATCTAAAGAACTTGTAACACATGGACATAAACTAAAGGGGCGGAATGGTGGGGGAGGGGTGTGCAGGGTGGAGGGGAATGAAGGAGGGAAGGGGCCAACTGTAATGGCATAATCAATAAAATATATTTTTAAAAAAGAAAAGTATAAAAGTGACTTGTCTCACTCAGTTACAATCAATTGTTCAATTTCTTGAGTATTTTTTTTAATTCTGGGAAATTAAAAAAAAAAAAACAGCATATACCAGGTAAGGAGGTAAGCACTATCTAAAAATGAACATTCATAGGGAGGGTGGGCTGGATGGGAGTAAAAGACAGAAAACTGTACTTGAACAATAATTAAATAAAAATAAAAAATAAAAATAAAATAAAAATGACCAAAAAATATTTGCCGGATCTCTTAAAAATAAAATGTGCAACATATTACTCACCTACAGATGAGACCACCTGGGTCTCCATCCCGGCTTTCATTTTCCCCATCCCGTAGCCCCCAGCAACCTCAGCCATCAACTGAGGTTGTTTCTGCCTAGTCCATTTTATACTTATGTTCATAAGTTCGTGTTAAATATGTGTACCATGACCAAATAAAAGTTAAAAATTGAGTTTATATAAATGGTATTATACTGTATCTATTATTCTGCTCTTTGCTTTTCTCCTCTTTAAGCTATACCACTGAGAGCTCTCTAGAAGTTAAAAATCATGTCTTGTTTAATCTTTGCATCCCTGGTGGCCTTGTACATTCTAAATGCTCAATAAATCAGGAAGGGAGGGAGGGCGGTCTTCTGAGTGAAAACTTTTTGCGTGGCTCCTGATAAAAAGTGCAGGTGTTTACTAAAGGCCTGCTCAGTCCCACACACCATGGTTTCCCTGACTCCAAGAACTGTTCACACCCCGTTATAGCAGTCACCGCTCCATCCCGTGATCTGCCTACTTCCTATTCTCCTGGGAAGATCCAGCTGTGGCTCCAAGAAGCGTCAGGCCACACAGCTGCCTCATGTGCTTAGCTCCAGTGTGGCCCAACTCTCACTGGTCATAAATCAACCAGCCAAGGCTGAAGCTTGCATTATCTCTCAAAAACCCTCCAGGATTTGGGGAGTTTGCTGCCAGTTCAACCGCTCGTCTTTCCTCCTTTCCTTCCCCCATGTCCTCTCTGTCTCTGTCAACCACAAAGCACCATTCTCAATGACTGTCTCGTCTCGCGGAGGGTCTTTCTAAGTATCTCGCTCTGTCTCTGATTCAAAATTATGCCTCTATCCTCCCTTCTTCAGCCCCAGCACCTGCCTTCCCACCCCTCTGCCTCCCCTCCCCTGAGTCTAGCTGTAGCCATAGATTCAGGATCCCAGCTGGGCCATAGATCTCTCCATTACTGCTGTTCTCGCCCTCTCACTTTTAAGAATGCTATTTATGGTGGCTTTTAGCACAAACAGCTGTTGGAGCTTGTTTGAGAAAGCCTCTGGGAGCAGATGTTCCAGCAGTCCTTTAGATTTTCCCTTCCTCTGCAATCTGAGATGGATTTGGGGAAAATTCATTCATTCATTAACCTACTAAACATATATTTATTGAGCTTCTATTATGTGCCAGTCACCGAGGTGGATGTTGGGAATATAGCAGTATGTAAAACAGCCCGTACAGAGTTTCTAGTCTAACAGGGGAGGCAGATGTAAATCTAATAGACATTCAAATAAATAATAGTAAGTGATGATCGAGTCTATGAAAAAATGGTCCACAGTATTCTAATAATAGTTAATGTCTATTGAGAGTTTATATAACTGGCACTATTGTAAGCAGTTCACATACACTTAAAGCTTCCACAATTCTTTTTCACATGTGATGAAATAGAGGAACAGAGTGGTTAAAAAACTTGCTCATGGGCACACAGCTTATGAGTGCAGCAGCCAAGATTTAAACACACCCTGGGATGAGGGGGCAAGAGGAGGGAAGCCTTCCCAGAGGCACAGTTTCCTTCCATGTGTGAGTAGAATTTTCTTTCCTGAGCTCACACAGAGAAGAGGAGGCAGGAACAGGCTTAGACCGCAACCTCTTGAATCCCAAACTAATCCATTTCTAGAGTCAGGTAGGTTGGCACGTGAAAGTTGACTGTTACTAAAACTATTAAGACGTATGGGATTTCCTGGAAAAATAACTAGAAGTATAGGGTTGGGAAGGCGGTGGGGAATAGACACCTCCTGCTAAGATGGGCTTGTGGGGGCTGAGCCTCCTACCCTGGGATATATTGGGGATGGTAAGCTCCCAGTTCTTTAGCTCAGCTCCAGCACTTAATACAATGCCTGGTGCTTAATCATCATTTATTAAAAAAAATGAATGCATGGGTAAGTTGAATTAAACCTAAGTAAATTAAGTGGAAGAAAAAAAACAGGACAGATGGAAACTCCATGTTTCTTCCAAGCTAAGGGTGTATGATTTCAAAAACTTCATTTCTTTCTCCTCTCACTAAAACTGGCCAACAGTGCAGAGGTATCCCGCCAGGTATCTGGGTCAGTTTCTACCCTTTCTTTTCAATCTGCATATCCAAAATGTTTTCCTGCTGTCTCATAAACTCCCTTATTAATTTTTCCAGTTTTTGCTGATTCAATTAAGAGCTGAGCTTGATTTAGAAACCTTACCTTTTAAGTCTTTTTTGATAAAACAGTCCCCAGAGTACCCGTCTCTTTCAAGCCTCTGTGAGTTTTGGAGCTGAGTAAAATGCCCACCACTTTCAGGATAATTAGCCTGGAGCAGACACACTGCTCCTGGAATCTGTTTCTCAGTCTGAACAAACAGAGCCTGCTCCTTTTTAGGTTCCTACAATATACACTGCTTTCTCCTTCGTTTTTTCTCTCCGTCTGGAAAGCTGCCTGAGAGTTATTTAATCTCTGGACCAGAGAAGAGGGAAGAACTTGTTCAGAAAAACATCTACAGGAAACTTGGCTATGAGGGGCCTTTGGCTGGGGGCTGACTCTTCGCTGATTCTGGCACATTCGATTGGTTTCTCTGCCCCAAGAAGAGGACGGGAAAGCCAAGAACTGCTCAGCAACCGTAGAAGAGGGTGAAGAACCAAATGTAGCCACCAACTCAAGAGGTTTTAAGCTGAAATAATCAATTAAAGCAATGCCTGCTCCCACGTCTTCTTTACAGGCGATGGGTTGGGTAAGACACATGTGGGAATCCAGCCAATGGGTTCCAGTCCCAACTCTGACAAGTAAATTAACAGTGTGACTGGAACATGTGACCTAAGCTGGTGGCATGTTTTCCTATCTGTGTAACGGGAACACTACCAGTATTTATCTCAAATGCTTATTATATTAATAAAATGAGATGATACCTTGATAATAGTGTCTGGCATATAATAAGCACCTGACAGATGATGGTGATGCTGATGATGATGGTAATGATCTGTGACACGTAAGCATTTTCACATTCGTTCATGAGGAGGCCCTGTATCAGAACCCGGTTCTTCTGACTCTCAGTCTCTATGCTCTTTTAATCTGGGCCATTCTAAAGGGATTCGACTTGTTCTCTGTGACTTCCAGGACAAGGAGGTAGAAGCTGCAAGAAGACAGATTTTGGTTCAAAATAGGGTGATTGACTTTTAAAGGTCAGAAGTATCAACCTCTGAGCACTGCATCTGGCCCAGGCATCAACCTCTTGTCAGCTCGTGCCTCCGAACATCAGCTCCCATTCTCTGGAACAGCTCCTTCATTTCCCTCCAGGGCCCACTCCTCCCCTACTCTCAGTCCATGTGCCTCTAGTAAGATTGTCTCAGCTCCATGGTCAGCCTCTGACCCAAAAGATGATCAAAAATAGGAAAGTAGCCCTGGCTGGCGTGGCTCAGTGGAATGAGCACGGGCCTGCAAACCAAACAACTGCGGTTTGATTCCCAGTCAGGGCACATACCTGGGTTGCAGGCCAGTTCCCAGCAGGGGACGCATGAGAGGCAACCATACATTGATATTTCTCTCCCTCTCTCCTTCCCTTCCTCTCTAAAGATAAATAAATAAAAATCTTTAAAAAAAGAATAGGAACAGTAAAATGACAATGAACGCACAACTATCAACAACTCAACCTAAAAACAAAAACTAAAACAAAAATAAACTAAACAAACAACTAGAACAGGAACAGAATCACAGAAATGGAGATCACATGGAAGATTATCAGGAGGGATAGGGTGGGGGGAGAAAGGGGGAAAAGGTACAGGGAATAAGAAGCGTAAATGATAGGTACAAAATAGACAGGGGGCAGTTAAAAATAGTATAGGAAATGGAGAAGCCAAAGAACTTATATGTATGACACAGGGACATGAACTAAGGGGGGGGAATGCTGGTAGGAGGGGGGTACAGGGTGTAGGGCAATAAAAGGGAGGAAAAAATGGGATAACTGTAAAAGCATAATCAATAAAATATACTTTAAAATAAAATAAAATGAGACACAAAAAAGAAGCTCACAGTAAAACCAGGAGGCAGCATTTGTAGTGAACTTTTATATAACCAACGCAATGTGACAGGTATTTTGCTGATTTGAAAAACAAAACTCCCAATAATACTTTATTAGTTTCCTTTCGCTCTGTAATTAACTACTATGAATTCAGTGGTTTAAAAAGCACGACTTGATTTTCTTTCAGTTCCTGAGGTCAGAAATGTGGATGTGGGTCCCACTGGGCTAAAGTTGGCGTCAGCAGGGCTAGGCCTCCTGGAGGTTCCAGGGGAAATCTGTGTACTTGCCTTCTGCAGCTTTCAGACTGCCCGCACTCCCTGGCTCGCGGCCCTTTCTCCATCTTCTCAGTCAGCCTTTTGGCATCTTCATTCTCTCTCTCTCCCACACACACAATTTCTTCTATAAGAACCCTTGTGACTATATTAAACCTACCTAGATAATTCAGGATCCTTAACTTAATTACACCTGCAAAATCTCTTTTGCCACATAAGGTAACATATTCACAGTTTCTGGGAATTTGGATGTAAACGTCTTTGGGGGGACCATTATTCTGCCTACTACAAATAAAAAGAAATATTATTGTTGTTATCCCCATTTTACAGAGCGAAAAATAAGGCTTAGAGAGAGTCAACTACCCCTCCCGATAACTAGTCAGAGCCAGAGCCTGGATTCACACCCAGGGGATCTGATCCTGAATCCACATGCTTATTCATTATTATTCTCCCCACCCACCCAAGTGATTACTGTATATTTTGTACCATAAGACGCATGTAGGTTTTAGAGCAGGGAAATAGGAAAAACGTTTTTGAAGCAAAAAATGTGGTAAAATATTTAATAACATAAATAACAAAATATCTCACCAATGTAAAGTAAACAGAACTCGACAGCAACATTAACAACCATCATTCCTCCCAAATTTGGGGGGGTGCGTCTTATAGTCCGAAAAATACAGTATGTATTTTACCATCACTAATCTGTGCCTTACTTTTGTCATCTGCAAAATGGAGCTCATAATTTTATTTTTATGAACATTTGAGGTTATGCAAGTGTCTTTCTTAGCACTGCATCTGGCCCAGGGCAGGTGCTCTGTATGTGGCCACTGTTCCTAAAACTTTCATCCAAGGTGTAGGGTTGTCAGGGGCCCGAAGAGACAGAGTCAATGTGATCGAATGGAGGAGGAAATGGTTGCTTTGGCCGAGAAGACTTGGGTGTTTAAGGACAGCTGTGGGGCTGAGGCTGAGGAAAGGGGAGACGCTGTGCTGGCTTCCAGAGCACAGGGGAGAGGACTCCTAACCAGGCTGTGACATCTGGGGCAGCCACCCTGGGGCCGGACAGGACTGCGGTGAGAGGCCTCTCAAGTGAATGGTTGGCAAGGTGAGAACCCACTGTCCTCCCCACCCTCATGTCTTTACCAATGGGTGTGACAGCCCATGCACTCAAGACAAATTACTGGACAGGTCCCACTTTGAGAGAATGTACTTGAGAAGAAACCACAAGGCCAGTCCCTCAGAACTTTGCTGCCAGGTATGCCCTCTCCCCTTGTCCCCTGCCGAGCTGGTTTGCTGCAGGGGCCCTCTGACCACAGAAGGACAGCAGGATTTATCACTGTCCCAACTTGTCCATTTGTCTTCACTCGGAGGGTCCTGCCAGGGGAGTTTCCAGGGACTGCACTGAAGCGTACTTGAGTTCTTGACAGAGACACATCGTGGTGATTACACGCGGCGTTAGGCATAGTTACTGCAAGGCACGGCGGCTCCAAGTCCTCTCTTGAGCCCAGTCTCAGGCTGACTCTACAGTCTTTCTGCTTTCAGCTCCTTTTATAAATTATGTGTGGGGACAGAGAGGGCAGAGTCTCCTCTTTCCCAGAGGTGCAGATGGGGGTTCCCTCTGCTGGCAGAATTGAATGGGGCAGCCTGGGATGGTCTTCATCACCAGCTTCCTGTCCTAGAATACAAAAGCATCCATTTTCTTCTCAAAACAAGACTCAAACCAAGATCTCCCCAGGAAAGGGCGTGTGGTGACACAGAATGGAGCACTGATGGAGCACTTCCTGAGAGGAAGGAGAGAGGAAAAAGAAGACGGAATCACAGAGCTGTTAATGGCCCTGAACTCCAACTCCTGGGCTAAGATTTGATTTCTCTGCTACCTCTGCCAGCTTTTTATCTGGCATTTGCTCTCACACCTTCACTGACAGGGAGATAACTACCTCTCGGGGAAGCTTTGCCCATGTTTGGACAGCTCTGACTCTTAGAAACATGTTTCAGCTCCAACAGGAACCTGCCTCCTGGCGGCTGCTCTTGGTGCAGCCTTTCAGTCCACTTTCCCAATCACAGGGTTTCTCCAAGAGTTGCCTCTTGCATGAGGATCATCTGGGGAAAGGCCTTAAAATGCAGAATCCTGGGCCCAACTCCAACCTGATGAATCAAATGTCAGAGGCAGGCTCCTAGGAATCTGCACTGATGAGGATGCCTGGTCTATCATAGGAGAATGTGGGCCCCTAAAATGAACAGGAAGTTTACCCGCAAACAAAGACTATCCAAAGGAAAAGCCAGGAACCTAGAGGACAGACTTCTCCAACTTGTCAAACTCTGCCAAGGGTGGGGCTGATTGTGGAGGGAGCCCCCTCAGATAAGGATGAACTAACCAGGAAATCACAAGAAACAGTTGGCACTTACGAAGTACCCTACTGTGCAGGCGGGTCCCTAAGGGCTGCATCACCCTTCCATGTGCAGACATTCCAATGGTCTCCATTTAACCAACAAGGACAGTGAGGTCATGGGAGGTGACTTGCCTAAGAAAACACGTCTGGAAAGTGGCAGTGCTGATGTTTGTCTGACTCAACCCCTCTGATTGCCACCTGACAGCTTGATGGGAACCCCAGATCCAAACCTCCCGAGATCTAGGCTTCTTCCTTCAGCTCACTGAGCAGACACCACGTTGCTGTCATTTAACTGTGGAACCAGTTTTCACCCTGACTCCTAGGAGGAGAGAGATCCCTCTAGGCACTTTTGAGGAGCACTAACAGGTTCTCAGGGAGGCAGGGCTACTTGGGGCTTCCAGATGGTGATTCTGGCCCAGGGGAACCCCACAGACCCTCTGGGGGCAAGCAGTCTTGCTTCCGCAGGCCTCTCACCTCACCTGGTCACTCCCATGGTCAGGCCCACACCCAACATTTGCAGGCCTGAGCAAGAGTATGAATTTGAGGCCTACACATCACATATCTGAGTAGAAGTTATAAATTAGGTAACAAACTATTAAAAAATACATGTTCTATCTTATTATCTTGACAAACATTCTTTCATTGCAGCCTGGAAGGCCAAGTTCAAATTTAGAAATTGAAGGAGCTCCTCCTAACAACATGGCAATGTGGAAGAGCTGGCTCCCAGCCCTGGCTCCTGGCGTGATCGCCTTGTTCTCTACCCCCCAGCCCTGCCCCACACCCCAAAGGCATCATGTACATGTATGGGGACACCCACAGCCTGCACATCCCAGCTCTGTCATGTGCCCTGAAACAGCTGCACCTTGGCTTCCCTTGAGCTGGGCAGAGTCATTTTGGGGAGCTCTGTATGGCCCAGCCTGCTCCGGTCATGGCCCTGTGCAGCTCTCTCTGCCCCCTGAATCCATTTGCTGTAGCAGCCAATCATGGGGGCTGGGATGGAGGAAAGCTCAGGACACAGCAGCTCCTCAGGCCACCTACATTAGTATGCCACTCAGCCACCTGGGGGCCAGCAGTCCCTGCTCTTAGCCTGGCACCAGGCCTGGCAGAGGGGGCTGGGAGGCATCCCCTCCCAGAGCAAATGAAGCAGCAGGCAAGGAAATAAAGTATTGAGCTATTGCTCCAGGCTGCAAATGAGAGAGAGAAAGAGGGGGGAGAGAGAATCTATACTTTAGGGAGGGAAGGAGGTTGCCTAGATCTTGAGATCATATCTGCTTCAAACCTCACCTGAAATTTGCTTATTAAAGGTCATTGTCTTTGGAATTTAAAAATACTGCGATGCATCTCCCTTGGGAATGGTATCAGCTGCAATCCTACGGATCAGTGACTATCAAAGTGCTGTCAGGACCAACTGCATCAGCTTCACCTGTTGTGAGACATTCAGGTTCTAGGGCCCCAGCCTGACCTGCTGAATCAGAAATTCTGGCAGGGTCCCAGTGCTCTGTGTTTAACAAGCCCTCCTAATGATTCCGGAGCTCACTGAAGTCGAGAACCACTGATGTAGGCGATGCAGAGTCATTGATTGTTTCAGAGCAGAGTACCTATTCCATGAGAGCTACGCTCACCGATATATATTCATCCAAGAAACAACTACTGAGAGCCAAACACTGTGCTAGGTGCTGGGAATTCGAAATATAGTCTCTGCTCTTTAACTGCTCTCAGTCAGCTCAGAAGCAGGCAAATAAACAGATCACTAGGGTGTGACAAATGCTAACACAAGACAGGTGGAGGGTGCCGTGTGGAAGAGGAGTGTCAGATAAGACTTCCCAGAGGCAGCTCTGCCTTCACAGGAACTTGGAGAAGCAGGCATTATCAGAGGCAGAGCGGAGCACAGTAATGTGTTCCTGGTGGCAAAGACTGTCCTTGATCAAAGTTTAGGCAGGCTCCTCTGAGCCCTCTTCTTTTCTAGGCCTTCACCTTGGCCCCCATCTCATCTGTGGTCCATCCAGCCTAGTCTTAGCAAAGAGTCCTGCTGAGTCTCCCCCTCACCCTGAAGATCTGATTAAATACCTCATCCCTGGTCCATGATGTTTAAGCTCAAGGCATGCCTTTAGCAAAAACCCTGTTAGGCCAGTTTAGCAAGAATCCCTTACACTTAAAGTACCTCTTAATAATTTTCCACCATTGACCCCCTCACCCTGCTCATTGGCTATAAATCCCCAGCTGTCTTTGTGTATTGTGAGCTCAGCCCTATCTCTCTCTCCTATTGCAATACCCTGTTGTAATAGTCCTGAATGAAGTCTTCTTTACCAATTTAGCAAGTGCCAGAATAAATGTTTCTTTAACACTGGACAAGGGAGCAGGTGCGCAGGGGCCCAGAGGAAGGAAAGGACATGCTCCGTCCAGTTCAGGTCCTCAGTATGATTCATGTATTAGAGCTGAGTGAGGGTCGAGCAACAGGGTGGACCTGGCCAAGTCAACAGCGTTTGTGGGGGTTGGGGTTCATCCTGCAGGTGGTAGGGAGTAGAGGAAAGTTTTAAGCAGAAGAATGTCATGATTAGGCTTGTGTTCTAGAAAGACCTCTCTGGTAGGCTGCCTCTTGGGGAATGGATTGGGCAGCCCCAAGAGACCAATGAGGAGATTGCTGTGCCCAGGGTAGAAATGGTGGTAGACAGAACTCGAATAGGGCAGGTGGTTGGAGGGAAGCAGAGATCTTAGAGGTCAATGTAGAGGGGGGCCACACATCAGAATCACCTGGGACAATTTTTAAGCCTAATACTTGACCAAGTCTCCATCAGAATCTTTAAACTACGTTTAAAAAGCCACCCTGGTCATTCGGTCATGGCCAAGGCTAAGAATCACTGAGGTAGGAGGTAAGGAGACAGGGCTTGGTGACAGGATGACGGGAGAGTAGGAATGATGGAGAGGAAGGAACGTGTATGCATCGATGGGAGATGTCCCCCAGGAGTCAGCGTCAGTCATCAGAGTGCCGGGCACTGTGTTTTCCAAAGATGGACCACGAGACCGGACTGGTCAGTCAGGGTCTCAAAGCTTCACCCTCCTCTTCCTAGGTGCACAGGAGATGCTGTGTGCGTGTACATCTGTGTGTTTAAATTCCAGAGAGAGATGGAGGTGGGGGGAAGAGAGGGGGGGAGAAGCAACAATGTGAGAGAAACATTGGTTGGTTGCCTCCTGTGGGGGCCCCAACTAGGGACCGAACCCACAGTCTAGGCATGCGCCCTGACCAGGAAGCAAACCCACTTTTGGTTTCTGAGACTATGTTCCAATCAACTGAGGCACACTGGCCAGGGCATGCTGGGTTTTGAGAATAAATGCCACATAAGTGATTAAAGGAGTTGAAGGGGTTAAAGGGGCTGAAATAAGACTCACTCCCTTCTTCGTCCATTCAAAAAATGCTTTATGAACACCTACTACATACTGGGTGCTGGGCTAGGTGCTGGGGTACAGTGGTAAGCAAAATTAGAGACGGTCCCAATCTAGTGGGTGAGCCCAACTTTATACATAGTAATGACTCTATAATTGTGCTAAGTGTCATGAAGGGAAAAATCTGAAAACATATTGACATAATAGGGGATGTGACTCAGACTGGTCTGGAAGTCTTCCCTAAGACAGTACCACGTGACCAGGGGTGCAAAGGATGAGTGAGGATGAGCCAGGCTGAAAGGCAGGAGGGTGGTACAGACAGGACAGTGCACAGGGACCCTAGGCGGGTGGCATTTACCTTCACCTGTCGGGCCCTTTGCAGGCACACCATCCCAGGCTCTCCCATCTATGGGAGAAGCCTCCTGAAGCAGCAGCCCCTGAGACACCTTTCTAGGAAAGCCCACTTTGGAACTGGTGCTAGCAGAACACCCCAAGTTTTTCCACAGGGGGAGATGGCCAGAGGCCTGTGGGCCAGTGGTCTGCGGTGGCCTCCCCCAGGCTGGCAGGACAGGCCCAGGCTTGTGAGCCCAACAGCCCTGCTGCGAGGTCAGCCTGCTGTCTCCGCAGTAGCAGTGGGGAGAAGTGCTTCCCGACAGCTGCTCTGGAGCCATTCTCCTTCAATTTCCATTCTACAGCCGCTTGTTCCCTTCTCAGCAGGAGGCTGTGTCTCCAAAGATGTCAGGCTGACATTGCAGGCTGCAATTACCTGGCCTTGGCTGGGCTGAGATTCCCTGGTCATCTCCCACCTTTGGGCCTGATCTACCTCTGCATTTATGCCGTCGCACAGGTATTTATCAATTACCCAGTGGGTGCCCATCACAGAGCTGGGTGCTACCGTGCATGGGCATGCATACGATGAATATCCAGGACGGCCTTTTTATCACTCAGCCTGTAGGTGACTCCACATAATGAATCAGCAAATGTTTGTAAAGTAGAAGTAAGAACTTGAGGATTGTGGGTCTGATTTTAAGTCCCAAAGGTGCCCTCCAGGTGATTGCTGGGGAAAGCTGGACGTTGACTGAACTCTTCTGGCTTCCGTATACTCCCTTCCTGCTACATTCAAAGTCCTCCACCTCCCCGCCCCATTTTCATCCTCAGTCTCTACCCTTGACTTTTCAATTAAATAAATAGTGACTGTTTTTCCTTCTTTTTCTCTTCCTCTATTTATTTGTTATTGCCCTAATCTCTAGGGTTTTTTTTTTAACTTGGAAGAATCTGAAACATTATTTATCTTCAAGAAAGGCTGTGTTCCTTTTTTTTTCTGAGCAAACTCCTATACATCCTTCAAGATCCACCCAAACATCACCTTCCCTGTGACCTCATCCATGTGGCCCTCGGCAGAATTAGAAATTCCTTCCTCTGGGCTCTCACAGCAGCCTGTACACACTGCATCTGTTCAGATCCCTGTGTTTAAGTCCTTGTTCATCTCTGAACCCCTAGTGCCTGCATCAGGGGCTGCTGCCCAGTTTGTGCCCCGTGAATGGGGGAATGGATGAATATATAACCTGCCTCCTCCTGCTGTGACATGAGCCCCTTTTTCAGTTGCTCAGAAAAAAATAGAAACCAATTTGTCACTCTGCTGTGTGCGGATTAGTCAGTTTAATCAACTACTGGGTGCTGTGATATATTCACTGAGCTAAGCAAATGCTGAAAAAAAATTCCAGTTTTAATGCTGTGTTGTCAGTGCTTTTCTACAATTACTCTGCCTCCCCATTCATCCCTCTTGTACTTACTCTGGAGGCCACAGGGTGCAATGGACTTCGAGGAAGGAGACCTGGGTGCTGGTCCCCACTCAGTTCCCTTAAGAGTTTGTGGAGTCTCCTCATCTTCACCATGAAGGGGCTGGATGAGCCAGGAGCTGAATCATCTGAGACCCACAAGGGCCATAGTGACCCCTCAGTGGGTCTCAGTGGCCTCAGTGACCAGTCCCCCAGCTTGTTATACAGGAAAACAGGTCCAGTGTTGTCAGATCTCACACTTTTTAAGGAGAAGCTGGGAGTTTAGTTTTTACATAAAATGCATGCTTTGAAAAAATATTGTGTGGGCCTAGGCTGCGAAGAATCAAATGTTCTCTTACGTCAGTGGTAGGAGCACAGAAAGATTTGACCTGATAGTAGGGAAAACTAGGCAGTATCTTCCGAAACTAAAGGAGTGGTTATGCTTGGACCCTGCCGATCCTAACTTCTAGGAATTTCCCCCATAATTCATCTCGAAATCACTACGGAACAAGACACACACAGGCTATTTGTGGCAGCATTGTAATAGCCCCAAAGTGCAAACAGCTCCAAACATCCACCCACAGGGGACTGTTTGAACATTGGTTTATTCATACTGTGGAGGACTTTGTGACTGGAAAAAAGAATGGACAATCTCTGTGTATTTTTGTGGAGTGATCTCCAGGATCATTTATGTGATCAAAGCGAAGTGCAGCACGGTGTATGGCAAAGTGCTCTTCAAACTGGAGTCCCCCCGCTGAGGACAGAGGGAATGTGCAAAGCCCACTGCATTGGCTGACTCTGAGGAAGGGCCAGTAGAGCTCCCGCTGTGTGTGTGTGTGTGTGTGTGTGTGTGTGAGAGAGAGAGAGAGAGAGAGAGAGAGCCAGTGTTCCAGCCTGCTACAGAAAGTGTCAGGGACTTGCAGATTGTAGACCTCCTCCAGGGATAAGCACTGCCCGGAGGGCCATGGTCAAGCCCAACGTCTCATTAGAACAGCCTAGGTGAGTCTCTCTACTGTGACTTTGCCGGAAGATTGTCAGACTTGGATTCCAACTGTATTAGGTTCCAATACCAGATCTGCCCCTAACAGCCGTAAGGACCTTTCTCTTTCCTCCCACCTAACACAATTGCTATTTGTGTGTTCATTCTTCTAACGCCTTTTCCAGCACTGGAACATGAGCACTGTGAGACTGAATGATCTGTTTGCCCACCACTGAATCCAGCACTTGCCATAGGGCCTGGCATGTGGAAGGTTCTTATTGAATATTTATTGAATGAATAACTAAAATGCATAAATGGGCAATATATAGAAAGAACTTAACGTAGCGCCTAGGCTTGGTTAAATGTTCGATTATAGCTAGTAGCAGTTTACTCAGTGTTAGGGTGGTGATGTTTACAAGCTGAATGACTTGAGACAACTTAATGAAATCCCTGAGCCCGACTTTTCTCATCTGTATCGTGGATGCAATAATTCCCGGTGGTGTTGTGAGCATTAATGAGATAGCATATGCGAATCACTCAGCATATGTTTTGGCATATAAGAGATAATAAGTGGTGGTTATCATTAAAGAGACATAGTATAAAGCAGTAAACAGGAGAAGCAGGCAAATCTCTTGACTGGCGTTAACACGGGAAGAGCACTGCCCAAAGAGGCCCTGCCTTGCGCCTTCCGAGGCCCCTTTTGCTGGGTGGCCACCCACCTTCAGCACGTGCAGGATGAACTGATCCTCTGCGCTGGGCACCGGACCAAGAGTAACTTCAAAAAATGAGCAATTAATAGGGATGAATTTCTTTTAGGGGTAATGCAAATGTCCCAAAACTGTGTGGTGATTGGGCACAACTCTGCAAATGTACTAAAAACCATTGGCTTGTACACTCAAAGTGGGGGAATGAACTGTATGCCATGTAAACTCTACTCAGTAAGGCTGATATTGTAAGAAGAGGAAGGAGAAGAAGGAAGAGGAGGAGGAGAACAGACCTGTAGCCACCCTACTTGTGTGACTTTGGACAGGTCACTTCACCCCTCTGCTTCCGTTTTCTCTTCTGGAACACAGGAATAATAATAGAACTTATTTCCTAGGGTTTTGGTGAGGACTAAAAAAATGTTTTAAAAAGTACTAGTTTAGAGTTCTGTGTGTAATAAGAGCTCCGTAAATGTGGGCTAACATCATCACCATCATCTTTGTTAATATGCAGATGCTGAAACAGAAATTACACAGTAATATGGGGGAAAAAGGAAGGGGCTCCTACTTAGCTTGGATGGGAGCAGGAAGGAGTCAGTGAGGGAGGGAGGGAGGGAGGAGGAGATGACATCTAAGCTGGGTGAGAATTCATCCCCAAGGGAGGGTGTGAGTAGTATATGCAAATGTGGGGGTGAGCGACAACGTGGTTAAGGTGGGGAACTACTAGCAGTTTGTCCTACAAAGGCCAACAGCTTAACGTTTATTGTGAAGAAAATGCAGAGACGACCAGCAGAAAGCAACTTGGCAGGTTTGCATACCAGGATAATCCCTTCAGTGGGGAAGACGAATTTTAAGAGAAGGACTGAAGTGGCAGAGAAGTTGGAAAACTATTGCAACAATTCGAGTGAGAGATGACCAAGGCTTTAACTCGGACTTTGAGATTAGGGTACCGAGGCCAGGGCTTCTCTGGTACTAAGGGACAGAAACTCACTCATCACTCCAGGAAAAGGCTATTCGGCAGGAAACCTCACAGAAACCCCAGGGCAGTGTTCCAGGCAAGCACCCCGGGGGCCAGGACTGGAACAGGAAAACTGGGAGCCGAGGACGTACCTTTCCTAGTTTCCTGTCTCAGCATCTCCGCTCCGTTGTCTTCTGTTGACTGATGCACTTTCTGTGTGACTCATGGTTTTTGCTTTCTCCTGACTTCCCTTTGTGGGTGACCCAAGAGTAATCTGCACCCCGATGCTGCCTCTAGGAACCACCACCAGCTGCCTTCTTCCCTCTGGACCACTTGACTCCAGTTTGAGACAGGATCTGAGTGTCTCCACTCATTTTTTTTTTATCCAGAGCAGGTAAATCATAGGTCAAGGGCCATCCCATAGATGGTGGTGGGGGGGGGCAGTCCTCAAGGTGGAAGATTTGGCTACTTGGGGTAGCAGGGTTCTGATGAAGGACCCTCCTTGCAGGTCCCTGAAATACATCTCATACAGTAGGCCTTGAGGGGAAGTGGTAAATTTTAAATTTATTGGGCAATAGAATCAGTGTTATTAGGTAATTGTTTGGATGTGGGAGGTGAGTTGGACTGAAGATGACATCAGGGGTTGGCTTGGGTAACCGGGTGATCTCTCCGCCCCACTCTCTCCTGTGTTGGTGCTGCTCTCATGTTCTCAGGAAGCTTTTCCACTTAATTTATTCAGGGTCTTGGGAGGGAATGGGTGGTTCTCTCGTGCTGGGAAACTGGAGGAGAGCTGAGTCAGAGGACAACAGAACAAGGTATAGGGTAACCACAAGGGATAGTGCAGTGCAGTGCAGTGCCGTAGGCCTAGAAACAGCAGAATGCTGTCCAGTGTTAGGCCAGCAAAGGATGAGGAGAAGGAGGCCTGCCAGACCCAGCCAGCCATGGTAATAGGAAGCTGGGAAGGCAACACCCTGCCCTGGCTCCCCAAGCACTGTCTCCAAGCCCATCGATGTATTCTGTGCTGCCTCCCTGGGCCAGGAAGGAGAAGCTCTGGAGGAGAAAAGGAAAGACATCCAGTGCATGCCTCATGGTGGGGTTTATAGCCAACCTTCTCAGCAATCCAAGCTGGAAGGGGCCACTATGTCCTGATAGCCTCCACCTGAAAATCATTGTTCTGGTTTATTTGACTAGGTCAACTATCCACCCTTGGATGAGTCACTGTAGCAAACAGGGAGAGTGTGCTCTGATTGGCTAAGCCAGAAGCTGCAGGTGAAGTCAGCTCTGATGCAACCTCCCAGCTGAGATGGGAGAAGGTAAATCCCCAAGGAAATCAGGATGCTGTTAACTGACCATATAAAAGGAAAAGATGTCCACTACTGTCCACAGAAAACTCTTCAAAGACTTTTAACTGGGCGTTTGTAGCTCCTGCTGGATTGGTTGGGGGAAAGAGACCAGAGTGCAACTGGTGAATGAGTGAGCCCAGCCACAAGGAATGGAGGGTCCCCCTCCCCTAGCAGGGATGAACCTTAATATTCTGCAGCCTCAGTGCTCACCGGCAAGTTGTTAACCAACTTGTTCAGCCTTCTCATCGAGAGTGAGGACCTCTCATTGTCAGTAAAGACCACCAAGCCTTGTTTTCTGAATCCATTCCTTGCAGTTAGACCTAGGGGAGACTTCTCTGCACCCACTGAAGTTTGCTGGAAGGTGCCACCTAGTGGAACATCAGATGACCTGACACTTAGACAAAAAACAAACAAGCAAACAAAACAAACCCACCAAAACAAACAATACCTTAGGAGGATTTTTGCACCCCCAAAAGCTTTGAGCGATGGTTCTCTCACCTGACTGGAGATTGGAACCACCTGGGGATGGCCAAATCCCACCCCCCAGAGGTTCTGACTTAATTGGTCTGGGGTGCAGGGAGGGAATCCAGAGTTTTAACAGGTCCCCAGGTGATTCCGTTACCAGTCAAGGTTGAGGCCACTGGGTTATAGAGTTCCCAGCCTTTTCTTTGACTGAGATGGGGATCACTTCCCGAAGGGTCTCAAGCTCCCAGGGAGCTCCCCTTCCTCTGTACCCCACTACCTGTTTGTGTCTTTGTACAACTCTTTTTCCTTCATGCAAAAATGAAAAATCATTAACCAGGAAGCACTTTCATTTCTCAAGCCCTAATATTTATTTCGGTGGCAGTGCCTGGAGCAGACGGCTCCCTGTGCACCTGTTATTTGCATCTGACCCCTCTGACTAACACTCTGTTCGAGACGTACCCACCCGATGACGTGGCATATTTACTCTTGGAGATTTATGGCCTTCTATGTTTGCTCTTTCAAAGTGTATCCTACTCAAGGCACCTTCCACGTCTACTGTCTTGATTCAACAACACTGCCTTATAGTTGGCAGGATTGGTTTTAATTGGCATCTCACTGTGGAAATGACAAAGTAGACACTGAGAGAGAGAGACAGGTACTTTTCTGTCTAGAGGTCATTTCAAAAAGGCATCTGCAAACCCTTTCTTTCTATTCAAACTAGAAACTGAAATGTCACTGAATGCACAGGTTGGACTGAATCACCTGAGTGGTATTCTATGTCTGGCTTCCCTTCTCCCACCCTACCCTGCAAGATTGAGTCTCATAATTTTAGACATAAAAAGACCACAAAGAGCATCTGGCTCAACTGCTTTATTTAATGCAGCCATATTCTATATTTGTTTAGACATCTGCAGCTGCTGCTACCACACACACTCATGACACACCTGCTGCCCAGAGAATCTGAGCAACCTGTCTGAAGCTACTTCCTGTGTGGCTTCTGAAGCTTCAGGGTTGAAGACTGGACTGATCAAGGCTGATCAGATCCAGGCGGGGAAATTTCAGCTCCAGTGCCTTTTTTTCCCTCTTCCTCTGTATTAGAAGTGACGATGCTGGTAGAGATAGTAATTTGGGTCACTGTCACCAGTATTATTTGGGTGACTTTTTCATCAGGAAAGCTAATGGTCTGCACTTGTCACCTGTTGCCTCTCTTCTAGCAGACCCTTCTTGCTGAAGTATGTCTCAGAGAATATCAAAAGACATGCCTGTTACTGATGACACTGGTGACAAAAGGGACAACTGAAGAGTGAGAGAATAAACAGCTCACCAAAAAAGAAAAGAAAGGAAGACTTCCGCCAAGATGGAGGCGTAGGTGGAAGCACTGTGCCTTCTAGCACAACTAGGTTTAAAAACAACAAAGTTTTAGCAACAAAAACACAGCCAAACCACAGAAAATTGAACTACACAGAAGTCTGACAACAACGAACGCTTCAGCCAAACCGGTAAGAGGGGCAGAGCCAGCAGCAGAGTGGGGTTGGGCAGGAAAGATCCACAAGACCAACCCGGGCGCGTGACCCAGGTGGGCCAGCAGCCGAGGGGGGATCCCAGGTGTGGAGAAGCGGGCGGACCCACTGAGGGCGCAAGGCATTGGACCCACTGAGGGCTGATCTCGGTCACACATTCGCGTGCAGATACACTGGTGAAGGAGCTAGCAGTGAGATGGACCACGCAGGCCCCAGTGGTGGGAAGCGGCAGAGGGAACCACCATTGTCCCTCTCTGACCCTGCCCCCACATATAGCGTCACAAATCAGCGACCTGGGTGGCCCCACCCTGGTGAACAACTAAGGCTCCACTCCTCATATGTAACAGGCACGAACAGATCAAAACATGGCTCAAGAACAACTCAGAGTCCCAGAGCCGATAAATCTAAGCGATGAGGAAATAGCTAAACTATCAGATGCACAATTCAAAATACTGGTGGTGAGGATGCTCACAGAACTGGTTAATTTTAGTCATAAATTAGAGGAACATATGAAGGTTAAACTAATTGAAATGAAGGGAAATGCACAGGAAACCAATAGTAATGGAAAGGAAACTGGGACTCAAATCAAAAGAGTGGACCAGAGGGAGGAAAAAAATGACCAAACAGAAAAGGATGAAGAAACAAGAATTCAAAAAAATGAGGAGAGGCTTAGGAACCTCCAGGACATCTTTAAACGCTCCAACATCCGAATTATAGGGGTACCAGAAGGGAAAGAGGAACAGCCACGAGTGGAAAACTTATTTGAACAAATAATAAAGGAGAACTTCCCCAATCTGGCAAAGGAAATAGACTTCCAGGGAATCCAGGAAGCTCAGAGAGTCCCAAAGAAGTTGGACCCAAAAAGGAATACACCAAGGCACATCATAATTACATTAGCCAAGATGAAAATGAAGGAGAGAATCCTAGAAGCAGCAAGAGATAAGGGGACAGTCACATACAAAGGAGATCCCATCAGACCGTCAGCTGATTTCTCAAAAGAGACCTTACAGGCAAGAAGGGGCTGGAAAGAGGTATTCCAAGTCATGAAATCCAAAGACCTACATCCAAGATTGCTCTGTCCAGCAAAGCTTTCATTTAGAATGGAAGGACAGATAAAGTGCTTCTCAGATAAGATCAAATTCAAGAAGTTCATCATCACCAAGCCCTTATTATATGAAATGTTAAAGGGACTTACCTAAGAAAAAGAAGATAAAAAATATGAACAGTGAGAGGACAACAAACTCACAGTTATTAAGAACCACACCTAAAACAAAAGCAAACGAAGAGGACAGGTAGATCAGGAGCAGAACCACAGAAATGAAGATCACATGGAAGGTTAGCACCAGGGGAGTGGGAGAAGGAGAAGGGGGGAGAAGGTACAGAAAATAAGTAGCACAGATGGTAGGTAGAAAATAGATGGGGGGGAGGGCAAGAATAGTAAGGGAAATATAGAATCTAAAGAGCCTGAGACACGTGGTCATAAACTAAAGGGGGGGGGAATGGTGGGGAAGGGGGTGTGCAGGGTGGAAGGGAATGAAGGGGGGAATAGAACAACTGTAATGGCATAATCAATAAAATATATTTTTTAAAAAAGAAAAGAAAGATAAAGAAGTAAAGATGGGGAAAGACAGGAGATGCTCATCACTCATCAAATGTATGTATTAAACCTTTATGTATACCAGAAAAACAAGTACATATAAGATTTTGGCCAAGAGGAATATGCACTATGAAGAATACATAGCACCCTGGCTGGTGTAGCTCAGTGGATTGAGCGCAGGCCTGCAAGCCAGACAATCGCGGTTCGATTCCCAGTCAGGGCACATGCCGGGGTTGCAGGCTGGTTCCCTGCAGGCCAGTTCCCAGCAGGGGACCCACGAAAGGCAACCATACATTGCTATTTCTCTCCCTCTCTCCTTCCCTTCCCCTCTAAAGATAAATAAGTAAATAAAAATCTTAAAAAAAAAGAATACATAGCAAGATGTAAAGTATGGAAAATACCATATGATTTCACTTATTTGTGGAATCTGAAGAACAAAATAAAGAAACAAAATTGAAAAAGACTCATAGCCACAGAGAGTAAACTGCTGGTTACTGGAGGGGTGTGGTTGGGGGATGGGTGAAAGGAGGGAAGGGATTAAGAAGCACAAACTGCTGGTTATGAAATAGTCACGGGATGTAAGTAAAGCATAGGGAATAGAGTCCATAATGTGTGGTAACTATGTATGGTGTCAGTTGGGGTCGTGAAAATGTTGAGGGGAACACCGTGTTAAACATATGATTGTCTCATCCACTAAGCTGTACACCTGAAAACAATGCATAATAAAATTGAAAGAACAAAAAAAGAAGAATTGAGAGAGCACTTCAGGTGGGAGGTCGGGGAGGGTCTCTGTGAGGAGGTGACACTTAGGCTGAGATTTGAAGGGTAAGAAGGAGCAGCAATAGAGGGAGATGTGGAGAAACTGCCTTCCTGGCTGCGACAGAGGCCTTGGGGCTGGACCGGACATAGTGCCATCAGTGCCCAGGAAGTGCTTGTGGCTGGTTTGCAGTGAGTGACAGCAGGGTGACAGATGAGGTTGGAGAGGCCCAGGTCACAGCCATAGGTTTTTGCCATGCAGCTGAAATTCTGTTCATCCCTCCTCAGTATTCCTATTGGTGTTTGGCTTTTATTTCAGCCACAGTTACTAGTTTCATTGGGCCAGCATCTGTGGTGTGCCCTTTACGCACATTATCTCATTTAATGCCCACCACGGGCCTAGGACAGCTCAGGCTGAAAGTAACATTTCTTGGTTAATTCAGTTGATGACCTGATCAGTTTTCCCAGAAAGACAGCCAGAGCTAATGGGCTGCCCACATGTCTCAGATGGTATTGTCTCAGTGAGTGGGATAAAGCCCCAGGAGTTTCCTCTCCCTGACATCTCACGTTGTAGAAGGAGATCAAAGAGTCCAGGATTAAAGCCGGGTTAATGGGTTCCAGTTTCTATTGAGGGCTGACGAGGCTGGTGTGTAGTTTTGATTAACAAGTCACTCAGTAAGACACAAGAAAAAGCTCAAATCCAATTTTGCACAGAATCCTCTAGGGAGCTGGAAGAAGAGCTAGAGAGGAGAGAGACACTGAAGATTTTTGTGTACCTGATCTCAGCTGCTAACTTCACTCCACCATTAATTACAGAGCATCTACAGTGTTTCAGGCCTGGGAGGGGCCGCAGCTTCGCTTCTTTTGGTTAAGCATGAGAATGAGCTATACTGTACATGCAAAAAAATACAAAGGTCTTTGTTCCTTCTTGGTTAGAGCTCACAATCTAGATGAGGAAATAAAAATAATGATATCTGTTCCAAAGAAAAATCAAACAACTGGTGGTAATGGGGATGCTCTTTGATATTTTAGATCAGTTGGCCAGGGAAGCTCTCTCCGAGGCCGGACATTTGATTCCTGAGAGATGGGAGAGAGAGAACGAGGCAAAGGTTTAGAGGAAGAGATTTCTAGACAATGGCACAGCAAATCGGCAAAGGTCCCCAGGCCATCTTCAGCTTGGTTCCTTTGAAGGATACAGCAAGAAGGGATATAGTAAGTAGAAGGGAAGGAGAGAAAGCAAAATCTAGAGGTGAGGTCAGGTCACATAGGGCCTCGTGGGCTGTGATAAGGCTTCTCAAAGTTTACTGTAACATAGAGGGAAGTCACAGGTGAGTTCCCAGGAGCAGAGTGAGCCTCCTGTTTGTAAAAGGGTCATCCTAGCTACTCCGTTTCTACCATGGTGCTCCTGGTGTGCAGGCACATTAAAGGGTTCTGCAACATCATCTTCCCCTCTAGGAACTTCCACTTCTGTCAAAGAGACAGGATGGGAATTCAACTATATAAATACTGCATATCAGCTGCAGTATTTTTTTAAAAGGACTATTCATAGCAACATTACTCACAATAGCCAAAAGGTGTAAATAATTCAAATATCCATAGATGGATGAATGGATAAACAAAATGTGGTATATACTTACAATGAAATATTATTCAATATTATTCCATCTTAAAAAGGGATGAAATTCTGATACATGATACAACATGGATGAGCCAGAATTTAAGCTAAGTGAAATAAGCCAAACAGAAAAGGACAACTATTGTAAGATTCCATTTATAAAAAGTACCTAGAATGGTCCAATTTATAAAGACAGAAAGTGGAATGATGGTTACCAGCAGGGTTTGAGAGGAGGGGCGCTGGGGAGTTAGTGTTTAATGGGGACAGAGTTTCAGTTTAGGAAGACGACAAGTGCTGCAGATGGACAGCGGTGGTGGCTGCAGAGCAGTGTAGAAGTACTTGTGCCACCGAATGGTTAAAACGGTAAGTTTATGTCATGCATAGTTTACCATGATAAAACAAACATTTTTAAAGACATAGGGTATGGATTAGGGATAGAAGAGTGGGCAGTGGAGGCAGAGATAGTGGCGAAGGCCCAGAGAGGGGCATGTGCCTGGTGTTCTCTGATGAACTGCAAGAAGGCCCACGGGTTGGGGCATAGTGAAGAGAGTAAAGGGTGAGGGCCATCCATATACAGCCTTGTAGGATCTTGTAGTTCTTCGCTGAAATCCAGTGGGAGGTGGAAAGCCACTGGGGAGACTTGAGCAGAGGGTGATGCTCTCAGACCTTTGTTAAAACAAGGTCATTCTGGCTTCTGCTTTCTTCACTTTGAGTCTCATTTGCAAAAGAAAATCAGAAAAGCATTTATCTCACAGAGTAACTGTGAGCATTAACAGAGGTAATGCATGTCAAGAGTTTAATGTGGCGCCTGACATGGCATTCAACAGAAGGCAGGCATTACCATGACAGAGGTCAAAAGCAAGCAAGCAGCTCCCTGAGAAGTTTTGGAGGACTTCATGAAGGAGATGAAAGTTCAAATAGACATGGGAAGATGTACGAGAGTACCACTAACATAGGTGGGAAAGTGGAGAGGGCTTTCTGGGTGGGAAGAACTAAGTGGTCAAGGAAAGCAGCCAGCAAGTGGTCAAGGCAGAGGAAGAGAGAATGTCTGATCATCCCCAGCAGGTCACAGTGAGAAGTGTGGGTTCTAGAGCCCAGGAGATGGGAACTTTGCAGGTTTTGTAGCAGGTGTCAAGATCTATGTGCTTGGCCATAAAAATCAAGATCTATGTGCTAGGCAGTAAAATCTCGGACATTTCTTGTAGCAGTATTTTTTCCTGCTATACCTCCTCAGGCAAGGGAAACACCAGAGTAACCCCAATAAACTCAGTAAAAAAGACTTTTTTAAGAATAGAAAGCAGAAAAAGAAAAAGATCTATGAGTGTTGGTCTCAGAAAACACAATCCCCATTGCTCAGCCTGGACCTGGAAGAACAGGGAAGCAGAAGTCATTAGGAACTAGGGGTCCAAGGCCGCGAGGCAGCGGCAGGGCTGGAGATGGAGAAAATCAAGAGGAGCCTGTGGCGTGGAAAAGAGGAAGGCAACCAGGTGGCCCGTGGCCCCTGAACATCAGAGAGGAATCAGTCAGGTGAAGCACACTGAGGAGCTACAGGCATCACCGTCCAGCTCCTTGTCCCTCCAGAGTCCTCCCCGCGGTCACAGACACATTCCATCGTCTGATGCGCTTCTGTATTTAATGTTTCTACTCCCAGACTCGTCAGGGCTCGAGTCTGTTTCCATTTCATCCCTTTGCCTAACTGAAGGGCTAGCTAACTGGAGACAGAAGACGGACAAGAGGTTTCAGAAAGAAAGGGCTCCATACAGAGCATGGGACTGGAGGGCATACCAACTGCAAGGAGGTTGGGCTAGCGCGACCAAAGATCCTGCAGAGGGGCTCCGGCCACCTCCCCGCCGGTCTGCAAGGGATGACAGACAGGCGACAGACAAGCGGCAGACCGGCGCAGCTCCACAGTTAACACAAGGCGTTTGCACCTAACGCCAGGAACTCCGAAAGGAAGAAACCGAGGGAATGCCGGCCGAACAGTGCGCGTGGAGCCCGGCTGCGGCCCCATTTCACAGGGGTGGCCTAGGGATACAGAGTCCCCGGAGTCACATTAAGTCCGCAGGTTCTCAGAGCAGAGCCGAGGTGGGCAGGATGCCACAGTTCCGGGGGCTGCAGGCGCGGAGCGTACGGCCTGGCTCAAGAACTATCTGCATATTCCGGGGAGCTCGCAAGCCGTCCCCAGGAACACTGAGCAGAGGTTACGGGCCTGGGCTTTGGAATCCCCGCGCGCGTCTCAGCGCGCGAAGACACGCTAGTGTCCAGCCGGTACCGGTGAGCGCCCAACTCGCCAACTCCCGGACTTTCGCAAAGCTCCAGCGGGCGGGGTGCCAAGGAGGAGCGGGCGACACCATCTTGGCCGGAGAGGGGGAAGCGGTCTGCACCCGGACCCCGCCGCGCCCGGGCGGACAAGAAAGAGCTGCGGAAAGGCTGGGGCACGCAGTATACGGAGCTCAGCAGCCGATCTGAAGGAGGACGGCACGGAGCGAGCGGCTCTCTTGGAATCGGGGCGACGGGGACCGCGGGGAGCGTCCCCCGCGGCGGCGACGCGATGGCCAAGCCCGGCTCCGCGGCTGGCGAGCGGCGGAAGTGCCGCGGAGTAGGAGCGGGGCCGGCGCCGCGGCAGCTTCTCGTCGCCGAGCTGCTGCCGCCTCCGAGCGGACTGGCGGACGGGCGGACGCCCGGAGCTGGGGGCCGCGCGGCGGGACCGGCGCGACGCCGCGGGGCTGACCGGCCCCGATGAGGCGGAAGGAGAAGCGACTTCTGCAGGCGGTGGCGCTGGTGCTGGCGGCCCTGGTCCTTCTGCCCAACGTGGGACTCTGGGCGCTGTACCGCGAACGGCAGCCCGACGGCACCCCTGGGGAATCGGGGGCAGCGGGGCCCCCTGCAGCCGGACAGGTGAGTCCCCCAGTTGTCATGTGGTTGAGAACACTCTGTCCCCAAATTTACTTGTAGGTTTTGGTTCCTTTCTTCACCTTCCCCTGCCTTCTCAGAGTCAGCGCCAGAGACTCTTCTGTTCTTTCCATTTTTTTGGATGGGAAATTGAGGCTCGGAAAAGGACAGGGACTTGTCCAGGGTCCCTCACCCATTGGAGACAGAGCCAGAACTAGAATCCTGGACTCCTGCTACCGAGTCTGGAGGTGTTTCTTGCCGTAGGTTACCATCCTCCTTTCTGTCCCTGTCCGGGCATTCCCTCCCCACTTCTAGCCTCTCTCTTTTGGAGGATCCTGTCTGCATGCCCGTGTCCCAGGATAACTCCTTCTTCTGGAGATCCCAATGCTTCTGTTTGGTGTCCAGGTCTATTCTGCTTTCCCCCCACCTGCTGATCCCAGTGTTCCCTACTCAGGTCAGCCCCTTTCCTGTTTGCCCATCTACCTCAAGAGTCCCCTGGGCATCTCCGCTCTCCCTGTTTGTTCACCCTCCTTCCTTTCCAGCCTTATTTCTTTCCCAGATCCTGTGGGTCCATTGGGGGATGTAAAGATCTTTCTCCCCTTGGAGCTTCAGGCCTTAGAGGTGGGACAGGGGGTGAGCTCCTGGTCCTTGAGGGGCCTGCTGCCTCTGACCTTCTGGGGGTCCAGAAGTGAGGGCTCTGGTGGAGGGACTCCCCAAATTTCTGAGGCTATTCCTGCCCAATGCCCTGAAAATGGATTCTCTGTCCTCCTTGTCCCTTCTCAGAGTACCTGTGACCCCTCCAAACTTGTCCAGTATGATTAGGTGTGGTGTTCCTTGTAGCAAGGACTAGGATCTTAATTGTTTCTGCCTCCTCTGAACTCACCCATATATACGTGTGTTTGCATGTACTGTGTGTCGCACATACATGTGCACTGATAGCAGAAGCTCTGTCAGATCACTGCTACCCTTCCAGCCTCTGGCTTAGTAGGTGCCCATGAATGTATGCATGCGTGACTGTTTCACACAGTGGGGCATTTCACATTTGTTCAAAGATTTCCTTGTTCCCACAGGAAGCGGATAGTTTGTGCATAGGAGTCAAATTTGACTGTTGTCGGCAGGATGAGCATAGAGGCTGACTTTTAAGCTGATGGTTTTCCTTTATCTTCCCAATATCTGGCTGCCATATGGGCAGTGCGGCATCTCGAATACAGAGGATGGGCTCTTTGTGACAGGGCTGACCAGTTTCGAGTGTAGCCTGTCCCTCTGGTCATTGTTGCAAACTGTCCTGGAGGCCCTTGGATGATCCTTCTGCTGGAGCTCACTGTTTGACACTAAGGGGCTCAGCTCATTCCTAAATCCCTGGTTCAAACCCTGACAGCCAACTTAGACCCCTCTCCTTTAAATACTGTAATCATATGGGTTTTTCCTTCATGAGATCTTTCTTCTGTTCCCATCCTTTGTCAATATCAGGGCTAAGAGGTCAGGGTTCTGTCCTCTGCCCTACCATTAACTTGTCGTGTATATCCTTGAGCACCTCCCAGGTCCCTCTGTGAGCCTCCCTTTCTCCTTATGTACAATGTGGTTGTTGGTCCAGGTCCAGCATTCTGTGATGCAGTCAATGAACTGATGAGGAGTACACTGACCACTTTTCTTCTGGGGCTGGAGCCCCTTGTAGCATCTCTAGCTGTGGGGCCACCACACTGGACACAGCCCCAGGTCAAGGGGGGAGACTGCCCTGCCCGATGCAAACTGTCCTTTGTAATAGCCCTAGCCAGTTCTAAAATAGCTCATAACATTCTGCCTCTGCCTGGAGAAAGCCCTCATATTTCATTTGCTGTGGATGCCAGAGACGTCCTGATTCTCATTTTCTATAGACCCAGATGTGTAGAGAGAAGGTCATGGTTAACCGCCAGTTTGGCCTGAGCTTTCAAAGTAAATTACTCACTTGGGCAAGAGGGAGTTCATGGAGTAAAGCAGCCTTTTGGGAGGAGAGAGAGGGAAGCAACAGCTGGGCACTGCTTAGAGCCCTTAACTGAAATGGACAAATAGGCACATCTGGGAAGGTCTAGTTCTTGTTCATTTCTTTTGCTGTGCACGGTCATGAAGAGGAGGAGGAACAAGTGGTGAATGGGGTTTAGAGGTGGTGGTAAGGGTTGCCAACTGATTCTCCTTGCTTTAGAGAGAATCGCTTTGCTTCCTGGGAGCAGCAGAATGGAGCTGTTTCCTTAATGATAAGCTCTTCTAGGTGCTGTAGGATTCTGCATTCATCTGCTGCCTTTCAGGAACACCCTGCCAAATTTTCACACAGTCCCCTATTTGTTCCACTCTCCTGCAGATGCACTGCACTGGGCTTGGCCCCCAGTCCCGTGTTTGAATGTCAGCTGGCCTTGAGGGAAGAGGCTGAGTCCTTACAGAGACAGTGCTTCGTCCCTCGTCCCAGGGCACTGGAATGTGCACGGAACATGCAGGGCTGCTGTCTGGGGAATCTGGCATCTGGAGCTCACAGAGCTGCTTTCGACAGGGCTGACCAGTTCTGAGCTCAGCCTGCCACTCTTGTAATTGTTGAGAATTATCCCAGAGCACCTTGTTGATCTTTCTCACAGAAATAACTGCAGAGGCTCTGGAGGGAAGTCTGACAGGACTTTATCCAAATGAAAAATATATTCCTTGTGGGTTAGAGAGAAGTTTCTTTGAGAGTAACACATGCACTGTTTGAGCAGTTCTTTAACTCCTTGATTTCTCCACTGGATTGAAGAATACAGAGTTTTAAATTAAGAGCATTTATCATCTGCCACAATCTGAATTTTACATAATTGTCAGGTTGGCTCATTCTGGGCGCACCTCTGGAGCTGGGTAGGGCAGCTGATTTATAAGGGACACATAATGCTGGTAGGATTTCAGCATCCATCTGGTCAGACAGCTCAGCTGGCTGCTTTGAAAGCTGCAAAACCAAGCAAGGAAGGCCAGTTTCGAAGCCGTCCTCACTGTAATTTGGGGTTCCCTCCCATTCCTAGCCCCCATCTGCTTGACATCTTGGTTTGATTCTGCAGTCTGTTTCATATTCCAGACTCGGGAACTGGCCGTTCAAAACTTAGGCTAGGAAATACGACGTAGTCCCTCCCGTTTCTGAGCCATAGTCAGATCTCCTGTGAGAAATGACTTCATTGGATAATAGCAACTGTGGAATAGAAATCCGTGGGATAATGGAATAACAATGACTTAAGGTTCAAGTAGCAAGAGTTTTTTTTCATTGTGTCTTTATTTTTCACTGTAAACTTTATTCTCAGAACATCCAGCAATCAACACTTTTTCCCCTTTGACAGTCTTCCTGGTGGCAGAGCCTTACTAGTCAGAAAGTTAAGTGCCATAGAAATGTAGCCTTGGAATGATTTCCTTCATTTTCCACGGAGGGGCTGGGATCCTTTAGAGGGCTAATCACTTGTCTGTCTGCACGCTCAGCTGAAATCTGATGCCACAGGGGAAGGAGTGTTGATTTACCTGAGCAAATCTGGCTGCCTGTATTCTTTCTTTTATCCTGGACTCGTAGTCTCCCAAGGAGCCCAGCTGAGGAAGGCCTGGGAACAGAGGCCTGAGGTCTAGTTCTCTTTCCTTCCCTAAACTTACGGTGTGACCTTAGGAAAGTGGTTTAACCTCTCTGGGCCTTGGATTCCTTATCTGTGACTTGAGAGCTTAGGTTCAGAAGGGGAAAGGTAATTGTGTGTTATTCTGGTGCAGTCCCCCACTGGCCAGGGCAGATGTCGCCAAGCAATCTCTTTTCCATTAAGCCCAGACTTGGCCTCAGACTGGTTCTCCACACTGCTACTCAAGTAGCGTTAATGGTATGTTGAAACTCATTGGTGTTGTAGAGAATGGCTCCTGTTAGGACTTTTCCAACTGTAATATCCTGGATTCTGTGAGTTTGTTTGGAAGCATGTATTAGAAAGGCCTGGAGAGTAGCAGTGTGTCGAAACAGGCTTCCATGTCTAACCTGTCACGAGGCCACTACTTAGGGATGTGCAGAGCCTAATGCTGTCTCTTGGGCTGTAGTCTAAGGATGTTCAGCTTCTAATCTGTTGGCTGCAGTGACATGATAAAAAAAATAATGGAATCAGGAATGAAAAAGCAAAAGCCCATTTAAAAGATAACCATCTAGCTTGCTAATTGTACCTTGTCCACAATCAACTCTTACACAGAGATGGCATCGGAATCTCATCACTTAAACACTCCTGGAGGCAAACTTGGCGGCCAAACTTGGACGCTGTGTGCAGTGGTTTTCATTTTGCATATATCTGACGCTCTGTATTCCATAGATGTGTCAGAGCCAGTAAAAGGAGAGCTGTTGGATAAGGCTCTGCCCCAGGAAGACTGAAGTAAGAGTCTTGCTTCTCTGAAAACCACTGCCCTCGTGCACAGTGGAGTGGGGCAAGGAGGTAGCATACACGTGCCTGAGTCCCTGGGGCCAAGGAGTGCGTTGTGGCCTTCCCTCCCAGAAATACCTTAAAGTAGGAACCACATCTAGCACAGAGCATAAGGCTTGGCACTCGGAAGACAGTCTAAACGTGTTTGCTGAGTGATGAGACATCTCAGAGCAGGAAGGGGACTCCAGGAGTCATCTGATCCAACCCCCTTGTTTTATTGGTATGGAGACTGAGGCCCAGGAGAAGGGAAATTAGCTGACAGAGAGAGGCATGCAGAGCAGAACCCAGTTCTTCTCCAGATTTTTACTCTGTTCTATTAGGAATATTTTTTCCCTCCACGTACTACGATCCTTCTGTACCATCATTTCCCTCATGAGCCAAGATTATTACTCCCAGTTTTGGAAGCTGGTACTTAACTGAGACCAACTCTCCGCTGGAACTTAACTGGCTTTTAAATTTTCTTCCCCAAATTTTACAGGTTTAAAGCAGTAAAATGGATTAAATTTTAAGGCGGCAAAGGGATCCAGCAGGGGAATTGGAGGAGTTAAAGGACAGAGCTAATCTCAGTTTCCGAGCCACCTCAGATTCTCTGTCAGTTGCAGGAAACAATGAATTAAGCCAGGTGGCCTGAAATGAGTAAGGGAACTTATTTATTAGCTCCTGTTATTGCAACTGACTGCAGGTATGGTGTGATCCAGGGCTCCATATCCTAGCCTGAGCCCCCATGGTAGCAAAACATGGTTGCAGCTTTGTCTGATCTTATATCCACTCCAAGATCCTAGAAGAGGGTCCTTCTTCCCCAGGAGCTTCTGTAGGGGAGAGAGGAAGCTTTATTCCTACAAGTCCTACCAAGATCTTAGGTTTTATTGGCCCCATTGGGTTCTAATGTGCTCTCTGAATCCATCACAGTTTATGCTGATAGATTTAACTTGCCCTGAAGCTAGGGGTCAGGTCAGGCCACCCAAATCATAGGAAGAAAAATTCCCCAGAGAAAAATCTGGGCGCTCTTGTGGGGAGGAAGGGAAATGGAATCTGGGCAAGAAGCCAACAAATGTCCTCTTCAGAATCCTGCCGACACAGTGTCCCGGGCAGCTACTGTTGAGGAATCAGACTTGGCCGTTTGCCATGCTGGACTGTTTTGGTCACTGAACCTGCAGTCTGGAGGTCTCATCTCAGCTCTGCCCCTGCCCCGCTTGGCTGTGATGGTTGACTCCGTGGGTCTCAGTTACCTCCTGTTGACAGCTTGGGTGCCAACGCTCGCCCAGTCCAACAGGCAGGGTTGAGCCGAGGAGCAGTTGAAAGCGGCCTTTATTTCATCTTATTTAGGAGCTCCGTCCCCTCCTTCCTTCTCCCTCACAGACGTCCTGAGAGCTGCCCCCCTTCCCCGACACACACACATTAAGTCAATTCATTGAACATTTCTCCCCAACTGAACAAGAACTTCTGTTTCTTCAGCTTTGACTTTTTTCCTGCCTGGCCCTCTGAGCTGGAGGACTCGGAATACTCATACTTGGAATTTAAACAGTTCCACGGGGGTGGGTGGGTGTGTATTTACGAGTGTGTAGCTTTCTCTCTCTGAGTCTCGCTTCTGTCTTATCTTTGGATGGTTCCTGTTTGCTGCCCTCTGCTGAGTACAGATAGGAGAAGGAAGGGGAGAAGGCAGGCCCATTTGTTTTCTTCCCATTTGGTTTTGAGAGAATTCTGAGTATCAAATGCTGAATTTTCTTCAGGGTGGCGATAAAAGCCACAACATAAAGTGATACTAAGAATTACGATGCTGAGCATGATAAGGTTAATAGTAATAGCAGCTACCATTTATTTAGCACTTGTTCTGCTAGGCAGTGGACGAACTAGGCCTTTTACCTGTACAACTTGTCAAGGAGCCACAGTGGTTCATAGGTAGCAACAGATGAGGGAGCTGATCCTCCCGGGCAGAGGTGCTGTGGGGCAGTTTGTAGGGCTGTGGCAAGGTGGGGAGGGATGCCTAGACTGTTGTTGTTTGGAGGGTGAGCAATCCCAGCACGGCTGGTTGGCCTAGTGGCACAGGGTTCAGAAGCAGAGCAAGGCCAGGCAGTCTCTGATGCTCGGGTGTGCGGAGGAGGCTGCGCACAGGCTGCCCCAGGTGCCCCGTCCCCCGATTCTTGGAAGTCTGGAGCAGTTGTCTGGGAGAGACCTTGCTGCTTCCTTCCCTGGGAGGGAACCCCCATCCTTGGCCAGGAAGTACTCTCTGGTCCTTCGGCCCCCGGGTTTCTCACAGGTCTTAGAGCCCCCAAGCGTTGAGTTTCTCACCTGCCTGCCTCAATCAGAGGCCCTTCCCAGGAGGCCCAGCCTGGTCTTTCTTCCTGCTCCTCCCCTCCTGCCCCTGCCAGTGTGTTCCCTGTGCCTCTGGGACTCCACACACTTGTTCCCTTGCCTCCAACATCCTTCCCTACTACCTCCCTCCTAACCTGGCTCACCCCTGCTGTTGCAGCCCCGGGTAGCAAGGGTGAGTCAGGCATCTCAGAGCCCCTCTTATAAATGTGTCTTGCTCTAGAGTAATCGTTTTTCTTCTCTCCAGACTGGCTGCTCCCGAAGGCAGGAGCTAACTTGTCTTGGTCACCCACTTTTGTTTGCCAAGACAAGCGAGTGGATGATAGGATTGGTGCCCAGTAACTGCTGGCCAGGTGCAGGAGTGGCTCTTCTCCCCTTGCATGGTGCTTCAGAATCCCTGGGGAGCCTGTTAACTTGGAGACTGTGGGGCCCATGCCCAGCGGGTGTGATCCGGCCGTTGAGGGGTGGGCCAAGGAACCCTGTGTTTAACAAGAGCTATTGAGAGTGCATCTGGGAACTCTCTTCCCTCTCTCCACATCCCCAATTTGCCAGCACCCCCAAGAGGCAGACTTTGCCTTCCCCAGGAGCTCACACACCTCTCCCCAGGAGTGCCTGGGGACCTGCATTTGAACTTCTGTTCCTGGGGAGGGATTTTGGATTTATCTGCAGTTTCCTGAGTTGCCAGCCAGCACTCCCAGGGGAGCCCTGTGGAGCCTGTTAGCGATGGCACTGTGTCAGGGAAAGCAGCTCAGGGTCTGGCTCTGAGATTTAGATCCGGGATGGGCAGTACGCTTTCAGAACCCCTCCGCTGTGGGCTGCAAGGTCTCCAGGGCCCTAAAGCTTCGTTTTCCTCTGAAGTCCTTGGTCTGTTGCCCTTCCAGGAAGGGAGCTCTGTGGTGGTGGGGGGAGCAGGGGTACTGAACTTGGGAAAGGGTGGCATTATGCAGACCTTAAGAACAGCTCCCTTGAGCTGGAGAGAGTGTGGCTTTGGGAACCAGGCCCAGCTCTGCCCCTTCCGAGCTCTGTGTCCAACCTCTGGAGCTGCAGCCTTCTCCTAAAATGAGTACAGCGACCGCTACTTCATAGTGCTGTGGGCGTGATTAAATTACATTACAGGTGAGAACACCGAGGTGCAGAGAGGTTCAGTGACATATCCACAGCCAGGAAGTGATGGCAACAGGATCCCAACCCCAGAGTCTCATGCAGAGTGGAGCACACAGCCTGAGGCTTCCTTCTGCTGCTCCACCGCCCACTGGCCCTGTGACCTTGTTGAGTCCCCTGTCTTCCCCTGGACGTGAGGTCACAGTGGGAGGTTATCGCCAAGGGCCCCTGAGCCCTTGGCTGTAGAAAGCTCTTCCCTCAGTTGCATGCCCGGGTGGTAGTGCCAGGGCAGGCTCCAGCAGCCACCCGTGCCTCCCCAGAGCCTCCCTGAGCAGCCTCCGGAGAGCCCACTTCACAAAGCTGTGTGCTTGTGCGGGTCTCCCCTGTGGGTTACAGTGTCAACCTTCTGGAAGAGACAGGCAACTGAGCAGAGGGGGCTGGCTCCTGAGCAGAGAGGGCTGGCGGGGGCTGGAGGAAGGTGGTTTCTTAAAGGAACAGGTTGGAAACATCTGGCAGGGGAGTGTGTGTGAAAATTACTTCCTGCTGCTAAAGCACATTGTATGTGCTCAACTGAAAACTGTTATTTTTGCAGGTTTCCTCCTGAGTATTGATCAGAGTCAGCTGCTGACAGTTAAAATGTGTATGTGTGTGCACATCTATTTGTGAAATAACCAGTTTCTAAATTTGGCGCCTAACTTTGATGGAAAATTAGTGACTCTGTTGTTGGGGCATGAGGGCCTGTCATTCGGATTCCTGGTTATTTTACTGATAATGAACCTTAAAGGCTGTCTTCTTTGGAGCGCTTCTTTTATTACTTCATCTGACCTTCATGTTACTTTGTACCTTATATGTACACTTTAATGGAGATTGTAATCCAGCAGCCCGTGGGCAGGTGTGGCCCAAAGACAGGTTTTGCACGGCTCACCTAGTGCCGGCCCCTAATGGCTGGGTGTCTTTATTTAAATGTTAGTACGTTATCACTACCTAAACATTGGAAAGTATTTCACATTTTAAAAAATTCTCCTTTCTGGCTTTTGGAGAAAAACAGAAAAGTCTGGTGTCAGGGCCCAGGTTCTGTTCTCACAAAAAGTGGCCGGACCCTGGTAGCTGCACCCCCACCGCTTGGCCAGGCTCAGCTGCCCACTTGGCCGTGGCCGTGGCCCTGGCATACTTCGTGGTCTTAGACCTGGATTATCTCATGGTGGAGGCAGGACGGGGCTTCTGGCCCCCTCTTTAGAGATGGAAAACACAAGGTTCAAAGAGCACAGGTGGTCTGACTATTCACAGAGCCAGTGAGTTGGGGCTGATCCTTCTGTCAACCTAATGTATTTTTCAGGAGAAAAAAAAAAGATGGTTACTTGGACATATAAATACAGGGTCTGGCCTAAATAACACCCCTTGTTTATTACAAAATCACAAGCATATAATTCTGTAACATAGCAATATCACATTCAAGCACACCGTATGACATTTTAGGTGAAATGTTCAAACTAAAGCTAAAAATCATTACACCCATGTTATTACTACCCTACCGACCACACTCAAGCAGGCGTTACTTTTGTCAGATTCTGTAAATAAACCTTAGGCTCTTGAACAAACTCACTTAAGTTTACATCCAATGTTCCTGCTCTGTCTGACCCCAGGAAGAACTTACCTTGCTTCTCTGTATCTGTGGGTACCCTGAACTTGAGGTCCACCCTGCCTAATGGAGATCGTCCGAGCTGGGTCAGGGGCTGCCGTAGGTTTGGTAGAAGTGGAGTGAACCCAGGGTCCGCTTTGTTTTCCGCCTGTGCTTCGTGGCATGTCAGGAAACCTCCGAATGTGCATTTCTGTTCCTGGGGGGTGGGGGCATTGTTAGGAGTCCATGAAAGGAGGGGAAAGATGGCTTTCCCAGCAGCAGGGGCGCTCTCCGCATTCCCTGGGGTGAGGGACCTGAAAGGCATGTGGGGGCGGTTCAGGAAAGGGGAGAGCCCCTGTGAGAGCAGTGCAGCTGAGCACAGCCACTGTGTGTCCGTGGCCAGGGCCCTTTGCCAGGGCAGGAGCGGCTGCAGCTCCACCCTGCTTCAGGAACCTTCCACTGCAGTTTCCGGCGGCTGCTGGTGTGACAGTGGGCGTGGCGAGGGGCACAGTCGGTGTGGCAGCCTGTCCCGGGGCCCAGAGGTAGGCCCTCCCTGAGTTCTGGCTCCACGGCAGTAATGATGACGACCATTAGCTTGTTGCGTGGTTGCTGTGTGCCGTGCACGGGGCCCATCTCACTGCGCCAGGGTTATGACCCCGGGAGGGGAGTGCAAGGTTACATTTGCATCCGGGAAAAGTCGGGCTCAGGAAGCTTCAGTAAGTACCTTCCAGGAATGCAGAGGAAGTAAGCCGTGGGACTGAAACTCAGATTTCTGGCTCTCAAGTTTGTGTCCTTAACTACCATGCTTTATTGATGCCTGTGGCAAGTCATTTAACCTCTCTTGGCCTCCGTTTCCTCTCCTGTAAAGTGGGAACAGTACCTTCCTGGCCTGAGCAGAGTGCAGATAACTCCTTCTGTCCCCTGCACTTTGGGCCGTTTTCAGATATCGCTGTCCACTGTCTGCTGTGGGGCTGCCAACGGCCCTGCCAGGGAACAATGGGCTCATTAAGAAGGCTGCTAGGTGCCAAGCAGGAGGTAGTTTAAGGGACATTTGATTAGTTTTAACCCTAATTGTCAGACTTTTGTTCTCTCTTTTTTCCTCCGTAGCATTTAAGAGGGGAAAAGAAGCCTGGTGTGGATTTCCTCCCTCTGTGGTTGTGCGGGCTCTCTCTGACTTCCGGTGGGTGTCTCTCTCACGCCTCCCATTCTCACCCCTTTGCTCTTCCTGTCTCTGTATGTCTCTCTGTCTCTCCCTCTGCTCCCACCGCCTCTGCTGTGTGTTGCCTCTCAGCAAATACAATGAGGGATGAGACTGAAGAAGCCACAAGATTACCACTGGGGAGTCCACGATTCCAAGGGACAGTCTTTCATCTTGTCCCATCTCCCCAACCTCATCCTTCCCACGTGGTCAGTCGTCTTTGGCTTGAACACCTCCAGCGATGGGGAACTCACTTCCTTTAGCTCAGCAGAGTGCTGCATAATCTGCTATGGATCAGGGTCTTACAGGACACCTCTTCTAGGCTCCTCTCAGACCTTTTCTCTCCCAGAAAGTCTTCTCTGGTCTTTCCAGTTAGAACTAATTTCTGACTTGTAGAAATGCTTATCGCATGTAATGTGTACATTAGTGACATGGATGTTACAGCGCTACACTTCGCTGTTTGTCTAGGCCGAGGGAGGCAATGTTGAAGGAGCCTTCTCAGCAGGACAGCCCCTTGGGTAAGGTTCCAACTGAAGAGACCCCAGACAACTGCCACATGGGCCCAGGTCCCTCCATTTTCTAGAAGGTGCATCTCCAAGTGTATTGTGTCTGTTCTTTCAGTTCAGGGAATATCTTAGGTGTTGTGGACCACGTGGGCTCTGCTGTGACTACTCAGCTCTGTCATTAGAGTGTGAAAGCATCCAGAGACAAGACATAAATGAATGAGCATGCTCTGTCCCAGTAAAACTTTATTTGCAAAAAACAGGCCGCAGGCTGGAGTTAGGAAATAGGGTCATTGCCGAGGTATTTAGTCACGATGAGGACATCCTGGACTAGGGTAGGCCCTTAATCCTATGTGACTGACTAGTGTCCTTGTAAGAGGAAAGACCCAGAGAGCGACAGTGGCCATGGAAGACTGAGGCAGAGGCTGAAGCTATGCCACCATAAACTGAGGAATGCCCAGGGCGGCTGGGAGAGAGAGGCTTTGGGGGGAGCATGGACCTGCCAACACCTTGATTTCCAGCTTGCAGCTTCCGAAACTAGAAGACCACATGTCTCTGCTGTATTAAGCCCCCTAGTTTGTGGAACTTTGTTAGGTGGCGCTAGGAAACCAGCATGCAGACTGTCTTCCATTTTCATCAGATTGTTGCGTGTGTGTGCACACACACGTAGATGTTTTTGTGTTGTATTTGGGCGGAGTGGATAAAACCCTTGTAAAGATAGGATAATTGTCTTAATCTCTTCTAGGGATTTTGGTTCCTTTTTAATTCATGGGAAAAATCTTTTCTTCCCATTGAGGATTAGCATATTACCCTGCCTATATGCACTCTTTAACTAAAGCTACTCTCCTTGTTAAGAGATCTTTTTTTTTTTCAAACCTAGCTATTAGCCTTGAGTTCCAAAGAGTAAACACATGGTACGTACTGCCTTTTACTTAATTGCATTACCATATTTTGCTGTATGTAATGTGCAACTTTCACCCAGCTTTTTGAGGGGAAAATAAGGATGCACATTATACATGGGTATAATCATTACATACCATGGGCATAACAAAAACATGGGTGCACATTATGCACAGCAAATACAGTATCTTTTCCTGAGTTCCAACTGCGATTATTTCAACAATTTATTTTTATCCTGGGTCCCAGCAAAGTTAATTTGGATGGCTACTAAGTGGTAGGTACAGGAAACAGCCCCTGCTTTTAAACAGCTTCTTATCTACAAGGGTACATGGACAAGTTCAAGGTGATGTCGTGTACAAGGCAGAGCATTCGTATACTGCAGGAGGGGTCAGCCTGGTGGTGTGGGTGTGAGGAGGAGCAGAACACGCTGATTGAGGTCCGGAGGGGCTTCCAAAAGGTGACGGCCCTGAGAAAGGTTAGGAATTTGGAAGAGTGTACACGTTAGGATCGGGGTCTCTCAGGTGGCAGAAAGGAACCCGTTCCAGGAGCAGGGAGTAACCCAGGGTCACTGAATCTTCAGCTGTCTCTTAGGAAACAACTGCAGGGCGGTGGGGGTCTGGACTTCAGCACACAGGGAAGCCATCAACAGTTTTGGCACCGAGAACGACCTCTCAGAAAAGTAGATCTGGCAGTTCAGGGGTCCAACAGTGGAGGCCAGGGGACCAGTTGGGAGGCCATGGGTGTAGAGAGAAAGGACAAGTCCCTTCATTCACCCACTATGCCTACTGTGGTCCAGATACCTTATCAGGTGGTGAGGCCCCCAGATATGTAATCTGCAGCCTTTGAGCTTCAGATACTCATAGTAGTGACTATTATGCAGGCTGCTTTTGCCAGTCACAGTGTTAAGTGCTTTACATTTGCCATTGTTCTTAATCCTCACAGCGTACTCACTATAAATACCCCCATTTTATACACAAGGACACCAAGCCCAGGGAGAGGAAACGTTGCACCCAGGTCACACAGCTGGTCACTGATGGAGCTGTGACCGCCCTGCAGAATTCTTAGCCTGTACCTCTGCCCTTGGCTGCACACACTGAACAGGTCGGGCAGAGTACAGGGAGGTCTCTCTTGGGTAGCTGCAGGTTCTGTGAGAGCACATATGAGAGTCCGTTAACCAGGTGGACAGGGCAGGTGGAGGTTTCAGAGAGAGAGGATCCTGACCTAAGGCTTTGAAGCTGAGTGGGCTGGTTTAGCCAGGCAGGGTAAGGGCTGGGAGCAGGGTGGGGAGTGCGGTCTTGAGCCCAGAACTGGGGAAACAGCATGGTGTGGGCAGGGTCTCCCAAGTGCAGTGTTGCTGGCCCCTACAAAGTAAAGCCAGGAGCAGGCCTGGGGGAGGCAGGAATGCTGGTGGGGCCAGATTCACAGGCCGACCTTCACCCTGCAGTTCCCACAGACATGCTGGGCAGAGAAATCATGGGAACCGATTTGCTTTCTGATGGGTCCTGAAGTTCAGGAGTTGAAAGAGACCCGGGAGGTCCTTTTGTCAGCCCCTGTCAGATGTCTGCATGTGAGGCCAGGTGAGGCAGAGGAGCTCCCAGGACAGGACTAGGGAGGCCAGAGTGCTCCAGGCACAAGGGTGCGACTGGAAGGCTCAGCCTGTGGTGTAGCTGGCGTTTGCGTCTGAAGTTCTGCTTCATTCAGTGTGTCCTTCAGCCAGCAGATTTTGACTGAATACTAAATGTCCAGGCTGGCTTTCTACTAAGCACTTGACATTCCAGAAGGAAAGATCGTGGTCTCTGCCCTCGAGGACCAGCTGGACCACAAGGCAGATAGTTCCAGGGCAGCGGGGTGTGGGCAGTCCGTGGAGTGGGCCCCAGGCCCTGAGAGCATGGTGGGGACGCGCAGCAGCCTCCGAGCAGTCTCCCTGCTGCCGCTTCTCTCCTCGCCCCCTCCCCACCTCACCCCCGGGCTCGCAAGGCCACAGGTTTGCCCGAGTTTGAATCCCAGCTCTGCTCTTTCCTAGCTGTTGGGAAGGTTCCTCAATCTCTGTGTCCCCATTTCCTCTACTTTAAAGTGACCGTGCTAGGAGCATTTGAGGTCTTGCTCCCTGGCATGTGTCTTCAGTTCGGCCCAATTAACCAGACTCCGGTTGTCTGTTTCTTCCCCTCATTATATATTTGCTAGTGCCTCACACAATGCCAGGCATGTGACATATTTGATCAAGGAAAACAATGAATGAGCAACCTTGGATTAGATTATGAATCAGAAAAAAAATAGCCATGAAGGATATTATAGGAACAACTGGCAACATTTGGGTGTGCACTATAGATTGCGTAAGCGTGTTATATCAGTGTTACATTTCCTGATTTTGATGTCCTTTACACACTGAAGAATTTAGGAATAAAAGCTTATTGTGTCTTCAACTTTCTTTCAGATGTTTCAGGAAAAAATTACAGCTATAGACAGTTGGAGGAGATGGTGAGAGAGAATGATAAAAGAGAGTAGAGCTCTGGCTGGTGTGGCTCAGTGGAATGAGCACCGGCCTACAAGCCAAAGGGTTGCTGGTTCGATTCCCAGTCAGGGCACATGCCTGGGTTGCAGGCCCCCCGGGAGGGGTGCTTGGGAGGCAACCAAACATATTTCTCTCCTTCTCATTCTGCCTCCCTTCCCCTCTCTAAAAGTAAATAAATAAAATATTTTTTTAAAAAGCAAGTGGAAAATGTAGCATTGAACAGGAAGGAAAGACACATATGAGTTCCTTGTGCTATTCTTACACCTTCCCTGCAAGTTTGGAATTATTCACTATAAAAGTTTATTAAAAATTCAGTGAAATACATGAACAAAAGGGATGCTAAGAGGAGAACCTCTCACGCCCAAGTGCAAAGGCAGGAGGGCAGGAAGGGGCTTGGTCCCTGTGGGACGCTCTGAGGAGGGCTGTGTGTGGCTGCAGTGTGGCCCTGGGGCCGGGGAGGGGACAGCCGGACAGGACGGAGCTGCAGCCCTCCTGCTGCCGGGCTGCCTGCTAGGCCCTCGCCTCTTTTGAGGGAGTGGCATGCCAACCTGTGCCACCTGCCTTGCTTAGCTGAGGTCCTCATCTCCATTCCCCCTCCCCCTTTCCCTACGGTGATTTCTGAGCCAAAGCCTGAATGCACAAAGCTTGCCCACCTCTAGACTTTCATCTGATTTCTCTTTTAGTTTAAGAATAGGGAAGCTGTCATCCAAGTATGAGGATCGCTCCTTCTACCCTACAACTACGACTTCCCCATCATATGCTTGCTGTGAAACTCCCATATGGTTCCTGCTTTGGTTATATATTGCTGTATAACAATTATTTCGAAATTCAGAAGCTTATTACAGCACACATTTATTATCTCACAGTTTCTGTGGGTCAGGAATTCGGGCTTAGCTGGGTGGTTCTGGCTTGCGGTCTCTCGTGGGATTGGAGTCAGGATGAGGGTCAGGGCTGTAGTCATCCGAAGTCGCGACCTCCAGGGCAGCTCCCTCACACGGCTGTTGGCGGGAGGCCTCAGTTTCTCAGTGCCTGGGCCCTTTCGTAGGGAGCTAGAGTGTCCCTTTCCCGTGGCAGTTAGCTTTTTGCAGAGCAGGTGGCCCAAGAGAGCAAGCCAGAAGCCACAAGTCCTTATCTGAGGTAGTCTCCGAAGTGGCACATTATCATGGACACTTCTGGAAGGGAGGAGTCTGGGAAAACTTGTGGGCATCTAAACACCACCAGAGCTCCCGAGGGCCTGCTGTGTGCTGGGCACTACAGGTGATCCAACGGATGCAGCCGTGGGGCGCTGGCCACCCTCCAGAAGTTTACATCTGCTTGGGGAAGCGAGACACGCTCCGGTCTCCGTGTGAGAACCAAGGTAGCCCATAGAAAACTAAGTCATAAAGGACCACAAGGAGAGCTTTCAGAGCGGTCGTTGGCCCTCATCATTGGCTCTGTCCGTACACGATTGTGATTCCAGACAACCACATTTGAGCATTTTTACCATGATGGGCACTGTGCCAAGCAGGACTGCCTTACAGGACACCTCCATTTGTGAACAGTACCCCTCGGAATTGTGCAATGGGGAGTCCCAATGCCAAGGGCTTCATTTATGTTATCTCCTTTATTGCTTTGAGACGCCTTATGGGGGTTACTATTATTATTCCCATTTTACAGATTACCAAAGTAAGGTTTAGAGAAATTAAGTACCTTGTGCAAGATCACACAGCCAGTAAGTAGCAGAGGGGTTCAAACCACAGGCCCCCATGGGATGAAGTTCCGGCTTCTCTACTCAAGCACTTTAGCCTTGAGCAAGTGATTTTAACCTCTCTGTGCCTTGGTTTCCTCATCTGTAAAATGCATAAAATGTAAAACTGCTTAGCGTTCTTAGCTCAGAGTCAAACACACAGTTATGCTGTCCTCAAGTTCTTTGTGTTCAGTTCTCACAGAGGTTTGAGACAGGAGAAGCCGAGATGGTGGCCAAGCTGAGGCTTAGAAGCAGAACTGGAGTTGGCAACTTTCTCTGGAAGTGCTTTTCCTTTTGAGAAGCAAGGAACACTGGACTGCGTATCAGCAGGATATAAATCTGTGCTGTGTGTCCTTGAGCCAATTATTAAACCTTTCTGGGCTCTAAGGGCCTCTTTTACAGAGAGGGGCGTGGCAACACATGCCCTCCAGGGGCCTCCAATAGAAAGATGGAGCGGGAGGGTGTGTTTTGAAAACCGTAAAACTCTGGCAAAGAGCTGTGGGACTCTTCATTCCCTTCCAGCTGAGGAATTGTGGCTTCTTAAGCGATTGGAATACAGAAAGGCTGCTTGATGGAAGCCGTTCCTCCCTCCTCGTTGCCACCTACATCCTCTTTGCTAAAACATTTTTGAGAAAAATCAGTTTTGAGCTGAATTTTAAGGCTCAGAACGGCCTCCAAACACATCCAGAACTAGATAGTCCTCTTTGAAAATTCAAATCTGATAACCAACTTGGAGGACGTATCTTTTGGAGTTAATCTTTTTTTCTTTCTTAATGAATTGGCGTTTGTCTTCTGTGCTGGTGCCTTGTGGAATTCACCCGAACGTTCCATTCACTGTGATCTCAGAAGCTGTGTGTACCCAACCACCACTCGTGAGAGAATAACAGAGCCTACTTTGCAAAAAGGGGAGAATAAAATCTTCCTCCTTTTGTTTTCTTACTTTAAAACACTTCTTTTTTTTAAACTTAAAAAAGGGACTGTTTTTTTTTTCCTTTCAAAATTCAGATATGCATGAGCCAATCTTTAATTCCTTCCCCACCGAGGTTATGAGTAAGCCCTCCCTGAGTCACCTGGTGGCACAGAGTGATGGCGGGGAGCCAGTCAGTTACCTGTCTGGGAGGCTCCTTCTCCGTGTCTCTCCTCCATTTTCCCATTGTTAAATGTAGTCACTGGAAGACAGAAAGGGGAGGATGAAGGAAGAGGAGGAGGAGGAGGATGGGGAGGAGGAGGAGGAGAGGTGTCAGAGCGAAGCCTGGAGCCCTCAGCGGTTTCTGCTCCCAGCTGTCTGACCTCAGAGCAATTACTTAAACTAGGAGCCCCCGTCCCACCCCTGAAACAGGCACGCTGACAGTAACAGCCGTGCTGCAGAGCTGCAGGGATGATTACCTGCGAAAACACATGGGGGAAATGCTCCGTAAACGCCATTATACTGCCTTTGGTACTGAGATATGATCACGTACATGTATAACTTGTATGGTTTTTTTAAAAATTTTTTGAAAGGGTTGCTTTTATTTTTAGAATCAGAGTTCGAGTTGGAAGGGAACCGTAGAATCATTCAGCACACCGTCTCGCCCTAGGGAGGCGTCCCTCTCTGCAGCAGCCTTCAAAGGCAGTCGTCTAGCCTTGCCTCGAATAGCTCCGGGGACGAGGGGGTCACCACCTCTCCCTCTTCTTTCTCCTAATCCTCGCAGCCCTTCAGTTCTTCTAGACAGAGGGTAGATCAGTGATTTTTCTTTTCCGTAAGATAGACAGCAAAGGAATAATGTGGTTAAAAACGAAGGAGTGTGCTGTGGCATACACTGCCAGCTCTGCCATCTACACATTACTGCTGGAGGTATGTCAGCTGCTCTCCAAACTGTCTGAATTGCTCGTGCAGGGGCATCTGGTAGCTCTGTTCCAGAAACTCCTGAGTTACAGGGCCGAGGGTGCAGCCCTGGAGTAGGAGGAGGTCCTGGCAGGACCCTCCCTCTTAGCTCTGGGCATGTGAATGCTTTTCTCTGTTTCAGCTGGTGGTTTTTCTAGCTCTAGGGATGTATGGACTTGTCTGAGAAGGTGCAGTCTGTGGCAGTACTTATTACCTTCTCTCCTTCCCTCCTCACTTCTTCCTCTGAGGTGGGGGAGGTGGGCTAGGCGGGGAGGCCTGCCTCCGCCACAGGGGTTTTCCTTTCTGTTCAAGATGTAGTGGGGAGGCGGTGGGCCAGCGCTGGGAGGCTTCAGAGACGTCTCAGCCAGTGCTTCACAAACTGTCTGGTAGTGGGCGCTTCAGGGATTCTGTGCACATTGTTTCCAATGCTGCTAACTCTTCTCGGCCCTGCGCTGATAAGAAAAAACATTTTCTAAAAACCACTTCTATGTGTTGTTAGTGTCACATTTTTAAAAAGATTTCATTTATTTATTTTTAGAGGGAGGGAGACAGAGAGAGAAAGAAACATCCAGCCTGCAACTCAGGCATGTGACCTGTCTGGGAATTGAACCAGTGACCCTTCGGTTTGCAGGCCAGCATTCAGTCCACTGAGCCACACCAGCCAGGGCTCTATATCACATTTTTACATGTTGAAGGTCACCAGCTTATTCTTCCAGTGTCTGTTTAATGGACTAGAATCCAGAGATCATAGGACAAACTGTGTTAAAAAAAGAAATGCATCTACTTATTCATCAAAACATCAGAAAGGTTCTCAACATTGGGAAGCTAAAGCAAAATAGTACTTTTTTGTACTAAAGAAATGGTACTTTGAAGCAGATGTAAGCAGCAACTCTGTTGTCTTTAATTCCTGAGGTCAAATGGTTTATGTCGATCAGAACAACCTCATTGTCCTCATTAGTTGACTTACAGTAAAGAATGTTACTAATTTGAAAGTTTTAAGTTTATATTAAATGCAACTTTCTCCATTTAGACTGTACTCACTAAAAATCTACCAGCCTTTCAAAAAAACAAGCAGTGGCCTCTCTCAGAGTAGTTTGGGACACTCTTCTAGTCCACCACTGCCTACTGGTTAAACTGTGTTCCCGGCAGGGTGGGTAACAACACAGCACAGTGTTTGCCCTTGAAGGCTTACCTACTGGCAACTACATTTATGTTTTCATGGTCATGTTCAAGCAGCTGCTTTTTACTTGTGAATGGATCCTGGCAGATTTTTCCTGCTAGATTTTTGCTTGACCCATGGAGGGAGGGGAATGTCCCTCTTCCGTCATCATGAATGAGAAATTCTTCCCTCTGCCCAACCGCAGGTTGTCATGCTTTAATTAGAAGACCATCACCTTTTACCTGGGGTCCACTTTCTTTCCCACGTGCTCACAGGCCTGTTGGGTAGTTGGCCCGTAAAAATCACCGCAGCAGCCATGGAGCACCTGCAGTGACACATAGACCGCCCAGGCTTCCTTGAGGCCCAGCAGCTCCCAACTCCTTCCTCTTCCTCCTCCTCTCACTGGATCTCTGTCCTACCCTCTCTGTGGTCTGGGGGATCTCACTGACTACTCCTGTCCTTCCCAACCTTGGTGAACTACAGTGGCTTCAGCCTAATGCCCTGTGAGGCTGATGGAGCCCAGGATCAGCTCGTTCTGCGATCTCTGGCAGGTCAGGCGGCCCTAGGGGAAAGTGAGGCTGTCAGCTCCCGCCCTCCGCTAGCAGGATGTGTTGGGAGGCGGAGGTGGCATGGGGCATTAAGTGCTTTGAGGACTGTAGGTTTGCAGCCTCTTCCCTGGGAAGTTGTCTGTCTGCTGGTGTGTCCGTCCCTCCCTTTCTCATCCCAAGAAAGCAAATACGAGAAGAGATGGAGCGAGTTCCAGCTTGCCTCCTAAATGAAATAAAATTAATGCAAGTTCTGCAGACACAGTCAGAGCATGCCTCCTTCCCCCATCATCCACACCAACTCGGTGAGGGGGCTCTTGCTCACACCCCATCCCCTCCTCAAGCAGAACAATGGCCCAGCTGTCAGAAAGGCCTGGATTTGGATCTTGGCTCTGTCCCTTGTCATAGTTGTTTGAACCTTAAGGAAGATGCTTAAACTTTCTGAGCCTCGGTTTTTCTGCCTGTAAAATGGAGATTATAGGCACCCACTTTATAGACTTATGCTAAAGAGTCATTGGGAGAGTTTACAGGCAGGGCAATCGCCTGGCACGTTGTAAGGTCTCAAAAATAGTTATTTGTTTTGTGATAATGGTGTTTGTAGACTGTTTTCCTTTCTACAAATGAACTATACAGTTTAACTCACCGGATTTACCCCAGATAGAAACGTTGGTGGTGGGAGTGGATGAAAGGGGTGGATCTGTCCCCTCTTTTCCTGCCAGCACCTTCCTCACCCCAGCCTGGACCCCCCTGTTCTGTTGGGGGCAGGATTATCCCACTTCCCAAGAGCGGAGAAGGGCCTCAGCCGCACAGTCTCAGCCTTCTCGGAGTGGGCGTTTCTTAGCCAGGGATGACATTTCCTATCAGGCTTGCAGCATCCTCTCCCTCCCTGCCTGGTAGCTGGTCCCTCCCTCATTTCAGAAGCCCTCCCAGGACTTCAAGATGAAACACTTCCACACTGGGCAGATCGTTTCCATTGAATTCTCCAGTACACTGTCTGCAATGCTGAGGAAAGACATTTTAATTAATTACAGTCCCCGTGGGCTCAAGGATCAATAGCAATAAAGAGCTGTGGAATGCATTCTTAGCCTCCGCTGTCTCCAGCTCTCTCTGTACGTTTGCATCAGGTGCTCAAGCCCTCTAGGCCTCGGTTTCCTCCTCTCTAAAATGGGAGTGTCTGTTTCCCAGAAGTGTTGGGAGCCTCCAAAGAGGTATGGTGATCGAGAGCGTTGTACACTGTGGGATGCTGGCCACAAGTAAATTGCTATTAAGAGTGCATTTCTATTCCCAAAGGCAAGCATGAGGGGTGTTGCTCTTCTGAGCCATTTCTGGGACTTTCTCGCCTTTTCTTCCTGATACCTTAAGATCAACCTACAGGCTCCATCTCCCTTCCTAAGACAGAGAAGCAAAGAGAAGGAAGCGAGCTGCCCAGAATTAAGCAGGTGGCTGTGTGGGTGAGGACAGGTTACTGTTCTCTCAGCCCCAAGTTTCTGTAGTGGGACCTGGGATAAGAAGGCAGAAGCCGGGCCCCCCGTCATCTGAAACTCACTGTGCTGAGCACTCCCAGCACTGAGCCTTTGCAGCCAAGAGCAGCCTCTTTCTCCTGCTGCCTTGTTCCCGCAGTGTATTCAGCACACAGCAGCCAGAGTAATCTTTCTGAAACACAAGCCTGGTCATGTCTCTACCCTGCTTGTAGCCCTCGCCTTTAGAAAAAAAGCCTAGTGTTCTTGGTGTGGCCACCTAGGGGCACATGACCTGCCCCTGCCAGCCTCCCCAGGCAGCCTCCTGGTTTCCCTCCAGGTCCTGTGGCTCCAGCCATACGCCCTCCCACAGATGCATGCCCTCAGGGTCCCCAGGCTTTGGACATGCTTCTACCTTGGGCTTCCCCCAGCCAGGTCTTCTGCATGCTTCAGGTCTGTGCTGAGACCTCACCTTCCCCAGCAGACCCTCCCTGACTACCCACCATTCCTCAGTTTGGGTGGGTTCCCATGGCGCCCTGTGCCTGCCTGTGTCATGGGCCCAACCCCATCCTTGTTGCCTCTCCTCATGGACCTGCCTTCCTGTAGGCGTGTGTACTTCTCTTCTCCAGAGCTGTGTCTGTGACCTGCTGATTGTCATAGCTCCAGGCCCCCAACATACCTCCCACCACAGAGTGCATGCCACATAATGGAGGGGAGGAAAGGGCTTAGATGGGTAGCTCTAGATGGGAAGCCGGGGGTCAGACTCTCCCGGCACCTGCCAGACACTGGCTTCCTGGCCCTGCTGCAGCCCTCCAGAGGGAGACTCTCTGCGGGCAGGCGCGGGCACTTGCGTGTTTCACAGTGCACGCATGCAGCTGGACTCCTCAGTGGTCTGGCCCAGGCCTTGCACTTGGCAAAACAGGGGTGTAACACCCAGAGACAGACAGTGAGTGACTTCTGCAAATTAGCTCTCTCTGAACCTCTCTCTCTCCCACACACACACACACACACACACTCACACACACACACTTGTGTGAGATGAAATTAAGGCTGAATGTTTCCCCCCTCTCAAAACATTGGTCTTCAAGAAAGCCGTGGGAAGTGCAGGACAGAGACTGTCCTTGTTTTAACCTTATGTCTGAACTGGGAAATCTGGCAATATTGTTTATATCCTTTCCATAAAAGGTACTTAACTTCAAAAATATGCACTTCTTACTTTTAAAATTTGAAACAATTACTTTCACCACGAGACTTACATAATTTTTTAAAACGTGGGAAGTTCCCGATGTTTTAGAAGTGATTTGTGGAGTGTGAATTATGCTGCCTGTTGTGGTGAGGTCTGTTTGTGTCAACATGAGGCTGGTTGAGACGAAAGCTGACAGAACATTTTACTGTTGCTTATAGTACTTGATGGCTGTACCTCTCTTTCAAGCCCGTCAGAGGAGAGAAGCCGTGTAAGGAATGTGTGTTGGTAATGAACTCGACTTACTGGGCCAGGACAGGCAGAGAGAACCCAGCAGCTCCACAGGGGCGCAGGTGAAGTAGAGCCCGTTCAGGGGAAAGCCAGGGGCTCAGGGCATTATGTCCAAAGGGCAGGGCAGAGGAAACTGGGTGGGTTTTCACAGGAGAACCAGCCGCTAGCTGTGAATGCCTCAAATGCTTGAGTGGGGGGGAGGGGCGTGGAAAGAGGGACATTGAAGCAACACAGAGCCCGGATCAGAGGGTGGGAAGACCTTGCTCTGGAATGTAAGGAAGAGCTTCTCAGCACGTGGATCTCTGCCAGTGTGTTCTCAGAGGAGATGAGTTCCCCATGTCAGGAGAAATGTTCAAGGCTGGGCTGTCATACGGGCCTGTCACAGAATGTCTGGGGCGAGGGTCAGTCTAGACTAGATGAAGCCCAGCTGCCCTCCTCACTCACTGGAGAGCAGACCCCAGTGCCCCCAGGCCCGAGCCAGTGGCCTGAGTGGGTGAAGGCTTCTCTGGTGGGGCCTGTGGGAGAGTAAGAAGGGGGCTCCTGCTGATTGCTTACAAGTGTGGATCCAGTGAGGCCAGATCTTTGGGTTTTCCAAGAAAAGACAGACATCTGTTTTTTTACTATAATCTCTTCTGAGTTTTGAATATTGTGGGAGCCAAGTGACGCCAGCCATCCGTGCCCACAGTCTTGGCTGTGGCCCGACAGTTTAACCCCTGCGTTCCAGGATCCTCAGGGTTATGCAAGCCCAGTCCTTCAGGCAGGGGGTGAAGTGGACAGGACAGGGACTGCCTCTCTGTCCTACAGGTGAGGACACCAGGACACCTGGAGGGAAAGGGGCATCCAGAGAGACCAGTGCCAGGTCGCAACAGGTGGGGGGCTAGAATCGTGGTAAGCAGAATGAATGGGCGAGGGAAAGAATGCTGTCTCCTTCCAGCCTATTCCACTGACATCGATTGGAAGCTTTTCCCTTAAAATAAGGTTTGGTGAAGGGGTATTTGGCCTCCCAGGCACAGTGGAAGGAGGAGGGCTTCCCTCTCCCCTCTCTACACTGCGCCAGGGGCTCCGCATGCTTCAGGGCAATTGAATGGCGCCCCCTGGGGTTGTGCTGTGCTCAGTCTGCACATTCATGTCTGGAGCCATTTCAAAGCTCTGCCTCTCCTTTTCCCCAAGGATCCGTGCCTTTGACCTCCAGGTGTGCCCGAAATCGCCCATTTATAACTCGGCTTTTTGGTGAAGGCTTCACGGCACCAGGGAGTCTCTTTTGAAATGCACGCAGGAAAAGAAGAAGGGCGGCAGGAATGCAAGCTGACGTCTGTCTTGGGCTGGAAGTGTGGAAGTATCAGACTGCCAGGGATTTGGACACTGAATACATTAGCTTTGCCGAAGCCAAACTCAAAAAGCCAGTCATATGCAAACCACATTTCTGGCCCCCCCCCCCCCATCCGAGGCCTGTCTGCCTGGCTTCCTGCCTCTTGGCCTTCCTGCCACTCTTCATGCTGAGACTGTGCTTTCAGACCAAGCTTAAGCTTTGCTTACTTCACCAGTGAATGGCTTGCTTGCTTTGTTTTATTTTCTTTTAAAATAAGTGTTTTTTTTTTAAGTATTAGTCCTTTTTTTCATACAACTTTGTTGAGAAGTATTTGAGGTATCATAAACTACACCTTGAAAAAGTGTGTAGCTTGATCAATTTTAACATACGTATAAACCTATGAAACTATCATCAGAATCAGAATAATAAACATTTCGATCATCTCTCAAAGGTTCTTTGTGCCTCTTCGTAACCCATGCCTTCTTCTGTCTCCATGAAACCCTGCGCCTGTCTCCCTGGATGAGTTTTCACTGTCTAGCAATTTATATAGAAGGATTCATACAGTTTGTGTTCCTTGTTGCCTGCCTTTTTTTTACTAAGCATGATGGTATTGAGGTTCATCCAGTGCTACTGTGTGTATTGATAACTTGTTCCTTTTAATCTCCGAGTAGTAATCCATGACATGGCTACACCATCATTTCTTTATCCGTTCATCTGTTGATAGACATTTGAGTTGTTTTTAGCTTTTGGCTCTTCCAAAACGGTTGCTGTAAACATTTGAGCACAAGTCTTTGTGTGGGTGTGTGTGTTTGTTTTTCCTGGGTAAATGCCTGTGAAAAGACTGGAGAGTCTGGGTGATATAGTAGGTGCATATTTCATTTTTTAAAAGAAATTGACAGGTTGTTTTTCTTAGTGGTGCAAGTTCCAGTTGCCCAACATTCTTAACAAGGCTCAAATCAGTCTTCAATTTTAGCTATCCTACTGCATTTGAAGAAATGAAATACACACTTCTCACATGAAATTTACATGTGCTCCCGAAGAGCATTTTTTGTGTTTTATTGGGCATTTTGTATCTTTTGTTAAGTGCCTGTTAAGAATCTTTTGGCAGTATTTAATTGAGTTGTTTATTGTATTATTTCTGAGTTTTAAAAGTTTAAACAAATGTATTCTGCAATACTACATCACTGATATGTATTTTGCAAATATATTCTTCCAGTCCATGGCTGTGCCTTTTTGTTCTCCTAATAAGGGGTCAGTATCGTCTAGTTAAATCGGAGCATTTGGGGTTTCTAGAGGTAAGAAAGACATGGAACATTTAACAAATGTAGTAAACTTAAATTCTGTAGACCCTGGTTGTGTTACCGACATGAATGAGAGCATACTGATATCATATTAGCTCTTGATTTGGAAATTACGTAGTGTAATTTGACAAAAGCACTGTGTGAGGCAGCATGCTAGGTGCTAGAAGAGGTAGAAGCAGAGGTTCAACCGTCAGATGTGAAGAGCAGTGTTCTCAGAGGGCTCCCATCTGTGGAAGGGGGCAGAAAGCATGCACTCCAGTAATTGTTGGCTGTGTTGTATGCTCTATTGACATGATCTTATTGAATCTTCAGAGCAATTCTCTGATGTAGATTTTCCCCATTTCACAGGTGAAGAAACTGAGGCTTAGAGAAGGTAGGTAACTTCCCCAGTTCATACAGTTAGGACATGGAAGACCTGGAATCAGTCCTTCTCTGCCTGACTCCAAAGTCCATGTACTTAATTTCTAAATTCAATTGCTTCCTAAGTAGATTGTAGGATAGGATGTGTCAGGGATGATAAGAGAGTTGGAAACAGAGTGTTATGGAACAAGAAGTGAAAAAATGTGTTTTTGACTCTGTGCCTGAAAGCACCATGGAGCAGTTACCATTTGAGCGGGGCCCTGAAGGATGTGTACAGTCGAAGGGAACAGCGTGAGCAAGGGTGCAGCGGTGAGAACAGCCATAGCATCTACAGACTAAAGCCCAGGGTCCTTCAGGTGGAATAGTGAGAAAAGGTGATTAAAATGAACTCTCAGAGAGCCTTGAATATCAGGCCGAGAAGGTCACATCTGACTCCAGAAGGCAGTTGTGATCCCTTGAAGCATTTGAGCAAGAGGGAGGCTTTTAGTGACTGTGTGTCATGATGAGGTCCGGATGGACAGGGAAGTAGGAGGGGCAGGGAGCAGTCAGGGACCGCGTGGCCCCAGCTGTAGGTGTTGAGGGCCCCAGACAGAGCATTGGCCATAGGAATGGCCAGGAAAGGGTTAACTCATAATTCAAAAGTAGAAGCTACCCTCCGTCTAGGACGACTTTCAGTCTGTGAGCTCTTCCATATCTGAGACTAATTCCACCCAGTCCCTGCTGCTCCTCCTTCACTGTGCATGTTTGCACACTTCACTGCTTCCAGGCAGTGGCCGGGGAGAAGAGAGGAATTCACTGTGTCCAGCCTGTAATCTGTCGGCTAATTCGGGTAAATGAAGTAGTGCCCGGAGAAGGCGACTTTTGGCCAAAACAAAGCTTTATAGTATTCATACATTCACTTATTCATTCCGTTAACCAAGTTCATTCATTTGCCCTTCTGATATGTTTTCCACCACCACCAAGCAATTCCCCAGTTCTCAGCAGACAGACCGAACTCACTTTCGGCATCTGGAGTCAGTGTTGGGTCCCACAGGTTAAAGGCTCCGTCCTGTAAGAAGATCGTCTCTACTTCAGATGCCAATCACAAGTCCAGGTTGTCACCTGTATTTCTGAATGGTCAGCTGTAAGTCAGAGGTTCCTACGACCCCTTCCTTGGGTTCAGTTAATTTGCTGACGTGGCTCAACAGAACTCCAAGAAACATTTACTTGTGTTTCCCGGTTGATAATAAAGGATATTGTGAAGGATACAAGTGAACAGCCAAATGAGGCACACAGGGCGAGGTCCAGAAGGGTCCCTAGCAAAGGAACACAGATCTCCACGGAACTGGGGTGCACCACCCTGCCCTCCTGTTTACCAATCCCAGAGCTCACCAAACCTCCTTATCCAGGAGTTTTTATAGAACTTAATCTGCAGCAGCTCCCCTCCTCTTCCCAGAGGTTGGTGGATGGTTTTTCTGGTGACCAGCCCCATCCTAAGGCTGTGGGCTGGGCCCACCCTAAGTCACCTCATTAACATAAACTCAGGTATGCTCAAATGAGCTCCTTATGATTTGCCCTTGGGAGTGACAAAAGAAACTCCTCTCATTCTGGATCTTCCAAGGGTTTTAGGAACTTTGTGCCAGGAACCTCGGGCAAAGACTAAATATGTGTCTTACAACACTGTCCTTTCATTCAAATGTGCATGCATTCCCCAAACTCTCCGTCATTTGATATTGTCAAGTATCTAACACGTGCTGGATACTATAGTAGCACAGAAGGTACAGAGGGGACGTAACACAGTCTCTGTCCACAAGGAGTTCACAGTTTAGAGAAGGATCGTGTCTGGCTGTTTCCGAGCTTTCTTTTTATCTCACCTTATGTTTCTTTCTTCTTTTTTCTTGCCTTCTTTTGGATTTTGTTCTCGTTTTATTTTTTTCCCTCTCTGCTACTAAGTTCAGTATTCTGTTTCTACACTTTGAATAGATAGCCAAGAAATTTTAACATGCATTCTTGAGTCTAACATTAATATTCTACAAGCAACTTAGTGAAGACCTTATCTTCGATCACCCCCCTCGCCTGACTTCCACGCTCTTGTTGTCGTGCGCTTTAGTTATTTCTCATGCCGTAAGACTGCACTGTTATTATTTTATGCAGGCTCTCCAAACGGAATCACGTTCCTTCTGCCTAACACATATCCTTTTAAGTTCTTTTGACTGAGTGTCTCTTGCTAGCCAACTCTCGGGTTTTGCTTGAGAATGTCTTTATTTTGCTCCTGTTCTTGCTGGGTGTACAATTCCAGTTTGACAGTTGTTTACCCTCAGTACATTCAATATGTTATTCTACTGCCTTCTGGATTCTATTATCACCGTTGAGAAGTCAGGGCTCATATAATGATTATTTCTTTAAATTAAATCTGTCTTTTCTCTGGCTACTTTGAAGATTTTTATCTCGGCTTTTGATGTTCTGCAGTTTCACTTGATGCAGATTTACAAAAACAGCTTTATTGAGGTATAATTGGCATGTAGTAAGTTGCACATGTTTAAACGGTATCATTTTGGTAAGTTTTGATGTGTACATGCCCGTGAAACCATCACCACACCAGACAATGAACATGCCCATCATCCCCCCAGATTTCCTTGTGTCCCTTTGTGTTTGTGAGCCCCCCTCCTGTCCCTCTTCCCACCTCCATTCCCCAGACAACCACTGATCTGCTTTCTATCATTGTAGATCAGTTTGCACTTTTTAGAATTTTATACAAGTGGAATCATACAGTATGTGCTCTTTGAAAAATCTGTTTTCTTTTACTGGGCATGATTATTTTGAGGTTCACCCTTGTTCTAGTGTGTATGAATATTTTATTCCTCTTTTATTGGTCAGTAGCATTCCTTTCCATGGGTTACATTTACTTATTGATGGGTATTTGGATTATCTCCAGTGAACAATTGCATACAAGTCTTTGTTTGGACATACATTTCTATTTCTCTTGGGTAAATACCAAGGGGTGGAATGACTAGATATGTTAGGTGTATGTTTAACTCTTTAAAAACCGTGGCGGTGCCCTCTCCTGTTACCCACAGTGGTGTGTGCGAGTTTCAGCTTCTCTGTGTTCTGGTCAGCACTGTGCATGTCCAATGGTTTTCATCTGAGCCGTTCCAATTTGTGTTTTTCTGACAGTTAGTGATCTTGAGCATATTTTCTCCTGCTCTTCTGCCCTCTGGATATCTTCTCTGTGAATGTGTGTGTGTTCAAATCTTTTGCCTATTCTTTAAAAATTGGGTTGTTTGTTTTCTCATTATTGAGTTTTGAGAGTTTTTTGTATTCTGGATACAAGTCCTTTCATGGATATGTGCTTTGCAGTATTTACTTCCAGTCTGTGGCTTGTCCTTTTATTCTCTTAATAGTGGCTTTTGAAAGCAGTCATTTTAAAGTTTGGCGCTGTTTGATTGATCAATTAGTTCTTTCACGGATCATGGTTTTGGTTTTATAGCTAAGAAATCTTTGCCTAACTCAAAGTCACAAAGAATATTTTTCTTGTGTTTCCCTCTAGGAGTTTTATTATTTTCAGTTTTACATTTAGATCTATGATTCATTGTGATTTAATATTTATATGTAGTGTAAAGTATGGCTCAAAGTTCTTCTTTGCACATTAATGTCCAGTTGTTTGAATATCATTAGATGAGCAGGCTGTCATTTCTCTGCTTACTTGCTTTTGCACAGTTGTCAAAATCCAGTTGCCCATCTATGGTGAATATATTTGTACCCTGTCCTGCTTCATTGAACTGTTTGTTCTGCCGCATTCTTTGTGGGATCACTTTTCGCTACATTCTCAGTTTGAAGTTTTTCAGACCTCCCAGGTCCTCTGATTATGGACTACAAACCTGTACTGAGAGCTGGCTCGTGGTAGCGACTCCTCAAGAGAAGGTCCCTCCCACCTCATTTACTCATGGCCACAATTTGAGCCATCGTTCTGGTGAGCAGGTTTACTTCTAGTGTATTGTTGCACCGAGGATGCAGGGAGTCCCATCCATGTGAATGGTGGTGTGAACACCTGTCACACTCCCCGCCTGTGTGTCCTCTGGCTCTGTCCCCTGTCCCGTGCTCTAAGAGGATGTGCAGATCTGCACCGTGTTAACCTGGTTTAGTAAGTGCCGCAGACAAAAGCCAGTTTCAGTTCTCTGGCTTCCTATTTTCACTTGGTTTTTGGTCTCTGATTATTTTTTACTTTCTTGAAAGCATATTGATGCGTGGAAAATGTGTGATTTTTTGTTGTTGTTGTTGCTTTTTATTTTGCCGTTTTAGTTGTTTCCAGCTTCTGGTTCAGTCGAGGTATCCAGCCTACCACACTGTTGGAAAGAGAAAGTGAGCCTCAGGCTTCGTGGCGTGGTTGTTAGAATTGGTTCCTCCCGTGGCACCGACTGCAGTGATGGCAGGTGTTTGTTCCCGTGGCCTGCAGCAAGCCCTGGGAGGCCAGGGGACTTTATTTTCCCCATATTGGTGATGCTTCACGGTGGTATCACGACCACCTGATGAGTCCCTGGGCTTTCCAGCCTTCCCCTTTACAGCCTGTCTGTGCCAGCAAGTTCAGGTTTTGTTTCAGTGGGATTAAAATACCTGCACTCGGCCACACCTAGGGTCCGTCCATATTATACACACTCTCCTTTACAGGCTCCGCCTCCCCTTTAGAATATCTGGTCCAGGGAAAGCAAGATGATGGTTTGTATGACCCCCCGATCTCAGGTCTGTCTCCCCTGCTAAGAGCATGAGTTCCGTGAGACTGGGGACCAGGACAGTCTATGTATGTCCCATAGTCTCACTGTTTCTAGCACAGTGCCTGCAACGAAGGAGCATCTGGTAGACAAAATGAGTGAGTGGGTGGCAGGTATTGTCAGACGACACTGAGGAAGCAGCAGTTTGCAGTAACCTAGGTTAGTCCCACATCCATTGCTGGATGGAGCCCCTGCACTGTGCCAGGCCCCATGCCAGGCATGTTTGGGGGTTGCAGGGGTGATCGGAACCTGAGCCTCGCCCTCCAGGAACCCACAGTCCCTCGGGGAAGAGGCAGCGTTTCCACGATTGGAATCTCCAAATTCAAATGATACATTCCTCATCTTGTGAGTGGACCATGTGGGGCTGTAACCTCACTACTGACGGACTAGCCAGGGTTTAAGCACTGCATTCCTGTGTGCACACGGCTTTGTATCCCCAAAAGTACCCGAGGTGGGCACCTGGTGCTGAGATGCCCATACACCTGACTCAGTCCTCTTCTTCGTTCTGTTAGTTACTGAGTGCTTCTGTGTCCCGAGACTACACTAAATAGTTCAGGGAATTACAAGTCTAAAATAATATGTGGATTCCTGTCCTAAAGGAGTTTATTTGTTTGGGAGGGTGGAGATCAAGGGCAGCAACTACTGGACCTGCTCCTAGAAGACCTAAGTGGACATAAGTAGAAATTCCTAAGCCCTTCAGCGTAGGACACAAGTAGTGGGACCATACCCTTGGAGCACAGCAAGACTTTCAAGGCCCCAGATCTGCACCTTAGGCCTCTGTGTCTGGCGAGCCAAGGGGCAGGCTCATGGCCTTTGAGGTTGTTTTCTAGGTGTTGAGAAGCTAGGTAACAAGTCCTCTGTTTCCCAGACCTGTGACTGTCTCTTGCATGGTGCCACCCAGACCTCTGAGTCCTGAATGTGCCTCTGGGAAGAAACGGGGTAGTGGACAACCGTGTGACCACTGCCTCCTTCTCCCACGCGCCTCCTCTGCACTGTTTTCTAGCAGCTTCTGGGGTAAACCAAAGTTAGGTGACTTCTGCCCTCAATCCAAGTTATAATTCTCACTCTTTCTGGAACCCAGTCCATCCCTGGAGGTCTGGCTTAGCCCAGGAGGATAAGATGTAACATTTGGGAAGTAAAGGAAAGTCAAGCTCATTTGGCATAGCCTTTATGCACCTGTCTTCCGGGCACACACCAGACAAGGCAGGTCTCGTGGCTCCTGAGGGCCACTCACCAGCTTTAAACCTTGGGGTTGTCTTCTCGTTATTTGAATGGAAGAGGGATGGGCTGGATCCATGATTCCCAGTCACTGGCCCACAGACTTGGTCCAGCTGTTAAAATTGTCAGCAGTCCAAGGTAAAATGAAAGAGAAAATGAAGAGAGAGCAGGGAGTTTGTTAAAGAGCTCAGTGAGTTACTGATCTTGAGTGGGTGTCTTTCCAACTTTGTATAATACATCCTTTATTTTATGCAATATGTTCTTGTGTGTCTTTTGTTTTGTGAAGTGATAGCAGACGGTGGGTTGTTTGTCTTCTTGATTGGTGTGAGTATACTTAGGGAACAGAACACAAAGCTGACAACACTGTGTCTCTTCCCAATTTTTTTTTGCAGGGGTTGAGGGGAGCTCTTTTGAAGTTGGTTGAATTCAGAAGTCAGGGAATTTCCAAGTTAGACTGAAATTGAATAACCTCAGTCTTTCCAATGTGTGTATTAGGGGGAAGGGGAGAGATGACGTGCCCTTGCCGCTTACTAGCTGTAAAGTTTGTGTGTGACTGATTTAACCGTTGGGAGTGAGAATGAAGCCTGCACTCCTTGAGATGAATGAGACCTTGTCGGCAGCATCATGGGCCATCTTCTCAAGGTCGTGCATGTGTTTCTAGGTCATGCACTTGGTAGGGGCCTTACTGCTGGCATATCTCTGCCTACCCCCTTTCCCTTTGCGGGGTACAGATAAGCCCTTTGACACTTTCAGGCTTGCCTTTGCTGAATCCTAGAACCCAGGTTTGTGTATGTATGAAGGATTCTGGGTCCATCTGTGTGGATTAGCTTCACCCCAGAGAGCCTGCTAATTCATATTCCCTTGCAGTCTCAGCTCAAAGAACTGCTGCTGCAGGCATGGGTGGTTGAGAGGGAGAGCCACAGGGCTCAGCAAACAACACAGCGACCTGTGGGAGCCTCCAAGGCAGAGGAAGAACCTGCAGGAAAAAATATTTTAAGCAGATTTTTATAAAATTCGACAGCATTAGAAAGCCAAATCACGGGGAGTTCAAGGTCCAGGCCTGTCTCTTATCGCCATGTGTCTTTAGGCAGGCCACTTAATTTCTCTTTATTAATTTTATTCTTAATAAAAATAGAAGACTTATCTGTCCTTCTATCTTTATTTGATTATTGTGAGGCTATTTGGCCACTGTATATAATTGGTTTTGGTAAATGAATACTGGGGGCTTTTGACAATGGCAAATGCAAATAAGATCTATTTTTCTTATTCAATGCACTTATAACTAAGTGCCCACTTATGTGCAAGGCATAGCTCTGTGGAGTAGAGGTTCCCTGGTCTGAACGCCAGATGCTGCTTTCAGGAAGCTTACATTGTAGTGAAAGAAACAGATGAGCAAGCTCCGCTGGTGTAGCTCAGTGGGTTGTGTGTCATCCTGCAAACCAGAAGGTCACCAGTTTGATTCCCAGTCAGGGCACATGCCTGGGTTGCCAGCTGTGTTCCCGGGTGGAGGCGTGCACGAGAAACAACCACACATTGGTGTTTCTCTCCCTCTCTTTCTCCTCCCTTCCCCTCTCTCTAAAAATAAATAAAATCATTTTTTTAAAGAAAGAAGTAGACAAACAAACAGGTTAATAGTACAGTGGTCGTGGTGCTGTAATGAAATAAACAGGCTAGCGTAGGAGGGATTTAGAGGAAGTCTCTGTGAAGAATCAGGGGTCAAGCTGTGATCTGAAGGTCGAGAAGAAGGCAGGAGAAGAGTGTCCAGGCAGAAGTAACAGCAAGTGCAGGGACCCTGGGGCCACAGGGGCTGGCTTGCTTGAAGACTAGAAATGAGGGTCGTGTGGCTGGAGGCTGTGGCTTGTAACAAACATGTCATTCATTTCTATGGGTGTGAAGTAGCTTCAGCTTCTCTCCATTGTCTTCCTTCCTGTTTTTCAAGCTCATTTGTCTTGGGCAATAAAACTTAATTTACCGATATGTTCTGGATATTAAATCTTTCTTACAAATAACTTTAGAATGTAGAAGGGAGAATACTATATAGTAGACTGTGGGCCCAGGTGTCAGTCCTCTGTGTGTGTGTGTGTGTGTGTGTGTCTGTCTGTCTGTCTGTCTCTCCCCATCTCACCAGCTCTGCCACTGATGAGCTCTTCAACCCTGGACAAGTTACTCAGCCTTTTTGAGCCTCAGTTTCCTCATCAGTAAAATCAAGATAATAAACTCCGCATTCTATCCTCTGAGGATTGTTATGGAAATAAATGTTTTCTTTTTAAGGGAAGTGATAAATTTGGTAGTGCTTTGGCATGGGAAAGAGGATGTCTTGGCTCCACTGGCTCTTTCCATCCTGGGCTTATTTGGCTGTCGATAACTGGGTACTGTCAGACAAGATTTGCCGAGTGGGTTCAATGAGCGTTAGCTTGCAGCCGGGAAGCCTGTTCCAGGGCCATGTCCTTCACGTGCAGCAGCAGTGGTATTACAGGGAAATAAATGAATAATAAATGAAAGCCTCCAAAGTCAGGCTGTTCCTGCAAGATTTCTGTGCTCAGGAAACTCAGCCGAAAGGAGGTGGCTTCGTGGTACCATCTGCCAGGGGAGGTGGGCTGTCTGCTGCGGCCCCAGCAGACCAGAGGCTCTGGGCCTCTGAAAACCACGTGGTTCCCAGAGGTAGAGGCTTTGTCCTGGATGGCCCATGGGTCAGTGGCAGTGCTGGGATGAGATTGTGGCTCCAACTGTGGTGGTACCCCAGCCCTTGGCCTTAGCCTCCTAAACACTTAGTCATTCAACAGCACATGGTATTGCTCCTGATCCTGTGCTCACCCTGGAGACAGGGCTGCTCTTGTGGCGCTCGCAACCTGGCTGGGAGGCAGACAGTAGTCTGTGATGTCAGGAAGGTGCTGGTGATGAAGCAAGTAGGGGGTGCAGTGGGAGCACACAGCAGGTACCAAAGGTTTGTTTTCATTTGGGGATCCACGGAAAGCTTCTTGGGAGCAGTGCTATTTGTGTGAACAGCCAAGGGCTGAATTAGCCAGGTTGGAGTATGGGGTGACTGGAGGGTTCCAGGCAGAGCATCCTGCAGAGGTGCATCTCATCTGACTGGGGCTTGGCCTTGAAGGGCCAAGCAGTGAGACCGAGATAGTACATGCAGTCCTGGGAGGAAGCTGCGCTCCTGGCGAGGAGGTTAGGTTTTATCCCAATGGCAGTGTGGGGAGGATTTACATGGTCAGGCTTGCATTCCGGAAGGGTCGCCACATCTGGTCTGTAGAGACTGGCTGGGCGGGGACAGGGGTGTCAGTGGGGCAGCCATCTGGAGGCCGGGAGGCCCCGGCAGAGGACCATGGGAAGAAGTAGACACAGCCAAGGGTTTGCTTCCACAGGACTTGCCACTGTGACTGCCTCCTTGGGCAGTTTTACTTTCCCACTGAATATTTTATCAGATGTCACACACTATGGTGCTGGCCAGCATCAGATTTACCGCAAAGCTTCTGAGCCCTTCCCTTCTAACGGCCTGAGAGGGGCCCTGGCAGTATGTTCCACGGTCACGTGTCCTCTTAAAATTTGCAAAAGCCAGGTGGGTTACTCACTCCCAGGTAATGCTGCTGTCTCTCTCACCTCTGACTTCCCCTCTAGTCCAGTGGCGTTTGGGCGGCCACAGGCATTTTTCAGATCCAGCAGTGGGAGAGTTGAGTCGGGACTACGTTCAGCAGCATGTAAAAAACACTTTGCGTGCATGCCTTCACTTCATAGTCTTTTCCTTAGAGAGCCTCTCCTGTCCCCCACCTCTACCCCCTGTGCCCCAATACGTAAGCTTCGGGTCTCGTAAAACTGGATCTGCCCTTGATGGGGTGGTGGCTGTAACTTTTCCTACTTGTGACCTTAGTGGCTGGCAGTGGTGGCAGGAGCCAGCACCTTTGCTCCAGGTGAAGAGAGGCCTTACAAGATGATAAGAGCCTCCGGCGGGTGTCAAAAGGGCAGGTGTAGAGATTGCTGCGCGTGCTTTTCTGTCTGTGGTGGGCAGCTCGGGCACAAATACAGTAGTGTCTACTCTGTGCCAGACGTTCTTCTAGCCACAAAACATAACGACTCACTTAATTCTTAGAGACAGTCTTACCTCCATTTCACAGAGGAGGTTAGTCAGTGGGATCCGAACCCCCGGGGTCTGCCATCAGAATCAGGCGCCCCGCGCCGCAGCCAGGGTAGTCGAGGGGGGCTCGTGCTTGGAAGGGCCCTGTACTTGCTCTCCCGGCGCCGTCTTGACATTCTTAATAATTCTTGAACCAAGGGTGCCTGCGTTTCCATTTTTTTAAAGATTTTATTCTTGAAGAGAGGGGATGGGAGGGAGAAAGGGGGACAGAAACATTGATGAGCCAGAGGAACATCAGTTAATTTCCTCTCACACACCCCCAACCAGGGGACCTGGACCACAACCCAGGCATGTGCCCTGACTGACCAGGAATCGAACTGGTGACCTTTCAGTTTGTGGGATGATGTCCAGCCTGCTGAGCCACACCAGTAAGGGCCCTGCATTTTTATTCTGTGCTGGGTCCCACAAGGTGTGTCCTCAGTCCTGGTCAGGGTCTGTGCTTCTAACCTCTCACTACATTATTCTGATAATAAGCAGAATATGGAACTAGCTGCCGCAGGCGGTAGTGAGTTCCCCATTCTTGGGGCTGTTCAAGTAGACCTGGATGATCCCTTTGGCAAGAATAGTTTAGAGAGGACCTAAGTTCAGATGGGAGGAAGGGGGTGTGGTGGGAGTTTGGAGTATACAACTTTTAACATCTGACATGCTCTGAGCCCTGAGATTCTGTGATTCTGTAACTTGCCCTTCACCAGCTTTACAAAAGTCAGAAAACAGATGAAATAGGGCTGGAGGGAAATAGTCCAATGCATAGAATTTTGTACAAAACTGGGACAGTTCCCAAAGGAAAGAAATCCGTGGAAGGGCACAGAACCTGGAGACAGTTCCTTAGACAGATGGCAGTGGTGCTGGGCTGGGGACCACAGCCCAGCTCAAGGCTGCATCTCCGTCCACTCTCATCAAAAATGCTTCTGACCAGCTGCAGCCAAATCAAGTGAGCGTTAAACAGGGGCCTCTAGATCTTAGTGAGCCTGCAGTTTTTACCCCTGGTCAGTGGCCACAGCAGCTGCTAAAAACATAACCCCGAGGGCGGCACAGACTGGGCCCTCCCTGAAACCAGGGGATCACTTGCCCCAGAAGCCACACTCTTCGCAGTCTTTCCTTGGCACCTGGAGACTTGACAGTGAGTTGAGGCCCAGCTCTGGGAAGGGACCTTTGGTGATTTCCCAGGCATTCTGAAACTTATCTGGAGCCCCGGTGGGGTGTGTGTGTGTGTGTGTGTGTGTGTGTGTGCGCGCGCGCGCGCACGAGTGTATGTGCACTGGGGGCTGAGGGAAGGATTGAGGACGGGAGGGACCAGTGCCTCTTCAGATCCTCTGTCGTGGCTGTGGCACTGACGCTCAGTTTTGCAACCCTGATGAGAGAATGCAAGTTAGCATCCAATTTCATACTTTCTATCTAGGTATTTCCATTACTAACACAATTGGACAGTGTCTTGCAGTTTGCAAGGAGCTTTTTGCATGTGTGATCTCACTAAATTATCTTAACAGCCAGAAGGTGGTATCGTCCTCATTTTATTGACAAAGAAACAGACTAAAAAAGTCAGGTCTAACAGTACAGCATTTTGTAATAATAGGGATCCTTTGTATTTTCTAAGTTTGTCCCTTCGTTCATTGTGCTGGTGACAGGTTCCCACAGTGTAACAGTTGTGGGGCCCCCAGACCTCTCGGAGCACGCACGGACATTTTGCTGAGGTTTGAGGAGCCCCGATGTGCTCCCTGCTACAATTTTCACTGACTGGGAGGGAGACCAGCAGGGACATCTAGGTCCTGAGCTGTGAGGCCAAATCTCTCGCCCTGTCTGTCACTCCCCAGCTCTGTGACCTGGGACAAATGACCTGCCGTCTGGGAACCTGAGTTATCTCACGTCCCCGAACAAGGATGATCACAGCACCTACCACCTGGACCTGTCGGGAGAACTCAGTGAGATGACCCCTGTGAGAGGCTGATCAGCCCGGGTCCTGAGCCCCACTTTGCCGCCAATCCCTACCACGACTGCGGTCATTAGCCCTGTCACACTGAGTGCGTCCATCTTCATTCAGATGGGCCGCATCCCATGTTTTGGCCATTATACATTTTAATAAACTGGCTTTAGGCTTGGAGTTGTAGGCTTTTCTGGGTTTTTTTTAAGCATCTCTTAGAAGTATTTTTCAAAGCTCTGCCAGAATTCACAGGGAGCCCCTGTAAATCCACTTGAAAGCAGATCTCATCACTAAAAACCCACAAAACACCTCAGTGAGAATGGAGGAGTCAGGCTGTAATTTATGGCGTTCACTTCGCGCTGCCATTTGGCATTTTGCAAACTGCCACTGCCATTAGCCGTCACTTCTGAGTATTTATGATTTTGCGGTTGGAGCGCTTTGATTCTCATAACAGAAACAGGGTCACATTTAGAAAACGTACCCTACACCGAGCTGGAAAATTAGATCCCCAGGGGGGCTGATGGATGGGGCCATGCAAGGAAGTGTGTCCTGCCATCCAGGCTGAGATGTGCCCTTCCCACGTACTCCAGCTGGAAGCTGGCCTTGTGTCTCAGGCCTCAGCCTGCCAGGCCCGGACTTGCTGCTTGGCAGTGGCAATGGCCTGGGGCAAAAGACGTGTCACTAAATACCAAACCATTTTCCACATGGGTGCCTTTCACAGCCACAGGGTTGGCAACGACAGAGCTAGGATTTGGCAGGAATTCCTCTGTGATCCTAAACTGGTTCTCTGCGTCCCGGGTAGTGGGAGAGTCTTGGCTTTGCAAATGAGGAGGTGTGAATTAAGTGTGGCACCAGCCTCCTACAGTCGCATTAGGCATGGCACGGTCTCCTGCTTTGGGCTTCAGGTTTTCCTCTGCTCAGTGGGAGGATTTGGGCTTGGTGAGCTCTGAGGACCATTTTTCCAGCAGCCCAGTGAATCTCTTGATTTCCATGAGGCGCTTGGCCACCAAATCATACAGGATTTTTGCTCAATAGAAGCTGAGGGTTTTCATAGGAAGAAGGAAACTATACAAGTTGCAAGAGACTTCGTGTGAAAAGGAACACCATCTCCATCGTTCTGAAATGCATCAGCTTGCTGGTGCGAGTTTGTCCACCGGCAGGCTCAGCGGAAGCTCGGGCTGGTCCCTTCTCTTCCTGGACCCATTTCTCCCTCAGTAAACCCTCCAGGATGCCACTGACATTAAGTCGCCATGTCTCCTTAGGCCCCTGTTGGCTGGAACAGTTCCTCAGACTTTCCTTGTTTCTGATGACCTCGACAGTTTGGAGGAGAACCAGTAGGGTGTTTTATAGAATTTCTTGGGATATGGTTGACATTTTCCTGATGTTTAGATGGGGTTATGGGTTTCCGGGGAGAAGACTACAGACCTACAGTGCCATTTTCATCACATTATATCGAGGGTGCAAGCTGTTAATGTGACCTAGCACCATTGACGTTGACCTGGATTCCTGGCCGAGGTAGCGATTGTCAGAGTGATCCACCGTGAAGTTACCCCTTTGTTCCGCCTTTGTACACAGCACTCTCTGTAAGAAAGTCACTACATCCTTCTTTTTTTTATTACGCTGCACCAGCTACTCCTCACATGCCTGGCAGATAGGACACAGCCTCTGCCCTCAGGGAACTGGGGGTCTAGAAGGCAGAACAGCCGCCAGACCCTGTGGTACAAAGCAGGTCCCCTCACACCAGGCTTTTTGTGCTGCAGATGAATTTTCCAAGTGCTCTTCATTTCTTTCAACTATAAAATTTTCAATGTTAACAACAAAACAAGGCTAGCTTATTTCCTGTCCACACTTACCCTGTGACTCCTGGATGTTATTATTTTCTAAAATACTTGCATAGCACTTTCCACGCGGTAAGCTTTTTTTTTTTTTTTTTAGTCATTAGTAATCCACATTAATATGCAGATTGAATTAATCTATTTCAGGCAGAAGTTGGTCTGGAGGAAACAAAATCGCTTCAGTGTTATTCCTGCCCACCTGCTTCTTCTCTTTCTCCCCTGCACGTCACCCAGGTCATTATCAGGATTATTGCTGTGATTATTAAGCACTGATTGAGCGCCACAAGTGTCTGTGGTGATTCCAGGAACTCAGGGGAGGCCACGTCCCTGCACTGTGGACTCGGAGCCGCACAGACGCTGCCGTGGGGGATTCATTAGCACTTGGAAACCAAAATTGGCCTCATAAACAGTCATCCTCAGGAAACAGTCTTTGACTTTCCTGTTTTTATTTGAGTTGCACCAAGCTGAATGCCTTTTTGGCTCTGTTATTGTCAGAGGAAGTTAGCTTCTACCCTCAGGAAAAAGTGTGTCCTCCATAATACAACTATGTATGTTACTATCGCAGTTACTATGTTCTCACTATGTCCTGGGTGCTCAGCGTATCTTATATTTGATTCACGCCAGGTCCTGGGGGAGGCCCTGTTGTTTTGCTTCTTGTGGATGAGGCAGCTGAGGCTCAGTGAGATGAAATCTCAAGGCTGGTAAATGTCAGCGCTGGGACCTGAACCCTTAGCTGTGTGGCTCCAAAGCCTTCCCTCCTGTTGTCTGTCTTTGGTCCATCATCCAGGACCTTCCCAGCCTTGCTGATCCTTCTTCCCCTCAATCACCCCATCTTCCCTCCTCATCATTCTCCAAGGGTGTTCCATTTCTGCCTCATTTCCGCAGGGTAGGTCCTGTCTCATCCCTGTTTTAGAGGTGAGGCAGCCTCAGGAGCCCTCTGCTGCACAGCTCAGAGCCGCCATTCTGGGCAGGGATGGTCTCCGGCATCACCAGCCATTTGTTAAACACCATTTATTGTCTGGTGCTGGGGTCACAGGTGTAAACGTTCCATCCCTGCCCCCGACGAGTTCACATTCTGTTAGCGGGAGAGAATGCCGTGAGTTCTAGGTATCCTGTTAATGGGGGCTTTGGTTTCTGGCCTTGTAGTAATAGATGTCTATGTTTAAACAAGCACTTACTGTGTGCCAGACCTCCTGCTTGGAGATTGATATCCCAGACTCCTGTTCATTTCTCAGACCCTCCCAGGGGGTGAGGTTGTTCGAATCCCTACGTAGCAGGTGAGGAAACTGAAGCTCAGAGAAGACTGAACTGCCTAGAGGACAGACACCTAGTCTGTCAGTGCTGATATTCAAACCCAGACCTGTCTGCACCCAGAGGCTCCCTTCTGAGTTACCTAGGCTGCTTCCCTCCAGAATTGCCCCTGTGTCTGTGTGCACGCACATGCATGTGCAAGCTTCCACTTGCCCATGTATCAGTCTCAGGGCTTGGTCAGTGAGAGACACAGTCCCGACCAGGCACCTCCCCTGTCTTTATGGGCCTGAGGGCGAATGGGGTGACATCAACACAAAATGGCCCTCAAATAACGACCGAGTATGCCAAGGGGCCACAGGGCAGTTTCTGGTTCTGGGTGACCTTGAGCGAGAGTCCTGACTTCCCTCGGCCCCAGTTCCCTCACCTATTAAACAGCAAGGAGGCCCTGGCCGGGTAGCCCAGTTGGTTAGAGCGTGGCCTTGATACACCAAGGTTCAGGTATGATCTGTGGTCAGGACACATCAATCCATGGAACAACATATTGATGCTTCTCTCCTCTCTTCTTTCTCTTTCTCAAATCAATAAATTCTGAAAATTTTTTAAGAGGTGAGGAATATCTCTCAGGGTTACCATAAGGATTAGAAGAGAGAGAGTATGTAGAACACTTGGTACGTAACAGTCCAACAAATGGCAGCACTCTGCACAGAAGTGTGAGTGGGACCCTGGCCACAGGTCAGAGCACTCAGTGAGGCTCGGCTGGACACAGTTTTGGGGACACTCAGTCTGCTGGTCTTATTTTTACAATGAGGTGTTTAGATGCTTAAGGACGTAGATGATTTCTGGTAAGTTTTTTTTGGTGTGTGCGTCCTGGCTAGAGTGTGAGCCTCTCTTGTACACAGAAAGTGAAAACTCCACACCTAATCAATGCTTGCTGATTGAAACAACAGTTCTGTTTTGTGACTAGGGAATGGAGTCTGGGAAGCTGGGAACAGTCACACGGGGGTAGCTAGCTGTAAGTACATTATTTAGGAATCTCGAGTGTTGATAAGAGTCCAGCCCCTTGGATGAGGAGAGGGATGTTGGAGGCCGGGCACCCCGAGGTCTACAAAACCAACAAGCAGGTGCTGTTTTGCTGTGGTGCATAGCAGAGTGAGACCTGGGGTTGAGCCCTTCCCAGTACTTCCCAGCCATGTCAGCGGGACAAGATACAGCAGAGCCTCGAGTGCCCCCGTCCTTAATTTGGGAGAAAAACCCCTGCCTTGCAAGGCTCTGGAGGTCAAGTAAGATAATGCTCAGATGCAGTGAGCACAGCCGTCCAGTGCAGAGCAGAGCTTAACTGCTCGGTAAACGCCTGGAGGTGTCACTCTGGGGGGCTCCCTGCCAGTGCAGTGTTCTGGGCCCCACAGAGCTCCGCCTGACTGGTGCTGTACTGCAGAGCCCTGTCATTCTCACTTTTCACCTAGAGTCTTTCTGGAAATGCCCATGGAAAGACTGTGTTCTTGCCAGTTAGTGAGGTGCCTCTGAAGAGGCCCCGCTTCAGCCCATTCCTGAGCAGTGGGAGTTTGGAGTTGGCGCTTCCTTGGAAGGCTGGGCCCCCGCTGGGGAGCAGCGGTGCTGGAGTAGCCAGCCCACAGTCCTGGAGTACAGAGAGAGAAGAGTTTCAGGCCAGGGTGAAGGCTTCCAAAATACAGCTAAGCACGGACACAGAAAGATAATTCCCAGTGATTCTGGCTGGCGGAGATGATCACAGCCACGTTTCCGCATGTATCCACGCTCATTGTTTCGCGGTTGTGTGCCTTAGTTCCGGCTGCTGTGACCCAGAACCACAGTTTGGGGGCTTAGAAACAGCAGTTACTTGTCTCTCTCTCGGTTTTGGAAGCTGGAAGCCTGCGATCGGGGGTCAGTGGGGTCAGGTTCTGCTGAGGCTCTTCCGCTTTGCAGACTGCTGACTTCTCAGTCTCACTCAGGAAGAGAGCCAGTGTCCTGGTGTTTGGAAGAGGGGTCTTTGGGAGATAATTAGGTCACCAGGTTTGAACCCTCTTGAATGGGTTGTGCCATCTTGAAATACCTTTACACAGCAGTAATCTTTTCCTGAAAACAGTAGTGTAATAATTTTTGTCAAATGCTTACTCTGCAGCAGTCACTGTTTAAGGAATTCAGTGTATTAAGTATTTTAGTCCTCACAATGACCCCATAAGGTGTAACCATTATTGCTTCTGTTATACGGATGAGAAAACAGGCACAGAGTGGTTGAACAATTTCTCCAAGGTCACACAGCTACTAAATGAAACAACCAGTAGTGGAGCCCAGGTAGTTTGATTCTGAATCCTGCGTTATTTTTTTAAAGATTTTATTTATTGATTTTTAGAGAGAAGGGAAGGGAGGGAGAAAGAGAGGGAGAGATACATTGGTGTGTGACAGAAACACCTATCAGTTGAGTCTTGAATGCCCCCAACCTGCCCCCCAACTGGGGGCCTGACCTGTAACTCAGGCTTGTGCCCTGACTGGGAATCGAACAGGTAACCTTTTGGTTTGCGGGCGTGATGCCCAACCCACTGAGCCACACCAGCCAGGGCTGAACCATGCATTATTAACCACTATGCAATATTGCCTCCCTTGTTTAAGTCTCAAGAGAGGGAAAGTCGTTCATGCAGAAAGGTGCTGAAGACTCCAGGTCCTCCTGGCTAAGGCCCCGGGTTAAGGAGCACCTGGATACAGAGAGGAAGAGGCACGTCGTCTGCTCCACAATCACTGTATTTCTCATCCGCCTCCTGGGTGCTGTGCACAGTGCGCAGCGGGGGGTGGGGGCAAAAGCAGAAGAACCATCCCTGTTCTCTTTCTATAAGTGGCATTTAAATTTCTGAGAAATTTGTTTTTGATTGAGCTAATTTGGGTCTCTTTTTTCTTAGTCACTCTACCTAAAGTTTTATCAGTTTTGCTGAACTTTTCAAAGAACCAACTTTTGACTCCATGATTTTCTCTATTTTTTCATTACTTTTATTCTCATTTTCTCTAATAATTGGCTTATGTCCAATTTACTCTCTTCCTACTTCTTAATGTGAATAAGTTTCTGAAGTGTTTGAGCTCTGAGCTCAAAAGGGCACTTCAGAGACCCAAGCAGGAAGGGGCTTACCGAGGTGCCTCTGAGAGTGAGTGGCAGTGCCAGGAGCCAGAAGCCCAGCACCTGGACCGTGGCAGCAAGCCCTTAGTTTTCTTTGCCACGTTTCACACCAGTTGGGGGTGAGCAGGCTCATTTTCTCCTAAACCAGGGGCTCTGCCCCTACTGGGAACTGAATGAGCACCTGGTGATGGAAGGGTTACGTAGTTAGATATCAGTCATATGGCCTGCCTTACTCGCTGCATCATCACAGCTGCATTTGTATGAGAATCATTCCACCCTGCTTCAAAGGGAGATGAGATTCCAGCCCCAAAAGGCTTTTCCAGAGAGCACCAGAGCAGGTTTGTTCTGTGAGCCCAGAGGGCAGCGCTGGGACTGGTGATTTGGGGGAGTTCAGTGTTTATTCACTTAAAGAAGTTCAGAATGTGTTCTTTGTGCCAGGGAGGGTAACAATCCAGCAGACAGCAAGGGCTGGGCAGATGTGAGAACATAGAAGCCCAGCAAAATGGAACAGGTGCTGGGAGAAGCAGGCGCAGCAGCCTGAGGGGGCGGGGCAGTCACTTCCACCTGAGGGCAGGATTGCTAGGAAGCATCAGCTCTGGGCTGCGCCTGGAAAGTGAATGTGGAGTTTAGCAGGCAGATGGGGGTCAGGCACTCCTGGCAGAGGGAAAAGGCCAGAATGTGGGTAGTTCCAAGGTTCTTTGGTGTAGAGCACGGGGTCAGGTTTGGGGAGGCATCCAAATGTCAAGTAAAGATAGATGGGGTTGCTGACCACCAGGGTCCCTGTGGGTTCTTCCCAGGAGCTGGCTGGACCCTGAAGACTGGGGAGGTACTGCTGGCATTTGGGAAGCTTGCGCAGCAGAATGAGCAGCTTAGCCATGCACTTAAGAAAGCTCACTGGGCTGTAACCCTGCAGAGTAGCCTGGAGGCCCGTTTGAAGGCTTGTAAGCTGGTCCTGGGGGATGAGATGAGGCCCAGAACCACTCCATGGCCGTGGGGCTGCACCTGCAAAGACGGAGATCAGAGGCTGGCTGTGGGAACAGTCAAAGAGGTGCAGGTAACACGACTTGGTCACCTGGTGGACATGGGGAGGAGAGGGGCAAGGTGATGTTGAGGACAGCAATGACTAGTGACATGCAGCGAGCACGTAGCTCTGTGCCCCTGGAGTTGTACTTCAGCTGGCCTGGGATGGGACTAAGAATTCACATTTCTCACCAGCCTCTGGGAAATGCTGATGCGGCTGGACTGGGGGCTGCACTTTCAGCACCGCTGCCCTGGCACTCTCTGTTCTTTTTGAGTTTCGGGCTCCGTGTCTGTGGGCAGGGACACATGAGGCAAATGTGCACTCCAGCATCAGTGCCAGAGCACATTCAGCCCAAGACAGAGAGCTTTCAACCCATGAAAGGGTACAGTCACCCTGCCCTTCCATCCTCTTCTACCCATTTTTGTCCTTTCCCCACCACCAGTGACCCTGAGTCCAGACCCTTCCCCCAGATAACTTGTTTCCCCGTCTGGTTGGTGTTCAGGGCAGCTGGGTCGGTGGAGGAACCAGCTATTGTGAGGACCAAGGCTCTTGCTCTGAGTAGGTGATGGATTGAAGAGACCCAGGACAGGCACGAAATCCCTAGAGCTCAGGAACTCACCACCTTGAGAGATGAAATTTCCAGTAGAGTAGCCAATAAGCTACTCCTTGGCTGCGGCAACCTGAGTATGGCCATGGGGCAAGGAGAAGAAAAGCATCTCTCTTCTTTTTTTTTTTTTTAGATTTTTTAATTTATTTATCTTTAGAGGGGAAGGGAAGGAGAGAGGGAGAGAAACATCAATGTATGGTTGCCTTTCATGCATCCCCTGCTGGGAATTGGCCTGCAGGGAACTGGTCTGCAACCCAGGCATGTGCCCTGACTGGGAATCGAACTGCGATTGTCTGGTTCGCAGGCCTGTGCTCAATCCACTGAGCTACACAGCATCTCTCTTCTTGCTCTCCCTCAGATCGCCTGGCTTCGTCACCTTGGCCTTCAGGCGCATATAAGAACATGTGTTTTCCCAACCCCACTCCACACATGAACAGTATCGAGCCTCTGTGTGACCCTGCACCAGAGACCTGGTGAAGGAATTCTAGGGAGATGGATGGAGATTACATGGAAATCAATCACACACAGCTGGCATTCTCTGCAGGCAACTGTTCAATTTTATTTCCTTTTCATTTTTCTCCCTGTTCCCTGGGATCAACTCCTTTAAGAGCTTGACACCAGCTAGACTTGTAAGATCAAGTAGTGAACTTAAGCCAGCTGCTGGCATCTTCTCTGGGTTTCTCTGGAACTGGGGAAATTGTCCAACACAACCAATAGATCATGAGTCCTCTGGACCACTGAGGGCATGTGGCACTTCTTGGAGTCTTACCTATCAGTGCTTAGGTGGGTTGTTTAAATTATTTTCCCTAAAATCCCATTTATAATTTTGGCTGCTTTGAGCTGCAAGTAATAGAGGACCCAGCTCATTTAAATGATGTGGAGATTTAGTATCTCCTGTAACAAGAACGCTAGCAGAAGGGCAGTTGTGAGATTCATTAATTCAGTGGCTCAGCAACATCACCTGAGATTTGTATTCCTGCTGTCTTTCTGTCGTTGTACTGCCATACTCAGCATGTTCTCCCCAAGTTCAGGTTCCTCATTGCACAAGATGGTTGCCATAGCGCCAGACATTACAAAGACACATAAACCTGTAGGATGGATAACTGAACAAAACCAGAGTTCCATTAAGAAGGAGGAAGGAGTTGCAGTGAAAAATGACCACTGGGTGGCTTGATCCAGGTGTCAGTTCTTATTAAAAAACCTTTACCCTTTCTCTTCTACCTAAGACATCAAGTGCAAACGTCTTGTCCAGGCATGATGAGACTTCTACAGTATGCCCTGAATTTACACTTCGTGGTTTTGTCTCCCACTAATTTCTGGGTGGGGCCGTTGGGTAGCCCTACTGGAATGAGGAGTCTGACAGAAGAGCCTGCTGATAGCGTCCTGAGGTCCCAGGTCTGCTCCCTACTCATGGGTAACCGGTACAGATCCCTACGGGGCCACTTGAATGAGCGATGTCTGCCTGTGTGAGGGAATGGGGTGAACTGGGGAGGGGAGTTGGAGGACACGTCTAGAGGGTCATCTGCTGGCAACCTAGTTTCTGCCAGTTGCTGCCGTGTAGGAACACAGGGCCAGGTAGCCAGGTCTTCTGGTTATTCATGAGAGGCTGGACATTTGGTTCTTTAAGAGAATTTTCTGGTAGCTAATGACTGTTTTGAGTAGTTAGTATTTGTTTTGTTTCATATCCACAAAGCACTGTGTGTGGCCCCTTGTGGATTGGAGGTGACCTCAGCCCTCCCGTTTGAGACCTTTTTTCATTGATTTGACTTACCTCATTTGATTTTATCTATTTTCATTCATTTCTTTCATTTATTATTTCACATCATCAAGTGAGGGAGGTTTTCAAGGTGTGTTACAGGAGCCAGCTTTTAAAAACCTAGTACCAGATAAGTGCCCAGAAGTTCCGTTAGTTGAATGTGATTGTGTTCCTAAACATCAGACGTAAACAGTCCCATACAAGAGAGGGGGTTTGTGATGAGGTTAATAATCAGATACCTGGTTCAGGCAGTTGTCCTCCCACAGCGGCACCCCGTTTGGGTGCAATGGCTTAATCGTATTCGCCGCAGTGGATGTGAGTGCTTCTCTACATGGGTCCCAACCGCTGCTCCCCCAAGCCTAGCTGCTCACCTTATCTCCTCCTGTCTGACCTTTTAGCCAGCAAAGGGAAGAGATGACCCTCTTTGATTGGGCAGTGCTTCACTGTTCCATTCATTGTGTCTTTCGCTTTTCTGCGAAGCATGTGAAGTTACCACTCCCATTTCCAACATGTAGAAACCGAGGCTCAGAGGAATTCGGCACCTGCCCGAGGCTGTTTGCGGCCAGTTGCAGAGTCACTTTTGAGTCCTATTTGCTGGCCTCAAAACCAATGTTCTATTGACTTCTTTATGCTTTTGGTAAAAAGATTTTATTTATTTTTTAGAGAGAGGTGAAGGGAGGGAGAACAACAGGGATAGAAACATCACTGTGAAAGAGAAACATCAATCAGTTGCCTTTCATATGCACCCTGACTAGAAGCTGAACCCACAGCCCAGGCCCGTGCCATGACCAGGAATCAAACTAGCAACCTTTCCCTTGCAGCACAACACCCAGCCAACTGAGCCACACCAGTCAGGGCTTTGTATGCTCTCTTGCCCTTATGACTGTATTTTACCTGTGTGGAATTGCCCGCACCCTGGACCTTAAAGTTGAATTTTGGAAGTTAGAAAAACCCACTTTATCTCTGCTTCCTAGTATTTTCTTTTTTTTTTTTTTAAGTCATTTTGTTACTGAATAGGGATCCAGGGGGGTGCGATATTTGGCCCACCGAGGGGTGCCAAAAATTGATACAGAACAACAGGGGCCCCTCCCAAGGACGGTATACTATCTACTGGGCTCGTCTGTCCGCCGCCAGAGGAAAGACATCTCCCAGTGCCAGAGATTTGTGAAAAGGAAAGGAAAGGTTTATTCAAAGCTATACAGACTTAAAGCAGTGACCCGATGTCCCCATAAAAATATCAAAGTCCTTTAGGATAACCACAGATGCCCACAGCGGTCCCTTCTCCCCCTGCCCTAATTCGGGGTAACGTATCTCAGGAAAAGAAGCACACGTCCATGTTTCCAGGCCACTGGCACCATCAGCTGTGTCGCCGTCCAGGATCTCCAATTAATCCAAAGTCATGCGGCACCTTCTCACGGTCCACTGGCAAGAGTTCTTTGTACCCATTTTTCCAGTCAAAATCTCTCCTGCTTTCCAGGCCATGCGGCCAAAGGGAGCACCCAAAAGCCATGTGGGCCTCTTCTACCAAAGGTGCAGGGGTCTGCACTCCACCAAAAGTGCGTGTCTTTCTTTTTCACCTGGCTGCAGGGATCTTCATTCTGGCAAAGCTGCGTGGCTCTCTCTTTCACCTGGGCAAGAGGGGGTCCTAAGTCTGCCCCAAACCGCATGGCTCTCTCCCCTAATGGCTGCTGTGTCTGGGTTTAAATCACTGCGCCAGTCCTCCTTTGCAGCCCCATTTCCGACTCCTCCCATAATCAGTTACAGCTGCCAGGACTCCCATATCCTCCCAGCTCTACTGGGCTGCCATAGTGAGTCTGGGCAGGTGTAGCCCCATGGTGTGGAGCCAGTCAACTCCAAGCTCTCACACAGGCACTATAACTCAGGGGACCTGCCCCTAGTTACATCTTGGGTGGAAGTCACTGCCTTCTCCCTGGCTCAAAGCATGGCCACGGCTATTTAACATATCTATAAAACCAGTTAAAGGTTATAGATATGTTAAATGACCATTCCAGAGGTTAGCTGTGAAACTGTTGCTATGCAAAACAACTCTCAATGGCCCTGCTCCATTTGTCCCTTCCCCCAACTGACACCTGGCGGGGGGGGGGGGGGGGGGGGGGGCTTTTAATATTTCCCGGACACCCTGAGCTCTGGACCCCATCCAAATCCTTTAGTGCTCCCCTCCTGACTGTACCCTGTTACAATTTGTCTCAAGATGCTTTCAGTTACAAGTTACAAACTTCTCATACTGGCATAAGCAAAAAGGGAATAGAATGCATTGGATTATGTAACTGAGAACTGGGGATCACTGCCTTCAGGCATGGCCTGATCCTGGCTCAGATGTCTTCAGGGATCTCTGCTCAGGGCTGGTTGTTCCTCTTCAGAGCTGCTGTCCCCCTGCAGGCACCCGAGGCCTCCAGCAGCTTACAGCTCCTGCAGCTTACAGCTCCTGCAGAAAGAGAAAGGCTCTGTGCTGATCCTGCAGTCAGGGTCACTGAACCTGTCTTCTGCTTTGAGCTGAGTACTTGCTCAGACCCTTTAGTGTGGTCAAGAGAATACCATCTTCTTGGTGTTCTCATTCGTGAGAACTTTGAGAAGTTCTCAACTTCCCATTTATGAAACTGGGGGAGAGGCCAGCCTCCCAAATGTCTTGTACTGACAGTAGGAGAAGGCTGGTTCTCCAAGAACAGGGTGAGGGTTCTAGAAAAAAAGGGATGGAAGCCGAGCAGGCAGTTGCCTGCTTTTACGTTAAAACAACAGATATCTTAATGTTCGTTATGTGTCTCAAGGACCACATAAACACCCTCAGTCAGGACCCTGGCTTTCCAAGAAAAAAGGACTGAATGCAGAATTTTAATACCACTTCACTCTCTTATCAGCAGTTGAGATATTCTCTTTAAAAAATGAAAGGACCATTGGGACATTTGCCAAAGCGACACTTTTCATAATAGAAAAAGGAAGGGCAAGCTTTATTTTCTCATGCATAACTAATATGCGTACAATATGAATTTCCTAGGGTCTTAACCCAGCTTCCTCCCAGAGTAGTGCCTCATTTATCTGGCATCATTAGGGAGCTGGGTTTCCTGGGTGAGTGGATTCTGCAGATATGTTTGTGTTTTTGAGATTTAAATATGTAAAACAAAATCTTTCTTAAAGTGTTTGTTTGAACTAACAGAATACACTGATATTGTGGACCTAAATGAACATTTTTAAAGCCATTTTGCTCCATGCTTCTAGAAGTTAGAATATGTTTCAGTAGTTATGAGAATCCATAGGATAAGCATGAGCCTGTTTCCTGGACGTGACTTATGGGTGAGTGGGGAGGGCCGGTGACCATCCTTAGGAATTTTTCAGATGAAACCTGAGCCGATTTCATGGCTAACTGGATTCCATCTCTCCCATGTCTCCCATTCGCGTTCATGTGCCGTTAGGGGGAAGCAGACCTCCCCCTCGTTCAGAGGCTCCACAGGCCCTCGGCCTCTTCTCCAGGGTCTCTCTGCTGCGGTGCTCTCTTCTTCTCTTGTGTGTATTGACTTGAGCTGTTCTCCAGCACTACTTGGTCTTTACTTTATTCTAGAGAATAATTGAGCCTTGCCAAGAGAAACCAGAGAGTCAAGCTTTCTTAAATGAATTGCGTTAAAATTCAAACATATCCCTTAATAAGTAGAGGAGGCAGGACAGGGATTCTGTTATTTTTCTATAAATAAATCCAAAGACTATGGGACTGGTCCAATGTGGACTCACACTGGGAAGCGATTGATGAAGTCTTTGGGATTGACCACCAGGTAAATGGGACGTTTACTGGCCCGCTCGCTGATTCCGGCTAGGATCCTGTCACTTCAGAGGATGTGGGTTTTCTATGCTTTTTTGGCACTGGTGCAGAATGGCCAGCCTGCTCATCTCTGCAAATGATCCTTATTTCCTGTTCTATGGAACTTTTTCTGCCAGGCAGGTGCAGAACATTATGGCCTGGTTATTCAGGACCATTCAAAACTCATAGCTTTGACCATGAGGTTTAATTGCTGTTGGCCCCCGGTGAGGCTTGCCTCTGCCCTATTTAAAGATCAGGCCAAGAGTCCAATGATATTTCTTTTGGATGGCGATTTTTTTAAACTTTATTTAGTTGTTTTTTCTTTTTTTACTTTTTATTTTGACATAATTTTAGATTTACAAAAAAAAAAAATTGTGAAAGTAATCCTTTGTGCCCTTCACCCACCTTCTCTTACTAACGTTAACTTCTTACACAACCATGTACTGCGTACATCTTACATAGCACCATTATCTGGACCATGGAGCAGTATTATTAACCAACCTATAGACTTTATAGGAACCGTGCCAAAATTCCCCATGAATGTTCTTTTTTCTGTCCCAGGCTTCCACATTACCTTTAGTTGTCATATGTCTTTAGTCTCCTCCAACCTGTGACGTTGCCTCGGCCTTGTCTTTGTTTTTCATGACACTTTTGGAAAGAGTAGCCAATTATTTTGTAGCATGTGCCCTATTCGGGTTTGTCTGACGTTTTTCCCCTGATCAGTCTGACACATTTGAGAAGAACACGACAGAAGTGACCTGTGCCCTTCTCAGTGCGTCATGTTAGAGGAACCTGATGTCTTATTACCGGCGATATTTGGGCGACATGTGCCAGGTTTCTCCAGTATAAAGTTACTGTTTTTCGGCTCTTCAATGAATAAGTATCTTGTAGGGAGATACTTTGAAATTATGTGACTATCCCGTTGTAAGACATTTTTCTTCAAAGGATGTTTTGTGGGAGACCCTAACATAGAAAACAGGTAGAAGTAAATTGTTTTCACTGAAATGGACGTGAGATGGGGCCTGCGTCCCTGCAGCCTCTCACCCGCTCCCTGACCCAACCCGAGTTGTGAGTTGTGTCTGTTGACCCCTCTGCCTCTATGGAACACTGCTGGGAAATCATGGCTCTTGACTGTGGATTCTGACCTTTGGTTTTTGTGATACTTAGATGTGCTGTGAGTGGCTGCCGTCAAAATACTCTACAAGACAATATTCTTCCAAATCGGAAGTAGCAGAGTTAAATTTAACTTCAGCAACACGAAGTGTGACTGATGCCAGTCAGCAGGTGTTGGTTTGGCCCCTCTGTGTGCCAGTCACTGTGCTAGGACCAGGGAATATAAAATCCAGAAGGCACAGTCCCTGCTGGAACAGAGAGGACTTTATCGTCTAGACCCAAGGTAGAAACATGAACAACCCCCCCCCCCCCACAAACTGACTTTTGCAGGGAAGGTAGTTGAGGATGTTTGGTTTGTGTGTGGAGTGAGTGCATCAACCGCCTCGACCTAAGTAGCCATCGTGTGTTGGTCCAAAGCAGTTCCGTTTCCTTAGAGAAGCATATGTGCTTTAGAGGAAAAAACAGAGTCAGGGCAACCGTCGTAACCACTCCCGCCCAAAGAAAGAGCCACCCTGTGGTGCCTCTGATTCTCCTTCCCAAGGCTGGAAGACTCCAGATTCTCGTCCTTCATGGGTGAGGAGTTGGAGCTGCCCGCAGTGCCATTGTTATTCCAGACACTTGCTGCCCACACGCTTCGCGCCCAGGAGGGAGGCTGGGCCGAGCAGGCTGGAGCTCGCTCAGCCAGGCATCTGCCTGCTCCTGGCAAAGGAGATTATGCCTCTGGAACGGAATTTTCTGGCTGAGCCTTTGTTACTTAATTAGTCTCCTGTCTCTTTTCCCTTCAGGACCATGGCAGGATCCAGAACGCACCCCTCACCCCCCATTTAGATGAATGCAAATACCCCTAATGAAGTTTTTTAATTGTTCATTTTAAACAGATCAGAAAATTGTCAAAGCTACTGTAGTCACAGGGAATACAGGGGTAGAAATAACTTTTCAAGGCCTATGTTTCTCAAGGGAGTAAACTAGCAAATACCATCTCTTTAAATTCTGTTTAACATGAAGCCTTTATTGACTTCTCATGATGGTTCTGCACGATTTAATGCTGCTTTAAGTGAATATTATTTAGCTTCTTCACTCAAGTCAATGCAGCCTTGTGGATCTGTAAATTCAGATGCTGATCACAACCAGAAGTCAATGTATAAAATGGTTACAATTTAATTAACTGGTAATAGATCTTATGCAATGTCAGGTTAAAGGGGATGTATAAATATTGCTTTATGAACCAGCCTTTGCAGAGAGCACAGACACCGGCCACTCTCTCCTCTCTTTCTCATGGGATGAGTTATAGGATGGCCCTGTTAACTGCAAAGCAGTGTGAGGTGGGGTGGGGGGAGGGGAGCATTCTTAAATGGCTGTGTCCAGCCGATCAACCTCGAAGAACTTGACTTCGGAGGTCAATAAAGCTTCCTGACACTGTGAATTTCATTTTATGAGGCACCATTGAAAGGCATCAACTCATGGTTTGTCTTGGGCTTAGAGAAAATGTTTTGAAGGTTCATACGTACATTTGAACTAAAGAGCAAGAGTTATTTCAACCTATTTACCTTACGGGAGAAAGGGGGGGACCAGGAAACTCAGGCCCAGAAGAGGGGGACCTGGCTCTTTGCTCTGTCCAGCAGCACCACATGCTGCTGGTGAAGTCAACTCCTGGAGTTTACTCAAAGCCAAAAATCTGTTGGGAGTTTTGCCCTAACTTCTTACCTCTTTAGGAGCTGAGGCCCTCGGGCACTGCAGTTCATTCATTCTGTAGCTCCGATTTAGCAGCAAGGAAAAAAATGGTCCATTGCCCTTCTCCAGCCTGATAGGCCTCAGGAAAGAGTTTAATTCTTACTACCTGAAGCATGTATCTGCCACAACCCCAATAGCCCGGAAAGAGCCCTGGACCGGGAGTCATGCCCTCTGTGAATGACACCTGAGACAAAACCCTACCCACCGCATGGGGTCCCTGCAATTCCCTCATGCTGCTTGTGTTTTGTTGCTGCTTGTGTTTCCTGCCCAACTGAAAGCTCAAGAGGGGAAATTCCTACCTATCTGTCTCCACGTAGTGCCCCCAGGGCCTAGCATAGCACCTGGCATGTGGTAGATGCTTCATGATTCTTGTTCAGAATGAGCGAGGTGCCCTGGCAGGAGCACCATTCTGACGCACCACGGTTTCGCCTTTGATTCCCCCATCAGGGCACGTGCCGGAGGCAGCCATTGAATGCATGGGTGGGCGGAATAACAAATCAGTCTGTCTCTCGCTCTCTCTCAAACCAGTAAATAAAAATAATCTTTAAAGAATGAATGAGCAGACCTCAGATCTGTGGACCTTCATCAGCAAAATGAGAATAATAACTTGACCCTTTCTGCCTCACACGGGGCCGAGAAAGACGATCTCTGCAGAGGAGCCACTAGGTGTTACATGAATGTGACAAGATAGGTCCTGTGAGTCACTTGCAGTGTGGTGACCTCGGAGGCATTAGCTATTCTGCATTTAGCTCTTCCTCTGACTTCCCTTTGATGAGAATGCACCTGAGTTGTTCAGTAGCAGGAACTGGCAGTCTCCTGCCTAGAATGAGAGACTCCTTGATGTTCACAGAAGCCTCACGTGTCCCTCTACCCCCCACGTTATAGATTAGGGAGGAGCCCGGAGACAGTGATTTCCCTGCCTGGCATCCTGCAGGGAATCCATGGCTAAGCCAGGACTGGGTCCTTCTTTCCCTGTCTGTGTCCACCTCCCCCCCCCCCCCCGCAGCTCTGTGCTTTATTTTCATTCCTGTGAGAAGCTATGGAGGATTTAATTAGCCGCAGTCTGAGATGTGATACATGTCAGAGCTCGTTACTGTGGTGGGGCTGGTGGTCTTTATTCTCCAGTGCCACCCCTTGTAGTTCAGCAACCCCAATTAACTCCAACACTCAAAACAGCCTAGCTGGGCAGGTGTCGCCAAGGGCCATCGTGAGGCTGGCACTCATGTTCCCCAGTGCCCCTCAGACGTGGCCTCCTCCACCTCAGCCTGACCCACTGTTCTTCCCCTGAGCACCCTGTGGGTGTTGATGTTGGGAAACATTTTTCAGTTCAAAGGCGTGACATCATTTTGCTCGGCACCAAGCTGGGCTCCAGCCAGAGCCCTTACAAGGCTAGGCTGTCCCCTCCCTGCAGTGTACACCCTCGGGGCTCCCAAAGGGCCAGTAAGACGGACAGGAGACGGAGCCTCAGGACCCACCGGAGTCAGGGATGATTCCTTCTCTGGACTAGGTTCTTTTTGTTACTTTCACGTTAACATCAGAAAAGGTGAAAGAAGGTTGGGGAACTGGTCCAGATTAAAGAAAATGAAAGCGACGTGACAAGTAAATATAACACAGAATCCCCGGTTGGATTCTGGTTTAAGGGGAAAACAGCTGTGAAGGCAATTAGGTGACAGACAATAACAAGTGTTGGGGAGGATGAGGAAAAGTCAGGACTCACCAGTGCGGACGAGCCTGTAAAGTAGTTCAGCTGCTTCAAGAAACAGTCTGCAATTCCTCTAAAGGTAAAGTGTGGAATTACCATGTGAGCCAGCGATTCCTCTCCTAGGTGCACACCCAAGAGAAATGAAAACGTACACCCATGTCCAGACTGGTGTGACTCGGCGGGGTGGGCATCGTCCTGCAAACCTAAAGGGCACCAGTTTGATTCTGGTCGGGGCACATGCCTGGGTACTGTGCCAGGTCCCTGGGTGAGGGTGTGCGAGAGGCAACCAGTCGATGCTTCTCTCACATGTTGTTTTTCTCCTTCTCTATCTTCCCTCCCTCTCCCCTCTGAAAAATAAATAAAACATTAAAAAAATACACCCATGTACAAATTTCTACATGAACGTTCATAGTAGCAGCATTATTCATACTGGACAAGAGGTAGAAACAACCCAAATGTTTATCAAATTATGAATGAACATATAAATATGATATAACCATACCATAGAATGATAATCGCCTATAAAAAGGATGAAGTGTTGATTCGTGCTGTGGTATGAATGGACCTTGGAACATTATGCTACCCCAAAAAAGCTAGGTACAAAAGGCTGCGTGTTATATGATTCCTTTGGTATGAAATGTGCAGAACCGGCAAATCTATAGAGACAGAGCATAGATCAGTGGTTTCCAGGGCTTCCGGGAGGGAGACAGGGGGAGTGACAGACCCTGGTCTGGCACGCGAACGGGGTTTCTTTTTGCAGTGGTCACGGTGATTTAGACTTAGTGGTGAAGATTGCCCAACTTTCTGAAAACACTAAAAACCACTGAATTGTACATTTTAAAAGGGTGAATTTTATGTTGTCTGAGTCATGCCAATTTTAAAAATAAATAAAAAGTAATTTGAGGGACGGGAAGGAAATTGGAATATGGAGTGCGTGTTGGATAAAAGTTTAAACCATTGTGATAATGGACTTGGGGCTATTTAGGAGAGTGGTCTGTTGTTTGAGAGAGGCGTGTGTAGTGGTCAAGTGTCATGACATCTGTAATTTACTTTCACGTGATTCCGTAAAAACATGTTTAGATAGGTTAGTGTGCAAATGTAAGATAGTAATAATTGGTAAAACCTAGATGAAGAGTTTCCTGGTTTTTACTATTCTTACAACTTTTCTATTGAAATTGTTCAAAATAATAGGCTGGTAAATAATAGGGAGGTGGTGAATGGGGTTCCTGGCCTCAGTTCCTGTGTGTGTGTGTGTGTGTGTGTGTGTGTGTGTGTGTGTGTGTGTGTGTGTGTCAGCAGTGGCCTGAGTGAGCATTCTGGTTCTCCTACCTAGAAACTCTGAAAAAGGGGCTGAGCTGTCCCCAGGGTTTTTATAGAGGCTTTATTACTAAGTAGCCATGATCGACTGAGTCATTGGCCCTAGGTGGTTGATCCAACGTCAAGCCCCCATCCCCGCTCCCCAGAAATCAGGGGCGGGACTGAAAGGCCCAGTCCTCTAACCACTCGGTAGGCTCCACTGTCCACCAGCCCCCTTCTGTGGGTGGGATCCTGGTCACCTCGTTCACGTAACAGGAGACGCTGTCACCCTTCTCGTCACTTAGGAAATTCCCAGGGGTTTGGGAGTTGTGAGCCAGGAACTATGGCTGAAGACCAAATACACCAAAGACATCTGTATCGGTCATCTAGATGAATATATATATTCATCTAGAATATATATATATATATATATATAAAATCTTCTACATTTCACAGGTGGAAATGTTAGAATACCAAGGGGCAGCAACAAGTCAAATGTTTCCAGCTTTCCAGCTTGACCCTTTAGTCTCAGTCAGGATGAGACTAAACAAGGTCATGTTTCAGCCTCCCTCAGAGGGAATCACTTCCAATCCTGGGTTGAACGGAGCCCACTCACCCATCCTTAGGGAGCGCCTGACCCCACAACCAGACGCGTGGGCCTGTGTGTCAGTGGTCAGAGGGGAGGGTTTGTTCTGACCTCCAGAGAGCCCGAAGTGACCCCAAGGGGGCCGCCAGCCATGGCTCCCTCCTGACCTCACTCCTAGGGTGGGGAGGAGGTATGGTGGGGGCGGGGGGATGTTTTTCCTCTCTTCTGCAAGGGAAGCACTAAAATAGCCAGCAAACACAGTTTCTGAGGTGAAAGAGTTTTCAGGGTTAATTTTCTAAAGGTTAGTTTTCCAAGCCTCCCGTGTTCTGTCCTCGTTGGCAGGCTCTGTATTTGGGGTGGGGTTGTGCAGAGCTCACTTGCCAAGTAAGTTCGTAACTTGCCAAGTTCCTTGTTCCTTGTCCCACCCCCCACCCCCAAGTATGAAAAAAATCAGCAAGGTCTCAGGCAGTCTTGAGACATGAAGAAGGCCTGAGCCACCCCTTCCAGAACACATGGTGAGACCAATCGTGGAGAAGGTCCGACCTTCCGAGGAAGGGACCTTGGAGCTGCCTCATTTTCCTGCCGCAAATGAGGCCTTCCGCAAGAAACCCATTGCTCTCACACCTGGTGCCCGCCTGGGAAATAGAGTCAAGGGCATTGGCAGAAGCCTCTACACCAACTGCTTTTACAGTCTGCGGGCTGAGTTTTCAATGTGCAGATTTGCTATGAATTTATAGAGTGTTTTGATTCTAAATTCACAATGTGCATCTTTAATGGCTCCAAGTTTGGATAATTTCATGCTGTTTATATCCTGGCAGCCATGGTTTATGCATATTTCCCAAGTTATTACCCTCCTAGGAGAAGAGTGAACAACCTCCTTTTACAAAAGACAGTCCCATATGTCCTGGTTTAGTGCGTCTCTTTTCAGGGACCATTTGCATTGAGATGTGAGGAGAGCGTGACAGCTGGATGAGGCCTCACCTGGGTGTGCAGGCAGGTGGGGTTCTGGGCAGCCTGGACCCTCTTGCCTGGCTCCCAGATGGTTTTGCATTTGAAAATTATGAATTAGGCGCTTTGCAGTCTCCTCGAGTTCTGCCTTTGAGACATTTTTCAACCTCATTTACTAACAACAGAAAAATGTTGGCCACCTTGATTTCCCATCAGGAAAGAATTTTGTTAAGGTGCAATGACATCCTCAAAGAAAATGGTCCAGGGATTTTCTTTCTGAGAGTCCTGCCTGAGGATGGAATCAGAAATGAGAGATGTACAGGATATTTTTTGAAACTTAAAAAAAAATTTTATTGCATTAAAATATGTGTAATATGAAAAAAATTTAGTAATGGAAAATTGGAAGCAATTAAACATCCAGCAGTAGGGGATATGATTCATCCATTATTAGAATATAATACACCCTTTGAAAATACTTTCAAAGAACTTATAATAACGGGAAATTTCTCTTGACACAATGATAGGTGGAGAAAGCCAGTTCCAGACCTCCAATTAGGCCTTCAAATTTCAGACATACATGTTGAAACAAGATAAAAAGGGTCACCACGTAATTATTAACAGTGGTTATTATTGGGTTGGTGGGATTATGGAAGATTTTTTAGAAATTTTTTATTTCAAGATAACTGCATATTTCACATGCCATAGTAAAAATATTACAAAAAGATTGTGTGTACCCATTACCCAGTTTCCTGTGGGGGAATTCAATTTTCTTTTTAGTCTTTTCCAAAGATTTTGGAAAAATCTATAGCTTTTTTCTTTTCCAAAATCTATAGCCAGGGAAAATAAGGATAAGGACTGTCATTAAACAAAAGCAAAACAAGCCTTACCCCTTTTTCTGAAGAACCTTGCTCCAAATTGTATTCGACCTTCGCTTTTCCTGCCCCCGCCTTGCCAGGCCTGTTAGGCCACTGTTTTGCATTTAGCACCTGCTAATACTGTAGTTAGTGGGATCTTTCCCTGTGTATGGGCTTCCATACGATGAGTGTACGTTAAAGAAAGGAAGCACAACTTCCAGAAGCAGTGGGTTTACTCAAACTCTTTGGAGACAATAGAAAAGAAACACTTCTACATTAAAATAAAGTTAAAGTGAAACATCCATATAACAACAGAGTGGAGAGTAAGGTTTGAGATACGAGCTGAATACTTAAGATTAAGCGCAGTGCTGTTTGAGAGGCGTGCTAGTAGATGTCAAAGAAATGCTTCTTGAATTGAATTATACCGTCTGCTTCTCAGCTGGCTTCTTGTTCCAGGGGGTGGTGTCAGGGAACACACGGCACTAGAGGGAATCACTGGGGAAGAAGCTGACTGGAGCCGCTCTCCTTAACTTTAAAAAAGGGGTTTAGATTTTCCCTCTGCCCTAGGGCCACATGTTGCCTGCATGCACACTGCCAGGGAGTCAGGGAGTCAGGGTCTCTGGGTTGGAATCTTGACCCCCACGGAGGCTGACCTCCGTGGGAACCTGGCAGGATATCTGGTCTGTGGGACTCTTTTTTCCTCGCCAGCCCCCGGGAGCTGTTCAGACAAAGATCATCATGGCTCAAGGCTCTCTAACTCTAAGACACTAGAGGTCTGTCAGCCCAAAGCATGTGACATTCACGAGGTTCCCAAACTCCTCTTACCTAATTGGAAGTGCACAATGAACTTGCAAGGAAGGATTTAAGCATCCTTAGAAGTTAGTCTTCATTGATTTGGGTATTTCTCTGCTTCCTTGGTGAACCTTCCGGTCAACACCTCTCTTATCATTTAAAAAAAAAGGCCCAAGAGAAAGAAGGTTGTAAAAGTGATTAAGAGGCCCTGGCTGGTGTAGCTCAGTAGGAAGGTGTTTGGTGTTTAAGGGAAGGCAAATACATTGATGTTTCTCTCCTTTCTCCTTCCCTTCTTGATTTTTTTAAAAGTGATAAGAGATACCCCTCTCTTAATCACCCCTTTCTTTCTTTCTCTTTTTCTTTCCCCTAAAGATTATCTTGGGTATATCAAAAGCAATTTTTATAGGCAGGTTGGTCTTTTACAAGAGATGTGTTTACCAAGCATGAAATTAACATTTTTGCACAGAGCCAAATAATTGCTTATAACACGGTGACTTTAGTAGGAAGTTTGCAGCTTGAGCAGTTGTTAGCAAGGTCAGCTGGCACGTGCAATAATACAGTAAGCAGACTCTCCATCACCAAAGCCAAGTTAGCATCTTGTGAGGGCACAGGTTCCTCCCCCTGGGGATTTCTCTCATGAAGTCGTTTCAGATGTTGGGAGCAGTGCAGTTTATTGGCGTTACAGCCCACCGAACACTTCGGACTTCTATCTAGCTGCAGGCTAGAGTGTGACTGGATAACCAGTGATAGACTCAACTTAGCATCATTTTGCCTCAGAACAAGGGTCAGGCCAGGCTAGAGATGGGAGGGACCCACAGACTCAACAGGCTTTTTACGGACAAGATGGGCAAAGTGAGTTCACATCTGCATCTGAACAACATGAGATTGCTGGTTCCGTGGGAGACCCAGCTCGGAAGATGGTGATGACCGCAGAATGCTTTCATGTTCATGGTCTTTTCTGAGCTGTACAGAGACAGCTGATGAAGTAGCCTGGGGAGCAATTATCTGCCCCCTTCTTCAGATGAAGAAACTGAGGCCTGGCCATTAAAGTGTCAAGCCCAGGGTCACATGTGAAATCACAGCAGGTGGTCAATGGAGATTAACCTTCTGGGAACAACTTATGTTGCTCATTCTATGCCTTGAATAAGAGAGAGAGAACTTGGACTAGTGACGTGATTGCAAATATTTAATTCCTATAAAGGAGGGTGGGGCATTTTGTAGAGAAAATACTGCTTAGTGTGCTTAGGGTGGGGTTTAACAGTAGAGTCATGGGCTTCTTTAGAGGATGTTCCTACATTTAAGCCTTCCGAGGCCAGGGGTGTGTGTGTGGGTGTGTCTACCTGTCTTATGTGTCTGTTTCTATCCGGTGAAAAGCTGAAGGTAATCTGTCTGTAAATTTTATGTTCTTTGAGCGCTGACATTTCAGACAATGACCCAGTAAGTGCCATGTGTCCGGTCATCTGTGACTCCTTTAAGAAACTGAAAAACATTCCGAGAGGAGAGAGTTGAAAGCCAAAAATGCGCACAGAGTCCATGCGCACAGGCAGGTCAGCCGACAGTGTGTTACCTAGAATTTAAGCCCTCTGCAGTAGGAAGGCGGACGCTTCCCCCTCCCGTGCCTCCTTGTGTAATATCTAAAACCTGAAATATGAAATGGGGCCGTTCACACACGAGACAACTGTTTTCTCAGGTCTCACGCCTTCCTTTTGAATAGCCAGCATAATATATGTACAATTATTCCCGGCCTAGAGGTGTCTTTTTGCCTTCTGAGTGATCGTTGAAATTTCTTTTTTTTTTTTTAATTTTCATTATTGATTTTTAAAAGAGAGACAGACAGACATGGATTTGTTTTTCCACTTATTTGTGCACTCATTGGTTGATTCTTGTATTTGCCCTGGCTGGGGATCAAACCCGCAACCCTGGAGTATCAAGATGACACTCTGCTTCCCAGCCAAGGCCCATAGTTGAAATTTCTTGGCAAGTGTCACGCTGTTGACAGGGAGCCTCTCTTTTCACACCTCAGTTCCAGGTGGCCCCTCTGTGGCCGTCTTCCTGGCCCACTGGCCTGCAGGGCTGTCTGCTTGCAGTAAGGACTTCACTCATTTCCCCATAAAGGGGCTCCCCAACCTCTGTGCTTGTCCCAGGAGAATGGGGAGGGCTGTGCACCTCTCCTGAGGGAGCCAGGCCAATCTGATTAATTAAGGTAAATAGGGGAGTGATCCGCAGTGGCTTAAGTTCCAGGCAGGTAACCTAGGCAACGGCAGGGAGTCTGCACTTCTGCTGACAAGTAATGTGGGATTAATTTCTTCCCAGATCTAGGGCCTTCTCTTATGCTCAGAGTCCACTTCAAGAGCTAATAGTCTTCAGGGGGCACCGGAGGTGTTTTGTCCCCTTCAGGACCATCATGTGGGCAGCATAATGGGCAGGTGTGACGTCAGAGGCTTCAGAGTCAGCAGCAACTCCTCAGCTGTAGTAACTTGAAGAATTCCCTCCTGAGTCTTGGGTTAGCCGGCTCTGTGTTCCCATGCCAGCTGCCACATCCTAGTCAATCTTCTCATCTATAAAACAGGACAGTAGTGCCACCTTCTAGACTTGTTGTGAGGATAAGCCTGTAAATTGCCTAGCGTAGCCTGGCACATAGGCAGCCCATTGAATGTTGGCTGTCTGGGTTTTCCCTAGGAGAGAATGAAGCTCTGGCTGCTCTGTCCCCTTTGCTACGAGGCAATAAATGGGCTCAGCCTGGAGATGGGTGTAGAACGGAAGGCAGGTGGGAAAGGGGGCTACAGATGGGGAATGCTAGGAGAACGACAGGGGTGCAGCAAGCAGGCAGGGAGGTTGGGAGTGGGGGCAGCAGCCTGAGAGCCAGGACCAGGGAGAGGTGGGCAGTGCACCCAGAGAGGACCCGAGGCCGTTGGGGGGTCTCCTGAGGCCAAGGATACAAAGGTGTTGCTCCTTCCAGGACCTTGGCCCCAGCCTGGGTCCCATCCCCTGGCCCACACCACTTGCTGAGCATGCACTGGTACAGCTGCTGCTCCTGGCTTGAACACTGCCCAGCTGAGAATGCAATTCTGCTGTTTCTCCGCCATTTCATGCAAAGGCCTGGGAAATACAGTCACACGAAAAAGGCCTGAGATTCTTCTGTTCAGTGAGTAAGGCCAGAAGATGTATAATGTGTGGTTTCCGAAGCTGCAGATGGATGGGGGAGAGAGTTTGCAATCTGTGGAAACATTTAAGACTTGCGAGTTATAAAGGAAGAGAGAAATGTCTGGAGCGTAACATCCGGTAAACAGCCCTGGTTGAATTATCTCAGACAGGCCAACCTCAGGGGCTCAGTTTCCTTATTAAAAATTTGGGAAAGAACACTCAAGAAACTATTGAAAGTGGTTGTCTCTAGGGAGGGGGACTAAGGGTTGGGAGTGGGGAAACATTAATTTTTCCTTGTATGCTTTTTTGACTTTTTGCCTCTTTTACCATGTGCCTTTATTATCTTTAAAATTGCAAATCAAATTATAGGTTTGTCTTTAAAAAGTGCAAGGAAGGGGTTGGCTTAAATCCTTGGTTTCCAAATATGGTTTGTGTTTTTGTTTTCTTAGCTGTTGGAACAGCTAAGAAACACAAGAACACTTGTCACATAATCTTACTTGAAAGCCTAATGAATGTGTGACAAAAAAGAGATCCGAGCCCCTCCTGCCAGGACTCCCCTGCCCCCAGTTCCCATGCAGCATCTGGAAGGGATCCATTGAAAATAACAGAATCAAATGTTTTCTCTCGGGCCCCTCCAGTCCTGTGCTTCCCTTCCAGTTAGCAAAGGAAGCTGGGTGGTCTAGTCTGGTGCTCAGGCTGCTGCTTTCATTGCTGCCACTGCAGATACGTCCTGCCCTTCTGTGGAGTGGCCGTGCCCAGCCTGGGTGTCACTCAGACTCCGGGAGGCAGGTAACAGGTCACCCTTGGATTGCTTTTCCTGGGTTGGAATGTTTTAAAGTGGGTTTTGCAGCCATTTCAGGTAAAACTGACACTCGGGCTTTGACGAGCAGGATGCTAATGGGATAGAGCGCTGCTGTGAGATAAGGAGAACGGAAGTAGACCGTTTACCTTATAAAAGTGTTGCTGTGAATACAGGCCCGCTGCCTGTGCACACTATGATCTTGGCAAGTCACTTAGCTTCTCCGCGTCTCTTGCTGAATCAATGGAAAAGGGATGATGCTGGTGCCTGGTATTCCAACGACTGTCTCATCATATTCACGGGTTCCACCCACACTCGAGGGGGAGGGGAGTCTAAGAGGAAGAGGGTCACTGGGAGTCCTTCTTAGAATCCTGCCTGCCACAGATGGTTTGGTTCACAGTGAATGGAAAATTAAAGCAAAGTGGTTCTGCCTTGCAGATAGTTTGAAAGCATTGGTTTAGAACCCAGTAGAAAGGAATGATGTGGATACAAATGGCTATAATTTGAGACATTAAAAGTACTGACTTCCAAAAAGTGAAGGGAAGAGAAAGTGCAGAGAATTAGGGTTTGTAGAGGCTATGGTACTTGACCTAAGCATTGAAAGACAGGTGTGTGTTGGGTATTTAAAAAATGAAGCAGGAGGACTGGATTCCAAGTTATAGCTCTGTGTTGGCACCTTTGTGTGCCAACCTTTGTGTGCCAACACAGAACTGAACTGAACTTCCTGACTCCACTCTAACGTCACTTTGTCACTTCTTATTACCACAAACCATGCCGTATAACAAAGCACCCCAGTACTCAGTGATTTCAAACGACAACCGTCTGTTATTGTCAATGGGTCTGGTGGTGTCTGTGGTCTGGCCGGGTTCTCTGCTGCGTCTCTGCTCAGCCATGGCAGGCCAGGGGGCCTTGCTGGCCTTGGCTGGATTCTCTCGTATCTGTCAGCTGGTCTAGGATGACCTTGGTTCTCCACGGGCCTCATCTTCCACTTGCCTTTCACATCTTTCCTGCAAAGCAGCCTAGGCTTGTCCCCTTAGAGGAGGCAGAAGAATGAAAAACAGAGTGAAGGAGTCCAAGCTTCTCATTTTTTTGCCAAAGCAAGTTACATTGTTTTGACCAAAGCAAGTCACAGAGCCTACCCAGATTCGCAAGGTGGGGAAATAGACCCCGACTCTTCTTGATGGGAGGAGCGCGTGAGTCCATAGCAAAGGAAACTTTCAGTCAACCTACCACAGCCATCCTGAGAAATCTTCCTAAACTCTCTAGAATAAAAGAAGAAGCCTCTCTCCCAACTTTAAATGCATTGTTTCTCAAGCTAAGCAAGAGGTTTGGGGAGAAATTTCCATATGAGAAACCATTCAAAAAATATAAAGTGATCTGTTAACCAGAGCTATAAGAAGCAAGACTTATCAAACAGTCTGTATTCCTCTGTGTGAGTGTAAGACAAAAGCAGTGTTCCTGGGCACCCTTACCACCTTTGCTTCTGCGGTACCTTCACTAGCACACGTTGTACTCGTGAGTCAATGCCCAGCCCCAAAGCCCCCTGCGGAATTGTTCCCAGAACAATTATTCGAGGAGAATAATTCATGCTGCTTCTCCCAGATCCCAGTAGCAATTTTTAGAATGAAATGATCTCAAACCTGGCCTGTAACATAGAAACCGTGTCTTTTATGATATTCTCTAACGCACCTAACCCAAGGCTAACAAATAGTAGTTGCACAATAAACATTTATTAGGTAAGTGAGTAGATAGATGAATGGATGGGTGAGTAGACAGGTAGATGGCCTATGCTTTAGCAGTTGACTGGTGCCTTCCTTTAGAAAAATATTAATGTAAAATTTGTTTCTCTTCTTGTACATTAATATGTCTGCTTGAAATCTTTGTGTAATTATTCCATGTCTATGTGCTTCAAAGAAAACAAACAAGAAACAGTTGCCCATCACAGAGGGGAGAAACTGTGTTGTGCTCTTCCTCCTAAGCCTTGTCATTATCAGTGCACATTTCAAAATGAGGTCTGTGACTTCCCTGGGCTGTTAATCATTCTCCAGAGGGTGGGGGAGCTCCTCAAACAAATGGGTGAAATGCTGGATTAAACAAAGTTAAGCAGCTTTCTTTTCTGTGTGACTTCACAGACTGTAAATATGTTAATATACTTTGTGAATCTCCAAGAGGGTGTGAGAATGTGTAAGGGTTGAAAATTGGAAGGATTAGCTGGGTGAGGGACCCACCTGAAAGCTAATCTCAAATCTTCTGATCCATAAACGTGATGTATCTCTCTATTTAAATGTTTGGTTTCTCTCAGCAGCATTCTGCACATTTTTGTTGAATTTATCCATCAAATATTAAACATTTTTGATGCCATTGTAAATGGTATGTTTTATTTCAACTGTCAAGTTTCATTAGAAATACAATTGATTTTCACATGTCAGCCTTGTGTTTTGGTGCCACTGCTAAACTCACTAATTACACTAGCTTTTGTGTAGAGTTCTTAGCATTTTTTTTATACATAATCATGTCATGGACAGATACTGTTTTGACCTGCATCGGCACAGTCGGAGAGTGGAAGGCGGACCCACCTCCTGTTTCATTCTTCCTAGGGGCGGAGTCAGAAGTCTGAAGCCTGGGTCCCCAGATCCCCCTTCAGGGTCCTCTCCACCACACCAAGTTGCTTCTCGGGCTTCCAGGTGTCACAAGAAGAAGCTCGTGACAATTAAGATTAGATTTGAATGGGTTAAATACAATAGAAGTTTGTTTTTCGCTCACATAGAAGTCCAAAGGTTTGCAGTCCAGGGCTGATATGAAAGTCCTACACCATAAAGTCCTTGGGGATTTAGGCTCCTTCCCACTGGTGGCTTCACCACCCCAAGAGCATGGACCCCCACCTCATAATTCCACATGGTGGCGTTTGCATTCTAGGCAGTAAGGTAGACAGAATAAAGAGCAGCAGCAAAGGTATACACACATGCCTATGATTCTTTTTCAGGTGGGTCCCATGGACTTCCTCAACACCTGTACTCACAGCCCATTGGCGAGAACCTAGTCTGGCCACATCCAACTGCTGACCTCTCTGGGAGATGGCATCTTTGTTCTGAACAGTCCTGTTCCCAGCTAAAAGCTCCATTACCGTGGGAGACAAAGAGAACAGCTCCTGAGGGATGTGCAGCAATTTCTGCATGAACCTCAAGGTTAGGAGTGCAGCAAGGAAACAGTTTGAAAATGAGAGGAGGAGGAAGGTGGAAGAGTTCAGTCTGTTGCATCTTTTAGAAGTCTTTTGGGGATCAAGCGAACCAGTTCTCTCTAGAGTTTTGCAGCTCATTAGGTCGACCTGAGGCCATTTAGCAGGAGAATAAAGTTAATCCTCAGAACCCCTTTATGCTATTAAATCCTTGTGACTGTATTAGACATGTCTAATTATGGATGACTTTCTTTCCTCTAGAAAAGATAAAACAAAAGATGTCTCTGCTCATTCATTTCATTCAACAAAAATTGCTGTCTCCTGCCCTTATGGAGCACACAGTTCAGGGAGAGACAGACAATAATGAAATAATCACTCAAATGAACATGAAATCACAGAGGAGCGGTAAGGGTGCTGTAAGGGCACTCTCAGGGACATTATCTAGTAGGGAGGTCAGGGAGGCTTGCCCGAGAGTTTGGAGCCAACCCTGCAGGAGGGTCTAATTTCAGAGTAGAGTGGTGTGCTCTGAGAAAACCATCCCGTGTGCTGTGTCGGTTACACCTCGGATATCCTGCCTGGTGTCTAAGAGACCATTATGTGAGACAAAGAATGTGTGGTGGGGGGCAGGCAGGGGCAGTATGGGGGGGGGTGCCATCAGTCACCTGCTTCCCCACCCCACCCCACCCCACCTTGGGGGACATCAGGAAGCAGTGAACATGAACAGCCTGCCAGCTTAAAGATCTAAGGTTGTAGAAATCAACCAATGGATCACAACCTGGCGGGTGTACTTACGGGTTCACTCTTCCAGCTCAGGCAGACATGGCAGATGGGTCCTGTCCTCTGGCCAATGCTGGCTAATGGTGAGAGCTGTGGGGAGCACAGGGTTGAGAATTCTGAGTCTGGGGCCTGCGAGGAAAATATTATGCTAGGTCGGCAGTGCCTGCTTTATCCAGTGTGACTGTAGTGAAGAAAGGGAACAATATAAGTCAAAATGCTTGTGAATTGCAAAGTACTGTTCAAACAATAGCTAAGAATGGTAGCTATGGTTTTTACTCCGCCCTGAATCCAAATGCTGCTAGAAGTTCTGCTTGCCCTGTCTCATTTAATCCTCACGGTACCTTTGTGCTCCATACGGAGCTGTGGCACAAGGTAAGTCTTTCTGACTCCAAAGCAAGGGCTCTCATACACTTTTTGCCATCTTCAGAAAGCAAGGGGGTGGTGGTTGATTATTGCTATTGAGAGAGCAACTACTCTATTACTTGGGGGCTCAGTCCTAATCCCCCAAATGGAAGACTAACTGGATGTGTTTGCAGTCATTCTTCGGTTCTTGAAAGGCTTGGAACATGCCTTCTACTCAGCTTGTCAATTTTGCCTGCATCTGTCTTTACCCGCAATGACCCTCATTTATGTTCGGTTTGCCAAGCCTCCAGAAAGAACACTTGTTAGAGGGTTTCCTGTGGTTGATTGTACGTCTAATTCACAGAGACTTTCAAGACCCCTTGTGGACAAGGTGCAGGAGAACGATTCATTTCCTTTCCTGGAATGGACTGCGTGCCTAGCATCTTTCTAGATGCCGCAATATGGGAAGGACTGGCTGGATGTGTGGGGTAGGAACTGTTAGCTGTGAGGATCACGGTCGGGTGGTCGGCAGCTTGCAAAACACTGTTCATACGAGTTTTCTCCTCAGGCCTCAATATGGTCATCTGTGAATTGGGTAGATAATACAGTCAAGTTTCACCTTATGAAAGGGTTGGGTTATGATAAACACACCACTTTAGGGGAAAACAACATAAAATCAGAATTGGCCTTGATAATTCGCCCATGGAATGTAAAGACAAGCCACCTGTCCAAAGTCCAGTTTAGGTCGTTTCTCCTCCACCATTAAAGCTGATGACTTTCTTTGGTCAAAGCCATCACAGTGCCTTCTGTGATGAAGCCATGACTCAGCCCCCAAGTGCCCACACCCAGAGGCCGCAGAACTAGGCCTCCAGGGACACCGTCCAGGGCACAGGCTCGCTGAGCATGGGGATCAGAGGATCACCAGGCCCTCCCCCACTTTCCGACTTCTTTCTCTTTCTTTTTGTCCATGTGTCATTTAATTCCTGCAGGTTGAATATGTGTCTGATACAATTCTGTGAGGTCTGACTTGCCCTCTGTGAACAGGATTAAAACTTGAAAGTAACATGTAATGAAACAAACACCAGGTAGGGGAAGGGAGATCAGGACTCAGTCCCTGTACCCATGGGTCCTTGAACTTACAGATCTTAAAGATGAAGTTATCACCTACAAGTTCAAGTTCTCAGACTGCATTTCTTGACTGCAGACCTACATGACCCTCATGCCTATTTTAAAAAAGAAAAAAAAATCAGTGTATGTCCATCCCCACTTCCGCCTTCCAAGTCCAAGTTGGTACCATCTCTGCCTCTGCCGCTGTGATCACCTCCTCCCTGGGTTTACCCTCCCTTGTGGCCTCATAATCCCTTCCCCACGTGGCTACCAGAGAGCCATCCAAAAACAACCTGTTCTTGCCACCTCCTTATATAAAATAAATGGATATCCAGGTGCTTCGGGGAGAAAGAAAAAAATCCACATCCCTGCCCATCTCTCATCCCCACCAGGCTTCCCCTGCTTCTCTGCGCACCGCACACTCCGCTCTCGTTTCAGTCTCACCTGTATATCCTATTTCCCCAGCCACAGGGCCTTTGTGCAGCCATGCTTTTCCTTCTGACTGGAATGTTCTGTTTTCTCTCTGCTGAGTTAACTCCTAATCATACTGTATCCATTTCTTCAGGGAAGCCTTTACTGACCTCCCTGAATAGCTCAGTTCACCCTGATCAGATCTGAAAGGGACTTTCTTTGCACCAGGTATCCTTCTTTTCTGCACACGCCACTGTAACTGTTTTATTTGTGGTTCTGTGTTAAAGTCTGTATTCCCATGCCACACACTGTCATGTAAGGTCTATGAGAGCAAGGCCCTGGTCTGTCTCGCTCACCAGTGTAGCCTGGTCACTTCATACAGAGCCTGGCTTGTGCTTCTATTCATCATGCAGTTAAGTGGGTGGATGTACAGACAGATGAATGGATGGGTTGAGAGATGGGTTGGGATGGATAATGTTCACTCAAATGAACATTTTCAAATGATCGATCAGAGTGATTCTGTTTTTTCACCTGGTGATGAAACATTTGGGAACTTTCTCAAGAAAATGGTTCAAGTTGCAACTGTCATTTTAAAATGGAAGTTATTAATACATTTCATTTGCCCTTTAGGTAACAGACATTACAAAATGTCTTGGCTTTTCTTCCCCTCTGCTGTTTAAAAAAGTAGTTTAATGAGCATTCACACCTTAAGTGGCATGCTAATGACCTTGTCTAGAACCATGTGTACAAAACGAGGGTGAATTGGATGGGTGGTGCAGTTCTACCCTTGGAAGTACAGCAGGTCCTCAAATAATGTTTCGTACAACATTGTTTCTCTCTTTTTTAAAGACTTTATTAATTTTAGAGAGAGGGGGAAGGGAAGGGAGAGAAACATCAATGTGTGGTTGCCTCTTGAGCGCTCCCCAGTGGAGACCTGGCCTGCAACCCAGGCAGGTACCTGGACAAGGAACCAGCGGCCCTTTGGTTCACAGGCCTGCACTCAATCCACTGAGCCACACCAGCCAGGGTCGTCATTGTTTCATTATAATGTCGACGAGGGGGAAACGGGCTCTGTAGCACTTGCACGTTCTCCCCACGTCTGCGTGGGTTTCGTCCAGCCTCTCCGGTTCCCTCCCACGTCCCAACGGTGTGCACGTCGGCTGCACTGGCGTGTCTGCACCGTCCAGTCTGAGTGAGTGCGCGTGCGCTAGCGGCCCTGCAGTGGGAGGGCGCCCTGTCCAGGGCTGGCTCCTGCCTTGTGCCCTGAGCTGCTGGGATTGGCTCCCACCACCAAGAACCCAGAACTGAAAAAAGTGGGTCGGGAAATACTGATCTTACTTTTTTTTATTATTAATCTTTCTTAAATTATATATATATATATATATAGCTCATATTTATTCCATTCTTTAATATTAGAAGTGTTTTGGTGATGCTTTTTGTAAGTAGAAATATGCTGTAAAAAACTTAACTCTTGTTTATACCAATTAGCCTGTGGTAACATTGGTTTCATTACACATCTTTTCACGTGAAGTCCCAGTTTTTAGGAACCTATGGCTGATGTTAAGTGAGGACTTACTCTACAGGATCGGCCTTTTAAAAAAATGGTTCCTGTCTGTGAACAACCTTGCCCTCTTGCAGAATGAGGCCCCGCCCAGATTTCCAATTCCAGCGCCCAGAGTTACTGGCGCGGGGAGATTGACACACCGACTGCTGGCTGCCGGGCGGAACAGAAGGCCTGGCCTGGCCCGGGCCCAGCAGACACAGGCAGTCTCGTGGTTACTGAGTTGGAGTGTGTCTGCTTACCCATAAACGGTACCTTTAGGTCTGATGGTTTTCTCATACAGCATGGCCCTGGTTGTAGTGAAAGATGGGTTTTCTCAGAATAGCAGTCTGCTGGGTAGGGGCCGGGGTTAGGTCAGCTTGTCTTTAGTCTGACTAGCAGAATGCCAGAATGGGAGACGTCCTCAGCCTGCAGAGAGGGAACGTTTTTTCTGAATGAAAACCAAATTGTCTTTCTCCCTGGGTCTCTCCTGAGAAGAGGGGGTTATTTGCAAGTGGATAGGTAGCAACATTTTATTTTTGGAATTCTACTCCAGCCTGTTCAAACACCTGCTGTGGCTCCCACCTGCCTCCAGACAGCTCAGACGTAAGGCCCTTGGATTGTGGTCCAGATTTCCTGCCCTCGCTGCTCATGAATCTACGGAAGATTCATGATCATGTGGAGCCTCACTCACTCCAGCCAGATCGGGCTCCTCACTGTCCAGTAAACATGCCCCTTACTTTCCAAGCCCCACTTCTTCGCCGTGCGTTCCCTCCAGCTGGATTCGCCCTTCCATTGCTAACAGTCAAAATCCCACCCCTCCTTTCATGCAGCTCTCATGGACTCTGCTTCTACAAGAATTCTTTTCTGACCATTTCGGGTAGAATTTCTTTGGCTCTCTTACATACCTGTAGAGCTTATCCGTACAACTTTCAAGGTGCTCATGTTACAGTGCTGTGTGTTTTTCCCTTTCTGATGTATTAATACTCCCATTCTATCCACAATCTTTGCTGAGACCAGGGACTATCTTATTTACCTTTGTCTCCCCACAATTCTTTGGCCATAGTAGGTCCTCAGTTCATCAATGAAGTTATCCTTATTTGTGGAATGAAAGAATAAATACATCAAAACAATCCAGCTTATGTCCTCAGAGTTCATGAAAAAAGTACATTTATCCAGCTGTCCTAACTCCTTTGTTTAAAGTAACTTTCACTTTGGCTAGCTAAGTCCCACCTGGCCGGCTTTGAAGTATAACCTTGAAAGCAGCCTTAAAGAGAACGCTTTGCTGGGAGCATGCATGCGCCTGTGTGTGTGTGAGTGTAGGGAAGATATTCGAATAATCTGCTTAGCAGATGAGCAAACTTTTGGAATTATACAGAGTCATTTAAACCCCCAATGAAATGATTCCAGCACCTTTGTAGGGCTAGCTGAGAGCCAGGCCTGGCAGAAGCCATCCTGAGACTGGCAGCAGAATCTGGCCTCTGAGACGACCTCAGACCCTGAATAGTACCAACGACCTCCTCAGGTTTCCTCTCAGCATTGCCATTTGAGAGGGTGCAGTTCTTTCCCCGTTATTGTGAAGACTCTAGCCAGCCCTGCTAGAGACGCAAGTGTCCTCTGAGCATGCACTTGAACAGGTCTTTCTTCTTGGGCAGAATCCAGCTGGCTTGCTTCACCACCTCCCTTCTCGCCTTCCAAAGGGCGCTGGGCATGCTAAATCGTGATTATACAAAAGATTAAAATTCTATTTGTGTGTATGAGTTTGTGGCTGTTTGAACACTAATCAATTCTTCCAGAGGAACATTAAGTAAAAGCACACAGATACCGGGAGCAGTTATTCAGAGGAGCCAGTCAAAATCCATTTCCAGCCCTGGCTGGTGTAGCTCAGTGGATTGAGTGTGGGCCCGTGAACCAAAGGATCACGGTTTGATTCCCAGTCAGGGCGCATACCGGGGTTGCAGACCAGTTCCCAGCAGGGGACACACGAGAGGCAGCCATACATTGATATTTTTCTCCCTCTCTCCTTCCCTTCCCCTCTAAAGATAAATAAATAAAAGCTTTTAAAAAATCAATTTCCAGTGTATCATTTACTGTGATTTCCACACCCATTCTGCCTGCCTCTCCACCCACTCTCCGTCACCTCTCTTGCCATGGTCCTTACCAGCCTCTCTGCCTCCTGCAGCAAAGAGACACCTGCGAGAAAAGTAGCAGGAGAGAGTTGCTGATGGAAAATAAGCACTGCTTTTACAGACAAATATTTGAGTTTGTGAAATTAAAGAAACTTAAAATTACCTCTGGACTAAACTTCCGGATGTGCATTTTTGCACAGTATTAAGTGACTGCTATTGCACAAGAGTTGCTGTCTTTTGAGAAGCATTTTTTGAGTGCTTCTTGTTGTTAAAGGTCTTGTGGCATTTGTTTCTATTATAGAATGCCACTATTCATTAAGAACATTTTCCCCCTGAAGAGCACTGGGTTTCTACATGGGCATATGACCTCCTGTTAATGAGGAAACTCTCTAAATTCTGTTTTCAGCAATAGCCAGTTGAATTGGCTCAGGTGTTAATAGGTTGCCTCTGCAGGTCTCACAGTTTTATTAGAAGATTCCCATCCATTTCCTATTGCCCCTAATATGGCCATTGCAAACATCATATTGTAACCTCTAAAAATAATTTATTAGTATTAGCACTCCTTTACTGAGAGGGCCCAACCTCGTGCCAGACATGAAGCTAGGTGCTTAGTGTAGATCAGTTCAGTTCATCCTGCCAACAATAGAATAGCAGGTTATTCTGTTAGTTTTCCCTGATTATCAGTCAAGGAGCCTGGGGTCCACCTGCCCAGGGAGTGAAACCCAGGTTTTTCCAACTCTGGAAGCAGAATTTCCTGAGTCATTAAACTAGACTACCTGTCCCATGGATGAGCACTCGTTCATTCTTTCGCCCATTCCACTGATACTTGCTGAGAGCCTCAGGTGAGCCAGGCATTGGCCTAGGAGAGCACAGTGACGGACCAAAACAGACACGCCTCTGCCTCAGGAAGCTCACGGTCTGTTGCAGGGAGAGAACAGCTAGAGGTGGTTTGGCTCTGCAGACTGACAAGGTGGGACTTAGGGCAAGTCTGTTCTACTCTGTTAGTCTCAGATTTCATATCTGTAAAATGTGGCAGCTGATTTAGACAAGTGTTTTTCTACCTTTATTGTGAATCAGAATCATATGGGGAATAGGTTTTAAAACACATCATTCTGGCCTCCTGTCTCCAGATACTTTGACTTAATTGGTTCACTGTGGGGCCCAGGTCTCTCCAGAGCCGCCCTTTAAGAGAAACTGATCTGGCTGTAACCTCCATTAGCACCTACACGGGGTCTGTGTTGTCCCACCTGTACCCGCAGGGGGTGCAGGTGCTGCTCTTTTAGGGACCACGCTTTGCGAACCACTTCAGATCGGCACCTTCTGCCAAGGCAGTCTCTGTTTGCACAGCCTCTTTAGTTCCACCAGTGACTCACAGTGACTGAAGCTCAGAGTCTTTGGGTAGCAGAAAAGGGAAAAGGCCTGAGGAGGGATGGCTGGAGAAAAGATCACTGAACAGCTCGTGATTAGTCGATACCGACATAGAGACGTGTTTATGTGGGCAGGTCCCTGATCCACCACGAGGCTCAGTCTCCCTGACTGTGAAACAGGGAAAGGGTCCTAGCTCTGTTTCCCAGCACATTCACAATCATTTGTTCACTTGTTTAGAGATTTGATTGTCATTTTGCTTTTAGCAGAGGACCTTTTCAAAATGAAATCCCACCCAGAACCCTAGTGCAGAAAACAGATGCGGTGCCAGCCCCGACTCTGAGCCCCCGCCTTCCCCAGGCAGCGCTGTGGAGCCTCCTGTAGGAATGTAGCTCAACCCAGTTGGACTCCACCGAAGAAGGCGCTGCTAGCTCAGCCTGATTTCTGGGAACACTGGGAACTGTTAGCGGCACGTGGCCTTTGTCTTCACAGTTGTCTTTCCCTCTCTGATCAAGGCACCCAGCACACCCACTTTCAGAGTTTCCTTCTTGCCACTCGGAGAGGAACCACAGAGGCTGTTATTGTCACTAGAGCTGTCATAAGGACACTGCGTTGCTGTGGAAAGTCTGTGAACTTGAGAATCAGCCAGAGACTTAACAAATAGACGTGTGGATGATTTTATCCAGGTGGTTTCTTTCTCTTGCTGATGTTCCAGCACGTCACACGTTCAAGGTCTTTGTAGTTAATTACATAGGAAATAGGGCCGTTGGGTTCTGCATGCCACAGTGGCAAGAACAGGTCTGAGGGCTCTTTAGTGGGCAAGGTGATGTGCAAAGCCATTCTCACCCGGAGCAACATGGGAGATGCCTGAACAGTGTTACCGCGGGAGGTTCCGACTGAGTCTTCAGGTTGACTGTGGGTGTGGGAGAGCATCTGGTACCTTCGGACAACCCCATATGCTGGAATGCGGCCTCATTTATTAGGGAAACTGGTTCCTAATTGGCTCACCTCCCCAGATATGCAATGAACACCTTCAGAGCCAGGCCCTGGGGGCTGCTCTCTTGGGGCTGTTGTATAGTCCTCCCCAGCCCCCCAGCCATCCAATTGCTTGTTCATACATTCCACACACAATTGCCAAATGTCCACCCTTTTGGAGACTGGCGCCCTTGGGAACTGGAGAGATGGCCAAGACTATAAGCCCAGTTCTGCCACTGGATCGGACCTGAAGTCTGTGCCCAGGCCATTTGTCCTGCCTGCCTCTCACATCTGCTCCTCTGAAGCTCGTCCCAATTGCCTTCCTGTCCACGAAACTCTCTCCCATTCTCCCAGGTGGAAATGAACTCCTGTGGCAATTTCTGAGGGTCACTTACCTGCCCCATCCTGTGGCTGTTGAGCACCCGAAGGGACTCTGGATCAAAATGAACACAAGTATAAAATACACACTGGATTTTGAAGACTTAGTACAAAAAAAAAAAAGTGAAGTAGGTTAATGAGTTTTTATATTGCGTGGTGAAATATTTTACATAGAGTATATTGGGTTAAACACAATATGTTAGCAAAACTAACTTCACCCATCCCTTTTTCTTCCCAGTGTGAACACTGGGACACTGGAAGTCCCCGATGTGGCTCACATCTGTGGCTCGCCTTCTTATATTTCTGCTGGGCAGCACACACTCCTGCTTTTTCTCTCGAGTGAAAAGAATGTTTATCCTTCTGTTGTTTTTTAATTTTCTTCTGCTGGTCTTTGAGTTCCGAGAGGGTGGACAGTGTGTGCCTGTCATCTCCCTGATCTTTGCATACCTGGGGGGCACATGGCAGGCGCTAACAGAGTTCCGTCAAGGGAACTAACAAGTGAACGCGTGACAGACATTCAGTCAATGCCGAAACCTCCCTTAGGCAGCGTCATTTCTGGGTCTCTGTTATTAAACTTATTTTCTCTTTTTTTTCACAGTTTTTGTCTTCTCTTTTTTAAGGGATCACATAATCAGCAAAAGAAGATATTTTTTGTGGGCGATGGGCAGAAGCTGAAGGACTGGCATGACAAAGAAGCCATCAGAAGGGATGCTCAGCGTGTAGGTACGTCCACAGGCAGGTCCTGTGGGGAGGGCTCATGTATGTGTGTGTGCATGTGTGTGCATTTAGCGGGGCGTCCGGACCTCCTTCCGCTGGCTCGTCTCCGCCTGCCACCATGCCTTCTGATGCCGGAATCCCCGCTTTACCTGTTCACTGACCCCGTCCTTTCTCCACTCACATCACTGCCTTCAGGAGTTTGCCCTGCCTCCTTTAATGGGCGATAGAAGATGTCTCCCCTTAGGAAATATTTTACCACTGAAACGAGAAGCAGTAAGATGGGGGCCAACATCCACGAATACTCTACGGTGAGCAGTGCCCACCTGCGCACTGCACGTTTTCACGGCGAACCCCAGAATCAATCTCTGTGGCCCATGTGGTGAGATGGGGCCTGTCGTTCAGATGGGCGGGCTCATCTGCCCACAGCCACAGTGAGAAAGAGAGAGGCTTGGAATCTGAACCCAGGTCTGGAGGGCAGAGTGGATCTGCACCCAGCACCACAGTCACGAGGGTGAATGTGAATGGGCTGCAGCTAACGTTTTCTTTGGCTAATTAGTCTGTGGAGCAGTTTCTATTACACTGGGGAATTGGGAAGGGAAATTCTGTGGGGAGTCATTTGTAGAGAGCCTGGACTAGGAGTTCAGGACCACAGCCCTAACACTTCTTATCCGCTATGTGACCACCACCTAAGTCTTATAATCCTTGAGCCTCAGTTTTCCCATCTGTCAGTGGGGCTCATGCTTCCTGATTTGCAAACCTCAGTGTGTTAATACGAAGTAGCTTTACACTGGAAAGCATTGTAGAAATACAAGGGATTAGTATTTTATTCATTTTTATCTCAGTAAAGGCACCCACTATTGATTTTTTTTTAATTACATTATGACAAAATGAGATTACAACAAGTCTTTGAATTGAGCTGAAATGATAACTTAACTGAGGTTCAGGGAAATCTGAAGACCTGACATGTATTTTTCTGTATGCCAGTAATTTAAAATGAAGGGTTGGGGTGCTTAAATTAAAAAAGGAAACATTTGAAAAGAGCTGATTTGCCAGACCATTATGCCAGGATTATTAGAACATTGGCTTAACCAGCAAGAAAAGGGTAAGCAGAGCAGAAATCATTCAGAATAATAATGATCAGGGCTGACTATGTACCAGGCACCTTGCCCTGCATTACCTCCTGAATTATCCCACTGAATCTCCTTATCCCAGTTAATGCAAGGGCAAGAACCAAGACAGAGACAGACCACAGGCATGCCCAAGATGACCGAGCTACGGAGTAGCAGGGCTGGACTGCAGATCCCACTCTGCCTGGCTCCAGGACCCAGTCCCGGGCTCCCTGCACCACCTTCCTGAGGCCCCCCACCCTGAGCGGGGTGCTCTTGCTGCGTTTTTGTCCCTTGTGGAATCCGTCCTGGTCTCAGACTGTACCTCTCAGCTTGCACCTTCCCATCAAGCTGCTGTTGTCACAGTTTACTTTACAAACTGAATGAGGCGGTCTGATGCTCACACCACAGGCTCCAGAAGATGAGGTGATTCCTGACCAATGATTCTATTGCTGTTTCTTCAGGTCCCTCACCAGTGGTAGAGTCCTGGGTTGTTATTGCTGGGCTTGGTGTGGACATTCACACTCACCGTCTGCACCCTGGGAACCCAGGGGACAATTTCCTGGTGCATCAGGAACTCTTTCCCCAGCCAGATTATGCAGAGGAAAGAAAGAACAGCACTTTATCCAACCAACTCTGGGGCTCCAGGCAGCACTTTTCAAGCAGCCTTGGCTGGGGGCAAGCAGATCTTAATTCATTTACTGGTTTAAAAAAGTCAAAGCATCTTCTATCATTAGTGGCAATTTCGATTCATGTATAAAGTTTACTCTGCTTTGAGAGTAATCATATTATTTCCTTTATATTACCTTTATATAGTTACAGACAGCTTTCATCTACACAGCATCTCACTTGACTCTCTCAGCATTCTGTGGGTACCAGAAGGGAGCAGCCGTAGCTCAGAGAGGCGATGTGACCTGCCCAGGGTTGATCAGCTCGTGTGTGATAGACCTGGTCTCCCAGGCAGAAGTGTTTAGGGCTCCTGGCAGAGTGGAGGGATCACGGGCTTTGGAATCCGCAGACCTAGTTTTATAACCTTTCTTAGTCCCATTCGTCCTGCTGCAAGTCGAAGGCTCTCAGGTCCACCCCGCATGCTTGCTGTGGCGGTTACGTGAGGACAAGGTTTATGAAGTGTGTGACTCGGCTGTGACTGAATGCTCATTCCCCCTCCCCTCTGTACACTTCCCCTATAAAATCTGGACGTACACTTTGTATCAAGCCTGAAATTCTGTCTCTGTGGTTGATCATACTTTTCATCCTTCTTCCCCCACTCCATTCAGTTAGCAGCATTGACTTTGCTCTTTGCCCCTAGGAAATGGAGAACAAGGGAGACCTTACCCCATGACCGATGCTGAGAGAGTGGATCAGGCGTACCGAGAAAATGGATTTAACATCTACGTCAGTGATAAAATCTCCCTGAATCGCTCTCTCCCTGATATTCGGCACCCAAAGTAAGTGTAACGTTGCTCATCCTCTGGGATGTGAGGATTTTGCCCTTGGCCCTTGTTGAGACTTAATTAAAGAAACAGGTACATGAAGCGCTGCTGGAGGAGAGGCCCGGCTGTTACACGGGGCCTTTGTGCAAAGGATTGTGCAAGCACATGCTTCTAGAGTGTAGAGCTGGCGTGTCAAAGGGACGAAGATGCCTCCCCGAAAGAGCCAGTCACCTTTCTCTGTTCAGACAGTGGGGACATGAACTCCCTCCATTTCCTTTTTGCTCTGCACCCCCACCCTGGGAAGTTCACACTTCAGTTTAGAAGACAATTGCAGTGGCACTTTCAACTCTCACTCCCTCCACTTTCTGTGTGTGATGTTTCTATTTTTTTTAATCTTTATGTTAGCTGTCCTGTGTACCTGAGTATTCATGTCTTTGTTATGAGCTATCTCAAATCATTTGAGAGAGGACATATTGTAATGATTAATGATAACTGTGACAGCTAGCATCCTTTGAGTAGGTAGCTTGTGGTGGGCATTTGCATCATCTCAGGTGGGTGGGTCCTAAATGATGCCCGTTTTACAGATGAGGAAACTGAGGGTTAAAGTCATAAGTCACATAGAGTGAATACAGATCTGAGCCAGGTATTAGGCTCCAGTTCATCCCAAAGCTTTACACTGGACCTGAAGCCATCCTGCCTCCTGGACATGTTCAGCGGGGTTGCTGTGGTGGTCACAGTGATTTTTCCAGTTGAGCCGTTGTCCTTAAGGCTGATGTGCATTAGAATCATCAGCTGTTGGAACAGGGTGTTGAGCTTCACCCCCGTAACTCCCGATTCAGTAGATCTGGGTTGAAACTGAAGAGCTGGCATCAGAAATGAGCATCCACGGGTGCTCGTGCAGCTTGTCTTCGTCCACACTTTGGGAGCCACAGCAGGTGGATTTCGAAGTGTCTGTACCCAAAGACAGCGCAGAGCAGCTCTGGAGCATGAAGTGTTCTGTTAAGGTGCTAAAAAGTATAGAGCCCAGGAAAAGATAACGGCTAGCATTTATTAGGTGCTTCCTGCATGCCAGGCATTATTCTAAGCCAGTGGTTCTCAAAGCGAGGCTCCCAAACCAGGCACACCAACGTCACCTAGGAGCTTGTTAGCGTGCAGATGCTCAGATCCCAGTCCACATCTTCTGAGCCTAAAACTCTGGGACGGGGCACAGTGCTCTGTGTTTTAACAAGCCCTCCCTCCAGATGATTCTGATGCCTACTTAAGTTTTATGTTCTGGAAACATTCAGTGCATGCGCTCAGCCAAACTTTCCAAAAACTCAGTGAGGGAGGTACCTGTATTGTCACTGTTTTATTTACAGATGGGGAAGAAGCACTAGTTACTTGCACAAAATGACACAGCTAGTAAGGGGTGGCACCAGAATTTGCACGCAGAACTTATGACTCCAGGGACTATAACCACTGAACCACACAACGCCTCTCCACCTATAAGAGTTCAACTGGTAGAACGCAGTAATCAAGAATTAATCTTAGTAGTGTGTCTGACTATTCCCAAAATGCTTTCAGTCCCATTGCATCTGTCGGTTCCTGCAACAGCTCTTTGAGTCGCAGTACTGTTATCACCTCCACTTGGTAGGTGAGGAAACCACATAGCTGCGGGGTGCACTGCCTGCCTAGGACTGGTGCGTGCGTGAGGATTTCCTGCAGGGAGGGGAGGGAGCAGGGGGGCCTCTGTGCTTGCCTGTGGGGTTTACAGTTTGCTCCCTGGTCTTCGCCGTCAGGCCTGAGAATTTTTTCCTCTAAGTCTGAGAGTGTAGTTGAGGTATTACCGATGTTTCTGGATTAAGAACTGTGACCTGACCTGAGGGTCAGAAACTCAGTTAATGCGTTTAGCCCCTCTCAGAGTTCAGCGTTCTGCACCCGTGTCACCTCTCTGGGTCCGGGAGAGAGGCTCCTCTGGGACCTGTGCGCCCTCCCCTTAGCTGTTCTGTGGCTCAGTGGGCTCTCAACACGGGCCGTGCCTGGGGTGCTTTTAAAAGCCTACAGAGGCCAGGACACCACCCCGAGCCCCTGGACTCTCAATCTCTGGGGACAAGGCTGGGGTCTCGGTATTTTCTAAAATTCTTAAAAGCGATTCTCCCGTGTGACCAGGGTTGAGATCTGCTGCTATGACACAGGAAAACTTTTACAGGGAGAGAGAAGCTGAGTGTGGTCACAGCTCTGACCCGTCCATCTGTCCCTTCACTAAACACAGGGCGGGGCAAACGTGTGTTCGCAGTTATTCCTGTGGAAAATCATACAGTATTAGTAAGTAATAGTACAAGAATAACTCTGTGTTTCATGTACTCACAACTGTAAAGCTACGTTTGCCCCACCCTGTATATAAATAATGGTCTTTCACGGGCCAAGCCATAGGCTAGACACCAAGAACACAGTGGTAAATGAACTGTAATGACTGCTTCGTGCAAGGGGTGGGACAGAGGCGTGAGGAGGCCTCAGCGAGACCGGTCCCGGTGGTAAGCAGAGCACGCTGGGGTGGCATCCTCAGGACACCGCCCCCCAGCGTTGGCGGGAAGCCACTGCAGGCAGGGAACTGCCTGGGGAAGGGCCTCGGGCAAGTCGGTGCGCGCCTTCAGCTTTCGAATTTCCAAGGAGCGTCTTCAGCTGGTCAGAAGTGGAGCCAGGACTGGGGCCTGGCCCCCTCGCTCCCAGGGCGGTGCTCCTTCCTTGAGTAGATGTGCAGCCGAGGAAAGGAAAGGTCTTCTCAACCTAGGAGTCCTGCGGTCCACAGGAAAAACTCAGGAGGGTTTATAAACTTGGAGGAGAGTTTATAAACTTGGAGGAGAGAAGCATTGCTTTTTTTATCTTAACCTCTAACTGAATTTGGTGGTCCCCACAGTGCTGACAGTAGGTGACAGAGCACCTGTGATGCAGTCACCAAAAGAGATCATATACCTCCCATCATTTTACAGGTATCTCAATGTCCTGGACACCCGTCACTCCTTTGAAATGAAAGTAGTTTTTAGAACTGCCGCTAGATCTTGTGGCTTAATGTGTTCCTGAAGAAGCACATTTATTACTGCATTATAAATTTTTTATTATTTCCATAACTATATTTCAGTCTAATTGGTTTCCTTTATAATCTTGTCTGTTTTATTTTATGAATTATAAGCACTGTTCTCAGAAGCACCCATATATTTTACCAGCCTGGCGGAGGGGTCCAGGACATGGATAAGGCAAGGAACGCCTGCTCTGGGCGGATGGGAGGTGAGCCCAAGCACACCACGGGCCCCTCTGTTACCAGCCCTCCCACCCAGCCAGCATCCAGGTTACAGCAGAAGAGGTGGCCAAGCCCAGTGCTCCTGACCACAGCCCCCCACTGCCACTTTTTTAGAATCCCCAGTGGCGGAAGCTGACTTTTCAGAAATGAGTTGACAGGTGTCTTGAAGAGCTTTCCCTTTTTTCCAGGGGGGAGCTTGCCTGCAGTGTGACAGCAGAAATGTGTGAATAAATTAGAGCAGTTGAGCTGCTCATTCCCTCCGGTTTCTTTTAGCTTAAACAACTTCCCCGGCAGGAGCTGAGGTTTATGTTTGCCTTTATTCCTCCGAACTGAATTTTGGCGGCGGCAGCATGTCAAGAACAGGGTCGAGGGGCTGTTTGTTTGTGCCAGCTGTGTTTGCTTCCACCAGAAGCCACACTGAGGAGTGTGCAGCCACAGAGAATGGAAACGAGAAAGTTCGGCCTGCCTTGCTGGGCTTGCCTGCGGGAGGCGGCCAGCTGGCTCCGAGCAGGCCTGCCCTCTGCACCTCCTGCCGAGGGAGCAGAGTGGAGGTTGGCTGGTGGGTTGGCCCGCTTTCCCAGCTCCCCGGCGGCTCTGTGGGCTGCCTGACAACCGTCTGCACACGGAGGCCCCTCTGGGGCACAGAGCTGATACCAGTGGAGCCCCAGCGGCTGAAGTGAGTCTGAAGATTCCTGTGCAAAGCCTTCTGTTGATGATCAGTTTCTGCCATGTAAAGACTGTCCCCAGGGGGAGCGAAAACAGTCACAGCCCTAACTGCTCCCCCCCAGTCCATGGGGCTAGCTTCCAGAAATGAATGCACCCAAATGGGCTCTTGGTTGCAATAAAAGGCCCAAGTCTCCCAGACTCCTGGGTCCATGCTCGTCTTTGCTTTTTCCTTTTTGTTAAATTGACATTGTTAATTTATGGTACACGCTGAATTTCCTGAAAAGAACTTATAAGTTCATATTACTATAACATTCTATTGAGCACCTTTAAACCCTCAACAGTTTATAAAAGCAACAGTGGAAGAAGTTATAGCCTGTTAAGGTTTGGCAAACATGTATTAAACATGTACTCCAAACAAAAAAAAATACAATTTGGAAGTACAGGAAGTTAAAGCCAACCACGTTTGTAGTAGTTATAGTAATAATATTGGTGCCCCGATATGAGTGTAAACATAGACATTACAAATGCTCTTTAGGGGCTAAGGTGGAGTAACAGGGACCAGATTTACTCACCTGCCTGAAACAACTGAAAAAAATAAATGGACACTGGACACCAGGATGCAAAGGACAGTAACCCTATACAGATGGAAGCGAATGAGGAGAACAGTACATTGTCAGCACTTACTGCCTGGAGAGAGTTTTCAAGCCGTGATGCAGGGGCTCGGGTGACCCAGGTAGGGCCCTGCGGACTTCCTGAGTTGAGTTGATGGAGCAGAGAGTCCAGAGAGATCAGACAGGCAAAGCATTCACAGGAGGGTGTACTGAAGAGGGGAGAGCTGCATAGAGATTCACCCACTGCAACCTGCAGAAAGTTCCCTGTGTGCTCAGCAGAGTACCAACGAGCTCCTTCCTGCAGGGAAGCTACCTGAGAGTGGGGGAGGGACCATCCGAAGGAATTCGGGGCTGCACTGCCGAGCTCTCACACAGGCCAGGAATCCTGCCTCTTCCCCCCACTCAGAGTGAAAACCTTGTCATTCGTCACTCATGGGGAATTGGGTTGAGTACTTAGAAGAGCTTTACCTCACTGGGATTAATTAGCCCTGAACTGGACAGTTCTCTGGACCAGACAGAAAAGCATAAATTATAACCCAGAAGGATCAAACTGTTGCTAAGTAACTTCACTGCATCCCAGGACAGACCTCAAAAATTCTTATACAAAACAAAAATATTCAGCGACAACCGAGGTAAACCCACCCAAAGATTATCAGGGCTGCAAAGAAATAGAGAAGCATGACTACTAATGAGGAAAATAATCAAAGCCAACCCAGAGTTAACACGGGTGCCAGAATTAGCACAGGACACTAAAACATAATATAACTGTGTTCCTTGTGTTTAAAAAGTTAGAGACATGGGAGATATGAAATGACCCAAACTGAACTTCTAGAAAAGAAACCAACAGTGTCTAAGATGAAGAGTACAGTATAATGGGCTTGATGGTAGAACAGAGACTACAGGGAAAAAAAAAGATTAGTGAACCTGAAGTTATAAAAAATGAAATTACTTGAAACACAGGAAGAAAAAATAATTTTTAAAAATGGAGCGTATTAATAAGTTGTTTAAGTAGTTGAATATTCACGTAATTGGAGTACGTAAGGAGAGGATGGAAAAAATGGCCAAACGTTTTTCAAATTGAGTGACAACTATAAACCACAGATCCAAGAAGCACAGCAAAACCTAATCTCAAGAGACATGAGTAGTAAAACAACACCAAGGCACACCATAATCAAATTACTGAAAACCAGCGATGAAGAGAAAAATTTTAAAGCACAGAAATAAAGCATATTATTGACAGAAAACCAAAGACAAGGATGACAGTTCTCATTGGAAACAGTCCAAGCAAGAACACAATGTAGCAACATCTTTAACTACTAAAAGTAAACACTTTGCCAACCTACAATTCTGTACCCCATGAAAGTATCTTTAAAAAATAAAGGCAAAATCAATACTTTTCAGACATCAAAAAAAAACTGAAAGAATTCATCACAGCTGTCATGTAATATAAGAAGTGTTAAAGGAAGTCCTTTCAGGGAAAATAAAAAAGAAAGCAGATGGAAAGTAAGGATCTTTATTCACAAAGAACGATCACTGGGAAAAGGAATTATATAGGTAAATATATACCATTTTTCTTATTGTTTAAATCTTTTAAAAAGATACCTGACTGTAACCAAAAGTAACAGCATATTGTTGGGTTTAAAACATGTGAAAGTGAAATGTATCACAACATAAAAATTAGAAGGGAGAAATGATTAAATACTATTTTAAGGTTCCTGGACTACTTGTAAAGTGGTGAAGATAGACTTTATAAATTAAAAGTATATGCTATAAACCCTAAAAACAAGCACTAAAATACCAAAGCAAAGAGCTACAGCTAATAAGCCAATAAAATAGATAAAATGGAATTCAGTAATCCAAAAGAAGGCAGAAAAAAAAAAGGAAAAGGGAACAGATCAGAACAGAGAAATTGAAAGCAAGTACCAAGATGATGGAGTTTAACCTGGCCACCGCAGTGATCCACTAAATGTAGGAGCTCCAGTCGTTTCTGTTAAAAGGCAGACGTCATATTTGATAAGAAAGCCAGGTCCAGCTACATGCTGCCTGCAAGAACCCTGCTTTAAATATAAATATACGAACAAATTAAAAGGAAAAGGATAGAAGAAGTCTACCATACTAACAATAATCAGAAGAAAGCTAGAGTGGCTATGTATTAATATCAAAGTAGATTTCAGAACAACGAATATTACAAGGGATAAAGAAGGTCATTTCATAATAAAGGGATCATTCATTCATCAAGAGGACATAGAATTTCTAAATGTGTATGCACCTGTTAATAGAGCTTGAAAATGCATGAAGCAAAAACGCATAGAACTGCAGGGAGTTACAGACACAGCCACAATTATGGAATTGCCACACTTCTCTCTCGGTAACTCATAGAACACGCAGACAGAAAATCAGCAAGGACGTGGTAGACCTGAACAGCACCATCAGCAATGTGGCCCAATTGACACTGATAAAACGCTCCGTCCACTCCGTTCATTAGCAGCAGAATATACAGTCTTTTCAAGTGCGCAGGGAATGTTCACCAAGATTGGCTGTATCCTAAAGGAAGAAACGAGTCTCCATGAATTGAAAAGGTTTCAGGTGCTACCAAATATGTCCTCTGACCACAGTGGAATAAAATTTAGAAACTAATAACAATCTTAAAATTTCTAAATGTTTGGAAACTATATAACTTATTTATGAATAACAGATGGATGAGAGAAGAAATCAAAAGGAAAATTAGAAAGTATTTTGAACTGAGTGACAATGAAAACAGAATAATATGAGAATTTGTGGGGTGTCACCAAAGCACTACCTTGGGGAGATTTGTAGCATCAAAGGCTGTGTTAGAAAAGAGTAGCCCCAAATGGATGACACCAACTTCTACTTTTAGAAACTAGAAAAAGTAGAGTAAATTAATCCAAAATAAATAGAAGAAAGGAAATAAAAAAGATTAAAACAGAGATCAATGAAATAGAGAATAAAAAAATGGAGAAAAATCAATGAAACCAAAAGCTGGTTCTTTGAGTTGGTCAGTTAAATTGATTAACTTCTAACCAGACTAATCAGGTGAAAAAAGAGAGAGAGAGAGAAGGAACAAATTACCAATAATAAGAATGAGAGTGGTGATATGACTACAGATTCTGTAACCATTAAGAGAATAATAAAGGAATATTCTGAACAACTTTATGCCTATAAATTCAACAACTTAAATGAGATGACAGATTCCTTGAAGGATGCAAACTACCAAAGCTTACTCAGTGAAATGATTCACTTGAATAGCCCTATATCTAGCAAAAAAAAAAAAAAAGTTGATATTGTAGTTAAGAACCACCCTGGCCCAGATGGGTTCACTGGTGAATTCTACCAAAAATTTAAGAAATAATACAATTTCTATCCACTCTTCCAAAAAATATAAGAGGATGGAGTACTTTCCAACTCATTGTGAAGCCAGAATTACCCTGATACCAAAACCAGACAAAATGCAAAAAATTGTACCAGAAGAGAATGTCACAGACCAATATCATGAAGAGATTAGTCAGGTGCTGTTATTATCATCATGGTTCACTCTTTTTCAGATCCGCAGATAGAATCAAGGGGTGTGGTGTGGTGTGTGTGAAGGGTGACCTGTGGCCGAAGTTACACAGGTGCAGCTTCAGCAGGTTGTACCTGGAGCTCAGTGGGAAATGGATTTGATATGGTTTGGCAACCACTGCAGCAGCCAAAATCCCCAGGTCAGAGGGCAGGCATTCAGAGGAGCGAGCGCACTCAGGGGAAATGGCTCCCTGAGCCCAGGAGAGCTGGTGGCCAAGGTTCTATTCAGGGACCACCACCTTCCCCCATGGCCTTAGTGATGCTGCATCATGGCCTTGATGATGCTGAGGGCTTGAGCACCACCAGGAAAGCCTGATGTTTCCAAATATGCCCAGAAGCATAAGGGGAATCTTCAGGAATGGTGATGGAAGCCTGAGCGAGAGAGGCCGGGTGTGTAACAGGAAGTGAGCTTTCCTGACCTAAAGGCATCACCAGCTATGCTTCCGTGCTGGGGACACTGGGGACAAAAGGAAGCTGCTGGCAGAGCTGCTGCCTGTAATCTTAGGCTCCTGCCCTGCACGGCCGCCTCATGGATGTGTCCAGAGTTAATTAAAACTGGGAACTTACTCTAAGGCCACTGTGTACTGGTGATACAGAACGTCCCTTCCCACCCCACGCCCAACCTTTAGCCTACCTGAAATGCGGCCGTCCTCTACTCATTTACACTAAAATGACATGGCGTCAGGCTCTGCCCTGAAAAGATCCTAAACTCTCAAACCTACTAGTTGTTTGAAACTGTCTCTGCAAGTCATTCATTCAGCAAATATTTATCGTGTGCCCACCATGGGTGCTCAGGGTGTGGGCTGGGCCTTGGGGAAATAGCACTGAACAAAATAGGAAAAATGCCCTTCCTTCTTTGAGCTTACAGCCCACTGCGGGGGAGGGGGGGTCATAAACAAACAATTACATATATGAATTTTTCAAATGATCATAAGTAATGTAGGGAAAAATGTAGAGTAAGGGGTAGAGAAAATGATGGGAATGGGATGTGTTATCCCCCCTCACCCCCGCCCGAAGGTCAGGGAATACCACTCTGGTGAAAGACATACGAAGAGAGATATGAAGAAGTGAGGGACTCAGCGGGGCACTTCACTGGGGGAGGAGCCCTGCAGGCAGAGGAAACCAATGCAGAGGCGCTGAGATCATCACACTGGACTCGCCTTACGGAGCCCAGGAAGCCAGGAGAATGAGAAGCAGGACTAGACAGGTGTCTGGGGGTGGTCGAGGCCATGCGGGCTTTGTCTTTTACCAAAGCAAACAAGATGGGAAGCCCTAGAGTGCTTTGGGCAGAGAAGGACATGATCTGATTTTCATTTTCAGAGCCACCTTGGTTGCTGTGTTAAGTACAGGCTGCAGGCGGCCAGGGGTGGAGGCAAGGGAAGAGTTAGGGAGTGTATACAGCAGGGCAGGAAAGTGGCAGTGACAGCAAGGTTTTTGCAGAGCAACTGAGAGATGCCGTTTACAGGAATGAAGTCTTTGGGAAGACTAGGTTTGGGGGAAATCAAGATTTTGCTTTCAGTCAAGTTTAAGACGTTATTAAACATCCAAGTGATCATGTCAAGTAGGCAGCTGAATGAATGGTGCCATTTGTGAAAAATGGAAATGGTGACAGGATCCTTTTGCTGATCGCTGTGTTTTTATTGTAGTGTTAATTAACTTGCTTTCCTTGAATAGCAAGAAATGCCTGAGGCACCACAGACGTAAATCTGAGCAAGTCCCAAGATCAGCAATGGTCTGTGCGTGGTCGAGGGCATTTGTGTACCATGTTCAGGGCATGGTGAGGGTGCTGCCCACCGTCTGCAATGGAGATGGATGGCTGGAGCCCCGGGCCCGCCCCTCCCCCACTGCACGCCCACAGGGCCCCGAGGTTTCCTCCAGAGAGCAGTCGTAGGCTGGGAAGACATGTTTTGTACATATTAGCAGTTTTCACCCTTTTTACCATAAGTCATGTGGCGGAGTGAGCTTGCTGGACACTTCTTAAACCGAGTACTTTAGGGTAAGATTAGCGGCCAGAGATGCCTAGGACATGGTTGATGCAGACTGCTTAGTTTGACAGGTTGTTAGCCAGGCAGTTGCGTGGGGAGAGGAGGGGTCATAAAGAGGGGCTGGGGCCTGAGTGATTTGTGAGCTGCGAGAGGAAAAAAGTCCATGTTTCTCTGGAGCCGCCCTGGTTTTTTCAGGAGCCTTAAATCTGCTCTCTGAAATTACATGGCTCCGTTCCAAACAATGGTCTTTCTTTTAAGACAACAGTTATTGATCCTTCGGACCCAGTGTTGGCATTTAAAGGTGCTCATGAGCCTTAAAATAAGATGGCAGCCGCTAAAATTTCTCAAATCAAGTTCTTTTCTGTAATTTTAAAAATGAGTTTCACTGAATTCAGCCTTTGGGTTAAAATTGACTTACAAGCAAAAATGGCTGCCTGTCAACTAAGAATCAAATGGGCATGTGTGCCAATGATTTATGTGGGTAGAAACCACCCAACACCCACATAATCTGATACGTGGTTTGAGGTTTTTATCATTTCTGCAAACAGATGCATTTTCTTCGTCTAATAGAAATGGATACTGTGCTCACCATTAATAGTAACATTCCCACTTATCATGTGTTTATGTACGAGGCATCGTGCTGAGTGAGTGCCTTCCAGCCTGGGCTTACTTGTTCCCACTTCGAGATTTGGTGTGATGATCCCTTTCATCCTCTGCGTTTCAACATTATCTCCTCATTTACCAAAACATTATCACGACTCTGTGATTCCAGCCTCTCTGAACTGTATCGAATAGGGTTCACCAGCTCCATTATCCAGATGCACACACTGAGCCTGGGAAAAGTGCAGCTTTTTGCCCCGGTTCACACAGCAGTAGAAGGCAGAGAAGACTCCAGCCTTGATCAGGCATGTGCTCTTTGTGCTGCGTCATGCCCAGCGGGAGACCCTCCCTCACGGAGAAGGGGGGAGATGGGTTTTGGCTTTTTGTTTTGCTTTGTAGTCAATATATTTCTTTTAAAACAACATACTGTTGACGCTGTTACAAATGTCCCCCATTTTCAAGGGAGAGACGTTTTTAAATTCTCATCCTTTGTCCATGAGAGTTCTTGCAGGCGGGAATAGCTGGATAAATGGACACAGCCAGCAGACGGCTCATGCTGCGTTTCCTTTACCTCGTTGAAGGCAATATGTGCTTGTCCAGGAGCAGATACAGAGCACTCAGTAAAACTGGCTGCAGAGATGAGTTTGATTGCGAGGTGGTATTGGCCTTGAAAGGGTTTAAGTGAAAGGAGAACCATGACTGGACCATAAAGGTGACTATCAGTTCTCGCCCTTCGTTGAGATGGTATCAAGGATAGTGTGGCGAGGCAAGCACAGCACAGCCTAGTTTAGGGACAGGCTTTCCTAGCACAGACCCTCCCACTGGAAGCCTCCTTTTCCACACTGTTTTACGGGGAGAAATCAGTGGTCCCCGCCAGCGTGTACACACCCCTCTCCATTCCTGGATCTGCCCAGGTAGTGAATGGTAGCAGTTTAGCTTTCTGCAGTTTTTCCTGTGTTTATGCAACATAGACATGAGCAGAGGTTTGGGGTTTGGGTTTGTTTCACAAAAACGGGGCCTTTTACTTTATTCTATAAATAGCATTTTATTCCACAAGTAGCCTTGTTTAGTATTATGGTCACATCTCTAAGGTTTCTAGCAGCTGTATGATATTCCACAGGACTGCAACCTGCTCCACCATTCTTCGGTTGACAGGCAGACAGGTACGGCAGGCAGGCCGTTGCCAGGCCTTTGCTTCCGGAAACAATGGCAAAAGCATCCTTGAACACATATCTTTACATCTTTGTTTCTGCTTTTCTCCTCTTTTGTGAATCATTAAGGAGCTTGACAGGAAAGCCCATCTCCCCTAACAACATTTGCTTGGCAGGTGACATCTAACTGAGATCCGAGGTGCGGGCGTCGTGGTTATCATTCCATCCTGGTAATTCCAGGCAGACCGTGTGGATTCCCGGGGTCCCTCCTTCCTGCTGTCAGCCTGTGGTTAAAGTTTGCGCCCATGGGATACATTGCCCATTGGAGCTGCAGGAAGACCAGTTTTATCACAACTGTCGGATTTTGCTGTGGGCTTCTTAAAATTTTTGTTGTTTTTACAACCGTCTTAAAGCTAGATGTGATCTGAACAAAGCGGCTCCCAAAATGTGGGAAGAAACACATTTCAAAGGGGAATGTGTTCAAAGGGGAAGAAAGACAGCACAACCAAGACCCTTTAAAAACTGCTTGATCTGAAGCCCCTGGTGCAGGTTAGGGGGTGAGAAACTGACGGTGAACTGATGGTGCAGAGGAGCCTAATTAATATTAATAAACCTGTTATTCTCTTACCTGTCTGCCCAGAAGAGGGAAGAGCAGCTGAGTGGGGCAGGCAAAACCTCCCCTGATTGGAAAAGGACCTTCGTGAAGATGTCAGCAGGGGTTCAAACTGTCACATTCGTCATCGGGCCCCTCTGACTCCCCCCAGACTGTGTTAAAGAGAACCCAGCACCTGTCACATCCCCTCGCTAAGCCTCACCCCCTCCTTTGAAAAACAAAAAGGTTAGGCTAGGCCCTTCTAACTCCAAGCCAACCCAGCAGCCTTATCTACTGCTCGCATCTATAAGGCGCCAGGCTGGGCATGTGGATGCACCACTCACAGCACCTTCACTCTTTGTCCTTCCAGGCTGTTTACATTCTGTTGTCACCTCACACTCGTATGCAAGGAGGAAAAATTACCATAATTTATTACTGCTCGTATTATTGGTCTGCTCCTCCACTCGACTCTGCATCCCACGGACAGGGACAACGACTTGTTCCTCACCATGGTAATCCTGGGGCACAGTACCGTGTGTGTCATATAGTAGGTGCTCAATAAATACGTCCTGACTACACCAGTGATTGTGGGCATAAGCAAGTGAGGATGATTTTAGCCGTGAGCCAGCTGAAGCCTGGGCACTGGGAGTGGGATCCATGTCGACATTTCAGTTTAGCCTGTGGGTATGTCCCATCCTAGGGAGCTTGCAGTTCCCTTCAAAGTGGTTGGATTGTTCTATGACAAAGTTGACTGGGAGAGAAGGTTTTGCCGTGCTCCCCTTTGGTTTTGACTTCTTGTGTGTTCTAACGCTCCATCAGGAAGCCTGAGGCTACATCTTAAGGGGCCTGTATGATGAGGTTCATCTTTGTGTCCTGAGAGCTCGGGGTTCTCGGGTGAATTTTAAATTGGGGGCTGCTCTGTCACACATGAGCTCAGTCATCTCCTAGCCCTCCCACTGCCTCCTGTCCCCCACCGTGGCCCGGAGCCCAGGCCACTTTCTCCCACTCAGTGAATGAGCAAAGCTCTGGGCCGGCAGCAGGAAGGAGAGGCTGCGCCCTTCAGGTCGAGATAACTCCTGGGTAACAGTAGTTCCTGCCTCTGTCCGTCAGAAGCCATCATTAGGTCCAAAACAGAGTCATTCGGCTGAAAGGGCTAACAGATCATCCAGTTATAGCAGCAGGGATTCTATTAGTTACAAGTGATAGAAACCTAACTCAAACTGACTTAAAAAAAGAAAATCGAGACTTCCGCCAAGATGGAGGCATAGGTGGAGACGCCTTGCTTTCTCACACAACCAAGTTTAGAGTCAACTAAATATTAGCAACAGAAAACACAGCCAGAACGCAGAAAATTGAACGTTTCGGAAGTCTGATAACAACAAATTCTTCAGCCTGACCGGTAAGAGGGGCGAAACCAGCAGCTGGCGGAGCGGGGTTGCACAGGAGAACTCGGTCAGACGGACTCAGGCACGTGGAACCCAGGCACAGGGTTGCAGGGGGTGGACCTAGTGAGCGACCCAGCGAGCGACCGCGGGGAACCAGTGAGGGAAGAGGGCCGAGATTTGACTGTGGTCGCGCATTCGTGCGCAGATAGACCAGCGAGGGAGTGGGCGGTGAGACAGGACCAAGCGGGTCCCAGCGGTGAGAGGCAGCAGAGGGCGCCATCATTTCCCCGCTCTGACCCCGCCTCCACATACAGCGTCATAACCCAGTAACTCTGAGTGGCCCGGCCCAGGTGAACCACCTAAGGTTCTGCTCCTCACCCAGTGGCGGGAAACAGCAGAGGGGGCAGCCATTTCCCCGCTCTGACCACGCCCCCACATACAGCGTCACAACCCAGCGCCCCAACCCTAAAGCTCAGCTCCTCATACTTAATGGGTGTGAACAGACCAAAAATGGCTCAAGAAGATCTCAAAGCCCCAGAGCCTATAAATCTAAGTGATGAAGAAATAGCAAAACTCTCAGATGCACAGCTTAAAACACTGGTGATCAGGATGCTCACAGATCTGGTTGATTATAGCCACAAATTAGAGAAACATATGAATGTTTCTAATTGAAATGAATGGAATTGCACAGGAAACCAATAGCGATGAAAAGGAAACTGGGACTCAGATCAATGGAGTGGACCAGAAGAAAGCAAATAATGGCCAAACAGAAAAGAGTGAAGAAGCAAGAATTCAAAAAAATGAGGAGAGTCTTAGGAACCTCCAGGACATCTTTAAACGCTCCAACATCCAAATTATAAGGGTACCAGAAGGGGGAAAGGAACAGCCACCAGTGGAAAACTCATTTGAACAAATAATAAAGGAGAACTTCCCCAATCTGGCAAAGGAAATAGACTTCCAGGAAATCCAGGAAGCTCAGAGAGTCCCAAAGAAGTTGGACCCAAGAAGAAACACACTAAGGCACATCATCATTACATTAGCCAAGATGAAAATGAAGGAGAGAATCCTAGAAGCAGCAAGAGATAAGGGGACAGTCACCTACAAAGGAGTCCCCATCAGACTGTCAGCAGATTTCTCAAAAGAGACCTTATAGGCAAGAAGGGGCTGGAAAGAGGTATTCCAAGTCATGAAATCCAAAGACCTACAACCAAGATTGCTCTATCCAGCAAAACTTTCATTTAGAATGGAAGGACAGATAACATGCTTCTCAGATAATATCAAATTCAAGGAGTTCATCATCACCAAGCCCTTATTATATGAAATGTTAAAGGGACTTACCTAAGAAAAAGAAGATAAAAAAGATGAACAGTGAAAGGACAGCAAACTCACAGTTATTAACAACCACACCTAAAACAAAAGCAAACTAAAAGGACAGCTAGATCAGGAGTGGAAACATAGAAATGAAGATCTCAAGGAGTGTTAGCAACAGGGGAGTGGGAGGAGGAGAAGGGGGGAGAAGGTACAGAAAATAAGTAGCATAGATGGTAGATAGAAAATAGATGGGGGGGAAGAATAGTATGGGAAATATAGAATCTAAAGAAGTTGAGACACATGGTCATAAACTAAAGGGGGGGGTAATGGTAGGGATGGGGGTAGGGTGGAGGGGAATGAAGGGGGAATAGAACAACTGTAATGGCATAATCAATAAAAAATAAATAAAATAAAATGTAAAAAAAAGAAAAAAGAAAAGAAAATCTACCCTTTGCAACAGCATGGATGTAACTGGAAAGCATTATGCTGAGTGAAATAAGCCAGGCGGTGAAAGACAAATACCATATGATCTCACCTTTAACAGGAACCTAAACAACAAAACAAACAAGCAAGCAAAATATAACCAAAGACACTGAAATAGAGAACAGGCTGACAGGGACCAGCGGGGAGAGGGGTGGGAATTTCAGGGGAAAAGGGGAAGGATTTACAGGAACAAGTATAAAGGACACATGGACAAAAACAGGGTGTAAATGGGAGGGGGTGGGAAGCACTGGGGGGTAGGCTGGGATGGGAGTAAAAGACAGAAAACTGTACTTGAGCAATAATTAATTTAAAAAAGAAAATACACTGGTTGATGTGGCTGAAAAGGCCAGGAGTAGACCTTGGCTTCAGCTTCAACTGGATTCAGGTCCCTCAATCATGCCAGCAGGAGCCTCTCTTTCCAGCTCCTGGCTGTTTTCTGGTCCATTAACCATTTTAAGACAGGTAAGAGTCCACACGGGGGCCCCAGGTAGACCAGACTTGTATCCTCCCATGTTCAGCTTCAGCAGAAAAGAGCCTGCCTCTCTCACAGTTGTCTCAGCAGAGATTTACGTTGACTTCCAGATGCCTATCCCTGAACCCATCACTGTGGCTGGGGACCTGCAATGCTTGGCTGAGCCAGGCTTTCTTGCCCACCCTCCAGGAAAGGCAAGGACCTCTCCACAGATCTTATGGAAATGAGGGGTGGGAGACTCCCCAAGGAAAATCAGGATGCTGTTACCAAAATAATGGGAATATGGGACCAGGAGGTAGAGTTCAGAGCAGGCCTGCAAGACTTGCCCATCACATCCATGCAGCCCCTCACTGACCTAAGATCCAGCGAGAAGAGGGGACTTGCTTTTTTGCATGGCAGAGCAGGAGCTAGAAGCCAGGGCTTCTGACTCCTACTTAGTTCCCTCAGTTTTTGTTTTGGATCTATTCGTTCTTCTTTTTGCTTATGTAATTAGTAGCATGGATACATTATGCCTGTGAAAATATAATATGTATAAAGGGCAGGTGCTATTGAGCAGCCCTTACCAGCTATTTGACCTTAACAGCTTTACTCTACTTCTCTCTGCCCTGTTTCCTCTTTGTGCTGGTGGCAATGACAGTCGCTGCTCCTAAGAGCAATGGGACAATTAGTGACTTAATGCATCTAAAGTGCTTAGAACATTCCCAGGCGTAATGGAAATTCTTCACAGATGTTTTCTGTTATCATCATCATCGACTTCCACCTTATTTTTCAACTGCTCATCAATGTTCTGTAGGTGGAATTTTTCACATTTATTGAAGCTTTCCCTATTGACAGGTATTGTTTGTACCCCGGTTGCCACTGTTTCAGCGTGTGTCAAGGAACGCCCGCACTGTGCCTCTTTGTCCTCAGGCTGCTCGCCTCTGACTCAGCTTGGCCCTGTCGGGGAGGGACCTCATCAGGCCGCGAACCCGGGAGTGCATGCGCAAAGGGTAGAATGTTCCTCCCTCAAGTCCTAGTGGGAAGGTTGGAAACTCCACGGGTGTTTCTTCTGTGGTGCCATCTAGGGCCAGAACTGGTGGGCCAAGGGGTCCTCGAGGTGGACACGTGCTGGAAGCATCACTGTGTCCCTGCTCTGTCTGACCCTGCCCACGGGGGTGCCTTCCAGGCATCTTGGGAAGCCGTGCGGCCCCCGGGAAGGCACCAAGATTTGGATGCCAGGTTGTGGAGACAGATGCATGTTCAGAGAAGAGCGCGGCGGCCAGCCCGGCTGTCAGCTTTGGGCAGGGTGCCGCTGTCATTATCGGTTGTCCTTTAGCCTTCCTGTGTTTTCCAGACTTTTTTTTACACTGAGCAGCTACCACTTCTGTCATCAAGAAATACACACATACAAATGTTGTTCTGAATAGATACCATCTAGATTTGAGCCCTGGACCCCAGCCACTTACGTTTCTGGTCTCTGTTTTCCTTATGTGGAAAGCAGGGGGAGCACTCCCTGGGTCCTCTCCTCCCCAGGGTTGGTGCGGATGAGAGGAGGAGGTGAGAAGAGTGCTTTGTACACCATCAGGCACAGTGAAGTGCGGGGAGGCGGAGGTGGTCACTGTCCGGTCAGAGCCAAGCCAGCCTCTTTCACGGGGAGCAGTGCCCTAGTTTCTTTCCCCTTCCTGGAGACCACAGTCTCTGTGGTCCTCTGGAGGCAGTGGCAAGGGGACACTTTGTGTTTACTGCACACAAAGGAACTGGGCATGTGCCACCGTCCAGTGTTGTCATCTCAAGATACAACATGCAGCAGGTCTTAAAGGGCACTTCTCAGAGGGAGAGGTCACTGTGGTGGGTGGTCGCCTTCCATCCACCATCCCCAGGCCTCCTGTGTCTCCTGGGGTCCGGGGCCTAATAAGGGGAAGAGAAATGGGGCCTTTTGCACAAGCTCCCCACAGGAAGGGGGCCTGTGGGCAGGTCCTCAGAACCTGGTGTCCTGGGTACGGGAGGGATTCATTTTAGCACATCACACTTTTTTTTCCATTTAAACAAAGAGCCTCTGCTAGGCTGGGATCAAACTACTGGCTGGTGCACATGGCAGAAGTCAAAATGCCATTTTGTGCTTGTTTAGTAAGTAAGTGGATAGATGAATAGAAGAGGGAGAAAAAGAGGAGACCAAAAGAAGGAAAAGGCACATGTTCAGGGTTGCAATTCGAGCCAAAGCTTTTATTCGAGTTCTGAATAATCTCTAATTCCGTGATTGGATTAAATTAGAAGTGAATTTAGTCTATTTAGTCCACTGTGGCATTGTTTAATTCCCTCGCTGTATGAAGGTATTGACGTGTTATCTACTAGCAGGCTCTGGGGTCCAGTTCTGAGGTTTCAGAGAGCCTGGGCTCTCTGCTGTGTAATAGCTCTATTGTATTTCCCCCCTTGGACGCCAGGCAATTTATTGCAGCTAACCACACCTCGCCTCCGCCCCAGTGCTGCTTCAATCAAGCAAGCCTCCTGTGAAATTGGATGGAAGGCAGGACTTCTTGTAGAAAGCGAGATGTGGCCTATTTTTCTTGGCCACAGAGGACTCAGTTGAGTTAAGGGGAAGAGATTTTTAAGAAGAGGTGCTTTCATTTATTTGTGAGGGCTGATATAATGAAGTTGGAGAAGGCTGGCTGGAATGATCAAAGGGGTGAGACGAGTGAGGAAAGGGGCGGAGAAGAGCTGTATGAAGCCTGGATAAAAATAATCCCGCCAAACGGATGAGCAAGAGAGGACATGCAAGAATGCCAGAGGTCCTGGGGGGAAAGAGAAAGACGGACTCGTCCATCAGAACTGGACTGCCAGAATTAGAGGGTTCTGGTTCACACAGCTGGAACTGAGCTCGCCACCAGAACCCCAGAGCTTAATCCTCTACCCCAGCTTCCGTTGGTGCTGGCAGAGAAAATTTGAAACTCAGGCAACCATAAATCCTGATCCAATTTCCCCCCAGTATTTCTTTCTTTTTTTTTTAAAATCTTTTATTTTATTTTTTAAAAGATTTTATTTATTTAATTTTAGAGAGAGGGAAAGGGAGAGAAAAAGAGAGGGAGAGAAACATCCATGTGTGGTTGCCTCTCAAGCACCCCCTAGTGGGGACCTGGCCGACAACCCAGGCATGTGCCCTGACTGGGAATTGAACTGGCAACCCTTTGATTTGCAGGCTGGCACTCAATCCACTGAGCCACACCAGCCAGAGCCAACATTTCTTTCTAAAAATTATCAAACATACAGAAAAGTCAAAAGAATTGTACACTGAAAGTTCATGTTCCCACCATTTAGATTATGTAATTAACATTCTTCTACTGACTTGATCATGTCTATCCATCCCTCTTTCCCTCCATCCATCCAACCACTTTATTTTTGATACATTTCAAAGTTAGTTGCCGAGAGACCTGGGCACATTCTGACAGTTAAACAGTGGATTGCAGTGTCATATGAAAGGAGAGATTCTGTTACGTCTGTTGTCCTAGGTGTTACAAATTTTCCCCCCAGACTTCTTACCAGTCTTGTGGAATTCCCTCCCATGATGCCTTTCACTTCTGGGCTCTCAACTTCAAATGTCTCCAGGCACCTGGAGGTAGCAAGAGTGGGGGAAGCAGCCCTGGCATACAACTGCGGGGGGTGTAGAGAGCTGAGGGCCCGAGAGCACTTGTCCCATACAGAGAGGCAACTGTCAAGTCCAGCCCATTGCTGCCATGTGAGGGGTTTCCATGTCAAATCTTTCTGTTTTTAAATGTTTGTAAATGATGTTTACATACTGGGCAAAGGGTATCTAGAATGACTCCTTGTGTGTAAGTTTTCTAACTGCCATAACACATTACCGTACACATAGCAGCTTAATCAACACAAATTCATTCTTATAGTTCTGTAAATCAAAAGTCCAACTTGGATCTCATGAGCCAACATCAGGGCATTGGCTGGATATTCCTTTCTGGGGACTCTGGGGAAATCATGATTGTCTGCATTGTTAGCAGAATTTAGTTACATGGAGTGAGACTCCCATTTCCCTGCCTGCTATCAGCTAAGGACCATTTCTAGCTTCTAAAGGCCACCCGCCTTCCTTGGCTCACGACGCCTTCCTCCATGTTCAAAGCCAGCAGGGTTGGGTTGAGTCCTTCTCACACTTAAAATCTTTATTCCTTCCTTCTCATTGCTCTAACCAAGCCAGAAATGTTCTCTGCTCTGAAGGAATCCTGAGTTTGCACTGGACCCTCAAAATCATCTCAAGGTTCTTAGCCTTAGTCATATCTGCAAAGTCCCTTTTGACATGTAAGGTAACATGTTCACAGCTTCTATGGATTAAGGCTTGGCCATAGTCAGGGACTGCTACTCTGCCTGTCTCAACTGACTTCTGGATACAAGTTTTTTCATTCCCTTTGAGTCTGCCTGGTTCTTAGATCACCTCTTCTGGGCCCTTGGGAAACCTCCTAATATCCCTAATGAAATAGATTCCACAGATAGAGAGAAATGAAGGACAAAAGGAATCTTATATTTTCTATAATCATTGTTAGCAATAATGTTGATATTATTTTGCTGAAACTTATGTATTGTAGGGAAAAAAGTAAGTAACTATGTTCACGTTAAAAGCCTAGATTTTTAGCAAAAGAGATAAAATATTTAAAACCAGGCTGACGTTACAAAAAAACTACACACCAATATCCCTAATGAATATAGATGCAAAAATCCTCCACAAAATATTAGCAAACAAAATTCAGCAACAGATAAGAAAGATTTTACACCATGACCAAATAGAACTTAGAAATACAATGTTGGTTCAATATATAAAAATTAATCAATGTAATATGCCCAACACTATATTAATGTAGTATAAAGAACAAAATCCATATATGGTCATC